>NW_027315724.1:30630420-30682920 GCF_026437365.1 Eucyclogobius newberryi
GATCATTTACATAACGTCCATGTTCATATAAGCATGAATATTTCAGTGTGAGAAATTATAGGCTGTTATAATCAGACTTAATATAACAAAGTAAAAGGATGCAAGACTAATGCAATAGGTCATGTTCATGTTGTAGCATTTGGATTTCAGGTGGAAGAAAGGAGTCAATGGGGAAGTCACCGTTTTTTAACTTATTGTCCGCAAATGTTCACCTTATAATTATTCGTCAGACATTGGCTCCACAAACATGCAATATTATTATTATTATTATTATTATTATTATTATTATTATTATTATTATTATTATTATTATTATTATTATTATTATTATTATTATTATTATCATTATTATGGATTGAAGAATTGGATGACTGCACCACTTTCTGAAGTTATTGTGAGAAAATAATGATTCAACTTTAAGACTTTGAACTTTGTGTCAGTTTTTGTTTTATCATTACAGAGATATTAAACAAAAAACAGGTCAAACTAGCTATAATTTGACAGAAAGATATCCTTTACAGAGAACTAAATACACATGCGAATTTCTGGGATCTCATTTCCTTAACACTAATTTGATTGCTACCTGAACTGTTTCCGAAAGTTTTTTATTTTTCTAGTTTTAGCGTTCAATCAATCAATCAATCAATCAATCAATCAATCAATCAATGTAACTTTATTTATGTGTGAGGGGCACTTTAAAAAGTAGCAATAACTCCAAATTCTTTTTACTGATAAACTGCATCAATGGATTGTGGTTCTCTTAAATAATAATGCTTGGATGTGTTTAAACGCACACTTTGAGTTGAATTGTAAAATCCTTTTTGCAAATCTAATCAAACTGAAAGTCAAACAACAACAAACTATTGCAACTGTGAACTGAGCTCACGCCAAGGCAAGAGCACGAGCACTGCTGCCTATCACACGCTCAATGGCGAAGAAAACTCGACATATTTAAGATTTGCACTAATATCCTTTGTCTCCTCTACATTACACGGGCGATTCAGTTTCTTTGTGTCTGTCTTTGTGTCTGTTGGAATGGGTTTTTGGCTGCGACACCGGCTCCTGCTGCTCTCAAATCTCCCCTGGCGTTAGGTCCGATGTGACTGCGCAGACTGACAGATCGTCCTGGGATTTGTCATTTATCATTCTACAAACAAATAAACTGGCCTAGACCTTGGGCCGTGACAAAATACCGTTAAACAATGGCTCACAGCTCTTGACCGAAATGTTTTATGCCGCAATAGATGACTTGTTTGTCGATTGTTGTGCGGCATGAAAGGTCAAGTGGAGCCTAATACACTCACTGTGGCTCGATATATAGATCTGCAGTTATGTTTGTGATCCGGGGCTGAATCGTCTGTCGTTACAGCACACAATGTCACTTTTATTTATAGGGCCGTAATGTAACTTTAACTATTCCTCTCTGTCAAATTCATTATTAGAAAAAACAACATAAGAGATAAGATAAAAGAACAATGGGGAAGTGTTGCGACACAAAGGTGAAGAACAGCAGGAGAATTATGCAAATTGCAGTGTGAAAAATCTGGATAAATAACTACTATAAATTAAAAAAAAAAACGTTTGAATCCAACCAGATTATTAGAAATAATTTGAATAGAGTTAATATACAAAAATATGTAAAGATAATATAATACAACACAGTGCCATTTAAATAAAAAATATAAGAAAATATACATTTCTAAGATTGAAATGGCATTTTACTCATATTTCACCATTTATTTCTACCTGTTTTTGTCCACTTTCACAAAGTTTTCATTGCACTCTGTTTAACAATATCATATATAATAAGAGTACTGAAATGAAAGGATAAAATGGTATAGTTAAATTGATTTTTGTGCATTTATACCTCCCCAGCCTGTTACGAACCATGTTTGCCGTCCCAGTCGCAGTACGATAAACCTCATCTGGCTTTTAGCCCTGGACTGTAGCGGCTGCAGATCTTGAACTTAGACGGACAGTTAATCAATCACAAGTGAATGGCTGAGAAGCAGAGAGAGGCCAAATCGGTGTTTGAAGTCAGTAGAGCAGAATACTTTTCACTAAAACACCATTCACAACATCCACGACAAACACACCGATAATGAGTTTAACACAGACTCGGTCCAAAGACTCACAATATAAACAACTACATTTGTTTATTTAATGATAATGTTTATTTCAGTTGATAATTCATGCACACACACAGCCAAGACTTATTTTAAAGGAGGAATTTTACGGAAAATTGCAGTTTTGTTCATTTGTTGGACTCGTTTACAGTTCATTTCCTCATCATACCAGAGTCATCTCAAATAAGTTTATGATATTTTAACAATGGATTTGGCTGTAGCAATCCCACACATTGATCAAAATGTGTTCTATTGACTTCTTTGTTTGCTTATCTTTGATGTTTTTGCTGTCATTTTGCCACAACACTTTCTGACTGAATGGCTTTCTGTCAGAACTACTACTCATAGTTTTAATTTGGACACATCCAAGTTATAACGCGACAGTAAGCCCCAAAACGCTGAGTCTGGGCCCGCGGGAGGTCGTCAAAGCACTCCGATGCTTCCCAGGGAGTTTCTTAATCCGGCAACTTTAACAGCAGACACATTCACACTCTCAATAGCGATATACTGTATCACTATTGAACTGTGGAAAGGCAGTCCTGTCGAATGTGCTTCCTCAGGTGTAAACCAGGATAAAGAAGGACTGAATCCAAGACTATGGCTGCGTTCACACTTGCGCATAGACCACATCGCATTTGGGATTAATCCGGGACTGATTTCAGTGCTAATCCTGGACTGAATCAAGAGGAAAAGCAAGACTACATCTGGGCTCAAACCAGGACCTAACGAGGCCAAGATTGAACACATCCTGTAACTATCAAAACCAGGTTCAAAAATCAGGATTTAACCAGAATTAAGATGATTTCAGACGTAAAGTCCTGCGGATTCATTCAAGGCCATGTCAGCCACTTTTAGCTTTTCTAAGCGTTATGCAAGGTGAAAACAGTTTCTTCAAATAATACCATACATCTAATCGTATATATTTACTGATTTCCTTCGGAGCATGATTCACCAATAGAATGAAAGGCAAATATGCACCGACAGCTTCATACATTTGGAAAAAGAAGACCTTGACCTGCAAACGACATCCACTGCCTTCAAACTGCACTTCACCTGCGCCGTAAGCTCATATAGATCAGTGGTTCTTAAACTGAGGTGCGGGTACCAGTGGGTCTTTCTGGCAGAGCGGGGATTCTTTTGCCTGTCTAGAATTGGCCAGTCACGACACAAAATCATTTCACGTTTAGAGCCATATAGTGTCACATCATCAATATACAGCAACATCAAAACTTCCTAATGCACGATATTGTTAATTAAAATGAGCTGAAACAACAAATAAACAGCAAAATGAAACAACAACAGTAAAATAAACAGTGTAGAAATGAGACAGATTATTCAAATCTATTGTACTGCAAAAATAGTAATAGTATAGTGCTTAGAAATGTAACAACTGCATTAATATTGACTCCCGAAAATATTGTTCTAACCATAATGTATCAAACTCTGAGTCAATATATGAATCATCGTGACAGCCGTAGAGTTTGTTACATTTGTCAATTGATTCACTTTTTGTCCAGACTCGTTTTATACTTTGCTTTAGTTGCACTTGATCTGAGATGTTGGAGAACCATGATCCACTTCAGGTCCTGTTCTTGGTCTATGGTCCATGGGGCGTGGATGTTCATGCCTGTGTCCGTCTGTTGTTTTTGTCCCGTAGAAGCTGCTGGTCGGGGATTTCCCTCACGAGCTGGAGGCGGACGAGATGGAGGAAGACGTCCCGAAGCGAAAGAACCGCACCAAAGCACGAGTGAGACAGCGGTGGCCTTTACCTCCTCATTGTTTGCTGATTGTGACCTTTCCGCAAACATTGCAGTCGGAGAGAAATGTTAAATCGGATTGTTATTATTGATCTTTCGTCATGTACATATTTACCAAGTAACGGTGGCTTTTTATGCGTTTACTTGCGGCGTTGATTGTTGGAGCACTTTTCTAGGTTGGAAAAAGCAGAGCGATTTACTACTACTTACTTATTTTTTACGTTATTTTACTAGTTTAAGGACGATTTCAGTCCGAGGCTGAAGGAGGATATTATCACAACCATTTTGGCTGGAAGCTGGCTGACATTTAGGTGCTTATACAAGTTGGAGAAATTCATTAAATAATAATAAACGAAGCATGTTTGGTTGAAGTTGAGTTAAAGACCTAAACTACCCGAGAACGCCAACATTTCAGGGGATAGTAGTTCATGAATTTAACATAGTTTGTTATCGAAGACGTTCAGAACATTTCCATCGTTACGAAATGCATTAATAATATACATGATATCAATGATTATACAAATGTCTTTATCACTACCATTACCCAGCACAAGTGTTCTTTTAAAGAGGGTAGATCGCAAAGATTGTGCCCTTAATCTGCAATATCCTGACATCTGATTTACTTTCTTCCTTCTAATATCACGACAGCGTCATTGCCTGCCTACCACATGTTTGTAATACAAGTACTACGTAGATAGATTAATAATTTCCCGAAAATGACTATGTTGCTGCAGCTCATTTTCGCAAACAGCAAAAACAAAGCATAACATTAATTCATCCACACTGACAAAAAAGTGTCAACTCATTAAAGGAGATCTATTATGCTAAATGTAAGGAGAAAAAAAGTATTTAATAAAAGTATAAATGAATAAAAATCCTCTGTTCGCTGCATGGTTTGCGGTCGTAAACTTCAGAAGCCATCACCACCGCGCGTTCCACCAGGAAGTAAGATGATGGTTTTAAAATTTGAGTTGTTTTAGATCAGTTTTGTGATATAACGCGCCCAAATAATACCACAATAATCTACGGATGTCATAGATTAGAACTCTACAGAAGACAAAATCACAATAGATCTTCACGTCGGTGTAATCCCTCATTCGTCCAGGATAACTCTTCATTAAACCGCCCAAATGCAGCAGGCGCCACCGACTTTCGATCTTGGCTTTTACTGAGATTGATACTTCACACTTATACCAACAAATATACAGTTTTACAGGATAAATGCAATAACTAATCATAACAGGTTGGATGTTACTGATTTCAAAGGTGTGCATCGAGCTACTGATCATTCCCGTGAATCTAGTTATTCAGATCGTCAATTATGCCAACACAACTTTTTTTCTAACAACTTTGATTAACCCGTGTGTTTTTTTTCCTCTTCGCTTTGGCGGGGCGTCCTATGGGAAGATAATCAAGTGCTAACAATGTATTCTGGCAGCTTTTGCACACACACAGACACGGGGGTTGCTAATTGGGGCGGTTGCTCCCCTGCTAAGTGTCATCAGCCTCCTCCTGCTCCAGAGCTCACGATTTGCATGTAGCAGCAACAGGAACGCACACAACACGTCCGTTTCAGAGCGTCTCGACAGAAGCTGAGGAAAAACATTCCAACTTTATGTGTGTCTAATGTAAGAGAGCGAGATGGGAGGCGTGGCAGCGCAGTGGGGAACTAGAGAAGGGCCCCGATGTTTGCTTTTTTCCTTTAATAACTTTAGTTTATTTAAAATGCTGGCGAAATATTTACTGTGTTGTACATCGAAACAAAAATACACCAGTAGACAGCGGTGGAAAGCATGGACGTCACGATGTTGTGAGGAAAAAAACATTACGAATTAAACATTACCGTTTTTTCTGGACTATAAGTCGCACCGGAGTGTAAATTGCACCAGCCCAAAAATGCATAATAGAGAAGAAAACATATAAATTGCACTGGAGTATGAAATGCGGTTGCATTTCATACTCCATAAAATAACAAATAATATCACATATAAGTCGCTCCGGAGTATAAGTATAAGTATGAGTATATAAGTATAAGTCGCACCCCGGCCAAAACTATGAAAAAAGGTGCGACTTATAGTCCGGAAACTACAGTATTCACAATTATTGACACTGTGACTAAAAATGTTTTAATTTTCTTTCATTCTCGCTGTCTAATTGTTACTATTCCTCAAGTTTGTGACCGGCTTTATGAAATTGAACTTTCTGAAAGATAAAATTAAGTTACATTTGACAAAAACAGCCACATAACTAAAGTTCTTCACATTCAGGTCAATTTTTTGGGCTGAATATTGAACTAAAATTACTTAACGATTATAATTTTTTGGTTCTGACGATTATACTGTGACCCAAATAATCACAATTTTTGATTAACCAGATAATATTGACATCCCTAATGAGTTAAAATGCTGGTGAAATATTTACTACATCGTCCATAGAAACAAAGAAAGTGCTTAACAAAAGACGAATAAACAATATAATAATAAATTACACCAGCTCTTCGCGTAAGACCATGAAAGATGTGAATTCAACAGTATATAAGAATACTCACGTTACTGTAAACACGTTTTAAGTGATTTTTAAACATATACTTGTACTCGTAATTGAGTAAAACATAACGTGTGACTATAATGTAAGTCACAATCATCCCTAAGAACTGTTGTCTCACTGCTGTATCTGCTTCTTTCTAAACCTACAAAAACTCAAAATTACATTGCATTGCCTGCTCTGAGAGAATATGTGAATTATGCCTTAAAACATTTCATTTTTTAAGTTTTGTATAAAGAATTGATCCAAATGTTACTAAAAAGGTGTTAAAAAGTAACTACCGATAGTAGCTCTGAGTTAAATTATTATCATTATTATTATGATTATTAGCCATGAAACTGTACTTTTACACAGTTGCAGAACTCTTTCCACTACAGCTAAAATATGTATAAACACACCAGCAGTAAAATGTAGTTATAAAATCTTATTACTAAAGTTATTACTACCTTAATAATATTTCTACTGCAACTTTACAACAGCAAAACATTGTAAAATAAAACACAAGGACTAAATTCTGGGTTCCTTTAAAATGAGGCTCACACATATTTACGGGGTTGATGTTGGTAAAAGTATGTTCGTGTTCTCAAAGTGGCTTTTTGGAGTATTGGCTCAGTATCGGACGATAGGGAATCGATACCCTGTCCATACAATGCTCCATTATCGGCACCGATATTGATACTGGTATCGGTGTATTATTATAGGCTGAAGGTTGTGCAGCCCCAAGATTTGTTCAGTGCTATATCTAAAAATCATAGCAATTATTAAAAAGAATGTTTAAGAAATTAATTCATGTTTTTGTCATATTAAGATGCGTAAAAAGATATTTATAAAGGCATCATTTGACTTTAGTGTATGGTTAAAGTTGTGTGGTGGGAAAAACTAAATTGAATGTGTCTAGAGGAAATTGTGATGTTTGTTTTGATGGAAAGCATTCTAAGTTGTGTGTTTGCTTTTAGGCCTACGGCGTCGGAGGAATGAGAAAGAGACAAGAGCCGTCCGCCGAGGACAGAGACAAGCCTTACGTTTGTGACAGTAAGAGACTTTTACATTGTGCCTAAATTAAAACGTCTTTCACGGCCAACCAAACATCTGCACCATACCAGTAGTTTTAAAAATATATACATTCAATTGTGAGGAGGAAAGGAGTGGAAAGATCCAGACAAATGTGTGTTAACCATGAGATACGGACCAACCGTTTAGGAAGTGGGTCGTCTGTGAGAAGTCTTTAAATTAGACCTCTATGACATCAAATCTGGCAATAGAGCTGCAGCAGTTGTATTTTTGATATTTGTAATTGTTATTTGGACTAAATAGACTCTATTACACAGACAAATAGTCCTTTTATAATAAAGACAGTAGTGTTATTAAATCAAACTGTTATTGTATTTGGAAATGAAAACACTGGCTGAAGACGCCACTTAACTTGACTAAAACATCATTGATTTTGTTTGATAGTTTGTGGAAAGCGCTACAAGAACCGCCCCGGGCTGAGTTACCACTACACTCACACACACCTGGCAGACGAGGAGGGCGAGGAGGAGTCGGAGAGACACACACTTCCCTTTCAGCGCAAGAACAACCACAAACGTGAGTCCAGACGCTCCCGCCACCGCCGCCGCCGCTGCACTCACACACACAGGACTTTTGCGTGCTCATTTTGAAAAGGTGAACTTGAGCACTGCTGTTTGAAGGTACTTTTCCAGTATTGCTTTGCCTGAAATGTTCCACAGTATTAGTCCTGGTTTATTCCTGGTGTAGTCCTGGTTTATTCCTGGTGTAGTCCTGGTGTAGTCCTGGTTTATTCCTGGTGTAGTCTCGGAGTAGTCCTGGTGTAGTCCCGGTGAAGTCTCGGTGAAGTCCCGGTGTAGTCCTGGTTCAGTGTAGTCCCAGTGTAGTCCTGGTTTAGTGTAGTCCTGGTGTAGTCCTGGTTCAGTCCTGGTGTAGTCCCGCTTTAGTGTAGTCCCGGTGTAGTCCTGGATGTAGTCCCGGTGTAGTCTCGGTGTAGTCCCGGTTTAGTCCCGGTTTAGTCCTGGTTTAGTCCTGGTTTAGTCCTGGTTTAGTCCCGGTTGAGCCCCGGTTTAATCTCTGTGTTGTCCCGATGTAGTCCTGGTGTAGTCCCGATGTAGTTCCGGTGTAGTCCTGGTGTAGTCCCATTGTAGTCCAGGTTTAGTCCCGTTCTAGTCCCGGTGTAGTCCCGGTTTAGTCCCGGTGTAGTCCTGGTTTAGTCCTGGTTTAGTCCTGGTTTAGTCTTGGTTTAGTTCTGGTGTAGTTCCGGTGTAGTCCCGGTCTAGTCCTAGTGTAGTCCCGGGTTAGTCCTGGTTTAGTCTTGGTTTAGTCTTGGTTTAGTCCCGGTTTAGTCCTGGTTGAGCCCGGTTTAATCTCAGTGTAGTCCCAGTGTTGTCCCAGTGTAGTCCCGTTGCAGTCCGGTGTAGTCCTGGTTTAGTCCCGGTGTAGTCCCGGTGTAGTCCAGGTTTAGTCCCGGTGTAGTCCCAGTGTAGTTCTGGATTAGTCCCCGTTTAGTCCCTGTGTAGTCCCGGTGTAGTCCTGGTTTATTCCTGGTTTAGTCCATTTGAAGCTTTCCTCTCACAGTCTTTAGCCAAATTAGACTCAACTAATTACAAAATAAATAGTTTGGTGTGATCGATTAGGGTTGGTGCAGTCATCCTTTACAATCAGAATATCATTGGAACCCATTGATCGTCCCGGGACTCCTTTGCAACACTGTGGACTGGGTTTACTGCTGATGGAGCCAAATCCAAATGTGCTCTCCTCATGTGGATTCCCCGTCCCAGAGGAGATGTTTTAGCTGATTTCCTCACTTTTTGCACTTTCCTTTTTCAAACTCATGTCGCGGCGCAGGTGAAAGCTGGCTGAAGAAAAGTAAGGCTTTTTGTCTTTTTTTTCGGACAAAACACTGGGTAAATGCTTAAAGTGACTTTACACACAAAGTGTGAAAAAGGCAAAGGTTTAAGATAAACCCTGTGGAGTTGAGTCGTGAGTTTGTACAGCTTTTTCTGTAACTGCACATGGGAAAGCTTTTGTCAAGGCTTGGGTTAAATGGGTATAATTGTTTCTTTTTTTTTTCATTCTGAACAATTGTTATGTATATCCATAAGTTGGCAATTGACTTTCACATTTGGTTTCCATTAATGAATGAACAAATACACCACTTGAAAATAGGAATTAAACCGGGACTAAACCCAAAACTAAACCTGGACTAAACCCGAACCCTAAACTGGGCTCAAACCAGGACCAAGTTTGAACACCCGCTAAACATCAGGACGCCTTTTTACTTGTAGTATATTGAAAAAAAACAATGCTGTGACAGTGCAGTGTAATGCTGTTATGTGATGCGATATTATTTAAATGTGCAGTGTGTAACTTTTCTGGTGGAGAGTCGGCCATCTGTTTGTCTGGATGGAGGTTTTATTACTTTGCCTGGAGACAAGTTTCGTCACTGCAAAAATGTTTTTTAAGGTGTTTTTTGGCAATTAAAACTCCTGTTATATATTAATTTCAAGATATCACTTGTTGAAAACCCACCAAAACACATTGAGAATGCTTGATCTCGTTTGGTCTGATTTGGCTAAGCAGGGTCTGGTTAGTGCTTGGGAGATCACTGATGCGTCAGTGGAGCAGCAGTGGCTCTATCATTATGGAAAAGTGTACATGGCGTCTGTTTTTTATTGTAAAAAATGCGATAAAAGAGCCATCAAAACATAAAAATGGAAAAATTTATGTTTTAAACGTCAGATAAAGGTATAATGTGGTATTTCTGCACTTTTGTGAGTCATTTCACATTTGTCTGAAAATAAAACCTTGACTAACATGTTTAAAGACATGTTTTAACACAATTCACTTGGATTGAAATATTATCGTCTGACTATCATTATCGGAATACACGCCCGCCCGCCCGCACGCACGCACGCACACACGCACACGCACGCACGCACGCACACACACACACACACACACACACACACACACACACACAAAAATCAAGATTTTCATTTTTGTCACTGTCACCCATGGGCTGTTTTCCCTTCTTTCTGTCTTCTGGTCTCACTGGGATCCTTCTCAACTATTGTAGTGTTATTTGCACCACCTGCTCTGTCCCCCATGTGACAAGTCAAAAGCAGCGAACAGACCTCACTTCTGAATGTAATTTACTTTTGCTGCATCGGTAGCGTCTTCCCTCCTCGCGCTGTGTCACTCCCAGTGGGACTTTTGGCTTTTATATAATAAGATAAACTGCTGGAAGTGGCGGAGTTATTGAGTATTGGCAGACTTCCTGGAGGTGTGAAGTGGAGTAGTGCTAAATCTGAAGGGGATTTGACTGTACAAGCATTTATTTTGTGACAAGCCGCGCTGTCAAATTATCACTTGTGTTGTGGAACGTTTACCCAGTGAGGGAGGTGTCGCTTGTATAAAAATGTAGATGTAGCATTTTTTTCTTCCTCTTGTATTTATAGAGATTAAGGGGTTCCATAGCTTTGAACTGTCACTGGTCCTTCAAAACTTTTTTTTTCAAAGTTTTTAAAATGTGATAGAAATACAAACTAGGAATGATAATCAGTTAATTGACAATCATGATTTTACAGATCACGGTATTGTAAGAATTAAAACATGATGACATGAACCTAAACATAAAGAGCTTTTTGAGCTGTTATTATGACTTGATTTCATAAAGCTGGTTACGTACTAGTGGATAGGGAGGTACTCAGAATATCAATATGGTAATATATTGTGACGGACTTCTTATGTGTATTGATGCAAAGTTGTGTATTGTGATACTTTTAATCACATTAAATTATAATAAATTGCCAAGTTATACTCTTAAAGACATGTTTTAGCTGTAATTGTAACTAGATTTTATAAAGCTGGTCACATACTTCTCAAAGTGGGGGTCGGGATGCCCCGGGGTTGTGAGATAACTTGGAAGATGTTTATGTTATAATTATAACACTTTATTTGTATTAAAAACTGTATTTTTTTCTGGAATTAAGTCAAATTGCTTATTAAGCCACTCAATTAAACACAATCAAACCTGATTTTGAATGTTTTGCATTTTTAAATGATCAGAGGATTTAATTAGTGGCTCAATACTGTTGAGATTGGTGACTATGTCTCTGACAGCATGGCATTGATCTGTGGGGTGCCCCTAGGGTCAACTCTTGGACCCCTAATGTTCATTCTGTACATGCTGCTGTTTGGACAAATCAGTGGTGTGTCCCATCACAATAAAATTAACTAAATTAAAAATTTGTAGAAAAAGCTTCAGTATAGTCAAGCTTTTTCTACTATGGAACACGCCTGGACGAATGAGGGATTACACCGACATAAATTAAAAATTATCAATCCAACTGATTGTCTAAACTAATAAAATCGTCTAAACTAATAAAATCAAACAAAAAACAAGACTGAAATGATCAGTAGCTTTCTTCCATCTGAAAAACATCGCCAAAATTAAAATATAGTGTCCAAACCAGACTTGGAGAGACTTATCCATGCGTTTGTCTCCAGTAGATTAGACTACTGTAACGGCCGCTCACTGGCCTCTCCAAACGAGCAGTAAAACAGCTGCAGTACATCCAGAACGCTGCTGCTCGGGTCCTGACAAGAACCAGGAAGTATGATCACATTAGTCCTGTTCTCAGATAAGATAAGATACGATAAGATATTCCTTTATTGTCCCACATGGGGAAATTTCATTGGTGCAACACAGGAAGATACAGAAGAACAGATCACTGCACTGGCTCCCTGTGGCTCAGAGAATATACTTTAAAGCAGCTCTGCTTGTGTACAAGTCTCTCCATGGCCTAGCACCAAAGTACATCTCGGACATGTTTGTGCCATATGAACCATCTCGGACTCTGAGGACCTCAGGGACCGGCCTCCTGCTGGTGCCAGAGTCAGGACTAAACATGGGGAATCTGTGTTCCAGTTCTATGGGGCAAAGGTCTGGAATAGCCTTCCCGAGGTTGTGAGACACCCCCCCCACCCCGGCTGAGTTTAAATCTAAGATAAAGACTGTTTTGTTTAGCCATGCCTATGACTGAAATCCTTTTATCTGGTTTTTAATCTTTTAAATACCATGTTAATGGGTTTTTATGTTTTTATATATTTTGATTTACACTGTGTTGTGTTTTTAAGTGTTTTTAACATTGTAAAGCACTTTGAACTGCACATTTTTCGAATTATGCTCTATAAATAAAATCCGATTGATTGATTGATTTTGGGGGGTGCACGTCTGAAAATTTTGGGAACCCCGCTCTAGTAAATTAGTCCAAACTAACTACACACACAGAAAAACCCCTAAAGCGACTGTGTTCTGAGAGGAGCTGTGGTGTGTTTGATGAGCTCAGAGCGCAGCAGAGGGAACTATTTCTCACTCTAGTTTGTCGGTCTAATAATCGCTCTAAATCAAAGTTTGGATTTCTTTTTTATGGTGAAAGAAATGATTTTGTCGCTTGATTAATTTGGTTTGGAGCACTGGTTCTTGAATGAAGACTGAAAAATAACTAGCCATAAAGAAAAAGAAAAAAATACTAATATATATAAGATAAATATGGCTCTGGGAAGAGTGATTTTCAAACCCTGGGGAGGAACCAAATACAATACACATAATTTATTAAATCCCCTTGTTTGTCTAGTTTAGGATATTTGAAATTTATTTTGTTATTTTACATTAGAAAAACATTCATTTAGTAAATCTGTAAGATCCTTTTTTGGAATATGTATTGTATGGGGAGGTTCTTGGCAACAGAGGACAGGTTATCTATAAGAGGATGTGTGAATCTTTCACATTGCTGATGGTGCCAACAATTGTGAATAATTGTATAGTTGTGGTGTTTCTTCTCACAATCGCGCATAACACAAAATTACATGTGACATCCTTAATGCGAACATAACAAAGCTGTCATTTACTGTACTAAACTCCAGGTCTCTGTCTGGGGGAAAAGATTAGGGACAATATTGGTCTGAGAATTGTGGCTTTAATCTTTTAGACTCATTAGCTGACTTGTATATCTATAATGAGACACTATAATAAGCGCTTTTGTAAAGGTGGATGTTAATTTCTCCGCTACAGTAATTAGTCCTTCTCACAATCGATTTTTTTTTGTTTTTGTGAGATTTTTCTCCGTGTGTTTTTGTGACTTGTTTGTTTTGAACATTTACTTGAAGAACAATAGTGTTTTATATGCATCAGCCGCGTGGGACACTGTGTTTTGGTCAGTAAAAGGCTTGTTCACAAGACAAAAACAACAAAAGAAATGGCTCTCGACTTTTGAAATGGCAGCGTAGACAATCTATCCACTCTTTGTTCCTTCAGGGTAAGAAATAAGCAATTTGAGAAGAAGAAAAACTGCCAAAACCATTGTGATCCGGCTCTCTGGTTTTGAGCTATGTCTTTAGTTTAAACTTTGAAAAAGAAAAAAAACAGAAATAAACAAAACAATGTAATTTGAAGTTGTAAATGGCATAAAATATTTGCCATTTATAGTATTCACGTCAGAAAAAGCTCTTTATTTGTATATTGATTTAATGTTAGTATTCTATACATTTGTCGATTCAATAATATTCATCAGTAAAATAAACATGCTAAACGACGTTGAGGCTTGTCAACAACAACAACAAAAACACTTTCAGTCAAGACTAAAACAGTATTAAAATGTGTGGTGACAACTTTGGCACATTTATTCTTGGATATTCCAGGTCCCTTAATTGAATACACTGCAATTATTCTCATTTGTCTTTGTTTGGGACTAGCACAAAGAGTAACCTTACTGCCAAACGTCCCTAAGCACAAAACAAACATATTGGATTGAATTGCTAATTATGGATAATGAGTGTTATTGTTGTAAGTCGTCATTAACAAATAGCATGTTGGATGTGCGATTGCTGCATATATGCACAATACGCTGTTGTTAAAGAGGACATATGATGTAAAATATACCTTTATGTACTTTTAACCTGTGTTCTCTCATCATTAGCTTACTCGAAGCTGTATTTTGTACCAATTTTTCAACAACTAAAATGTGTAAATGAAAGTCTGCTGCTTGCAACGGTGAAATGAAACTCAGAAGGGGCTGCAGATATTCTAAAGCTGTTTTTGATCAAAATTGCGCTGTACACAAAACAAAATAGAGAAATATGTATGTGTGATAGTTTAAAAGGGCTGTACACAGGTTGTTTTTTTTTCCTATAATGAAGTTAAAGTTTAATAGAGTTATTGTACAAGCTGCAAAATGAGATTGCTGTATGTTGTCTGCTTCGCTGTGAGTTGTTTATGTGTTTTTTATATTTTTGTGCGCTGTTAGCATGCTAGTTGCTGCGATGGCAAATCTCCATTCCATTCTTCACGTTTCATGTTTGGACCACTGCAAATAGATTCAAATGAACTGCTGATCCCTTTGTGTTTTTAAGAATCGGATACAGGCTACAGCACCTTATAAAATACCCGGGGGGGAAAAGTCTTCATTAAGTTAATTGGCAGGGCGTGTTTTAAATTGGCTTGTCTCACCAAACGGACCAGTCCAATATGTGCTGTGGCCCTGCTGCAGAAAGAGAAGGGCGACATTTGAATCGTTTAATATCCCCCTTTCTCTCACCCCCCCTCCCCAAACCCCAGTAATCGCACACACATGAAAAAGGGAAAAAAACGCAATCTCCTCTGCACAAATGAAAAAGCAGTCTTGGCTCTTTTTGGTATGTGTGAGTCCATGTGCAAGCGCGAGATGCGAGGCACAGTTTCTCCTATAGCGCCACATATGTAATAATATTAATATGGGGCCCTCAAATGAGAACAGGCCTGCATGCATAATTCATTACATAGATTCTGGCTCAGGAGCGGTCTAGACTAAATACTGTAATCACACAAAGGGTTCTCTTAGTCCTGGAACTGGTTAAGAGACCTGCGTTTTGTCCTGTTAAAACCTGGTTACGACCTGGTTTGGATCCTACTTTAGTCTTGGTTTGGACCTGGTTTAGCTTTGTGTTTATTCATATTTTTATATATGTTTTATAACATAACACACAGACCATAGAACACAATGCAGAGAGAGCAAAATACATGCAAATAAAACCAGGCATCCATATGGACGATTTTTCGGCGATTTGAGAACGCAGGCGGAAGTGCGCATGCGCACTCCCCCGTGTGGACTGATACAACACACACGTGCGTTTGTTTATTAGCGCAACGGAGCGCATCGTATCTCTTGTCTCCACTCAACTGTCTTTCTCCGTCTTCATTTTGCCCCGTACACTGAGGGAACTATATTATGATAGATCCATGCGCTTAGGCACGCGGAAACGTGGGGACGAACCGCACGCCACTGCAGGTGAGCGGTAGGTGCGTTTTATGATTGATACGTGGCAGGACAAATGATTTATCCACGCCACGAGGAAATATGATAAAAAAATTGCTGAAAAAAATCGTCCATACCACCTTTAAGGCTGAATATAATTGTTTCCTTTTTTCGATATAATATCAATCCAGTCCGTGATTGTTGGTTCAGTTTGTCACATCCATTTTGTGTGAGAGCCTTCTTCCCTGTTGCCAGAAGAATGCTCCAAAGATATCCATTTATTGTGTCCATGGCAGGAGTTTTGAGGCCCAGATACGTACAGTACAGTAGTAGTAGTTACTAACCCATAAACCGATTTAATTCTTATTTAAATCCAGGTTGTATAGATGGTTCAACAAGCTTTAATATCTGATAAAGGGCTTTGGTGTGTGTTTTTACCCGTCAGTTACTTCTAACTTGCAGTAACATTGATATTGCAATGAAATGACATGACTTTTTACCAACCATTTACCAATCATCCTCCATCCATTCATCCATTTATGCATCCAATTTGTATTTGACCTTTATTTAGCCAGGTTAAAACTCCATTTGTCTAGACAAGCATGACTTTTGGTTCGTCTATGGTTGGTGCTAAATATTTGGCTCTAGATGGACGGTAGTGATGGCTGCAGGTGTAACGTCTTCTGTTGCATGAACAAGCCTTACGTTTAGTATTATCATTATTTATATTCTGCTGTAACATGTGAAGAGACATTGGGTAACAGAATAGTTTTTAAAGTTATTAACATGTTAAGAATCCCAAACCATTTCCATAATCCATGTCCTTACCTTAACCATAATCCTGTTGCTAAGTTTAAACAAACCTTAACACCTAACCTGATCGAAATGATCAATCCTAAAGTACCTGGAATAATTTAGTATTGAGTCCCAAAAGTCAGAATATCAATAAACATGATGGCAAAGTATATATGTTACAAGTTCAAGTCTGAGATCATTTTCCCTCAAACAAACGTCTGAAAATGAGCCCAATAACTCTAGAAAAACAGTTAAATCTAGCTTCATTGGAACATAACAGTGTATATTCCCACCACTGCCATTACAGAGCATCCTTTGGTAGCCATAAACCAAAGCTCCATACCTTGTTTTCTGTAGCTCTCTCAGCTCAGTGCACTATGGCGCGGCTGTGTTTTTCCATTAGTTTGATAAATGACAGATTATTCCACCTGGAGATGAGATTTCTCTGTCTACTCCTCGGGCCGTGCATCCTCACTTAACCCCCCCTCTTCACCACCGCTGTTTTCTGCACATTGTTGGGCTCCATCCATCACTCGGCCAGGACTTTTTAATATATCTTATTGAAATGGCTTTCTGCTGTCTTCTATCAACAGCTTCGATATTAGCCAGTGCGTCTAACCTTCCACTGCAAGTATCTGCGCTAATAGTACTTAAATACTGATACTTCAGATGCTACTGCAAGAAGTAGTGCCAATTCTGACATTCCAGAGGCAAAAGTGAAGTGGAACATAATGTAATTTCAATGGAGAAATGGGGATTAACCACAGAATATGAAAAATCAAGGGTTGAACGATTTGGAAACAATATCTACAGTAATTGCGTTTGCGATAAGATTTGCGATTTATGTTTTAATGATGGAATAATAGAGAATTGACAGAAAGACTGAAGAGGGCCTGTGAACCGACAAACTAATACAAAAAATCCCATGTACTTTTGCATAGCAGCTTTAAAGCAGAATAACCAAGATATTTTAATGTTTTCAAGGAAATTATGGTGTTTAAAAAAATGCATAATAGCAATTTGATTATTACTGCCTTTAAAACACATGTATTACTGTGAGTGGGCTCGCCTCTCCATAGATCTGACCTGTGACTTGGCTCGGCCGTGTCATCTGCTTCTCTTCAGATAGATACGTTTTTACTGTGTAACATTCCAATTAAGACAAGTAAGTCAACATAAACAAACCATGGACGCATCTTTATTATTTTCGAGTTTTGATCTTCGTGTTCTGTCCATTTCTCTTATAAAGAAAATCCAGTTTGCAGAACATGCCTGAAGTGGTCCAAAGTTTACCTTAGAGGTCGGCCCTGCAGCATCCTGAACTTGAAATTGGTTTTGCTCCGATGGAAAGAAGAAGAGAGATGAGGAGTAGAGGCATGGAAGTAGAAAAAGGTGCCACGAAATTGCACCGAAATGAAAGGGTTGGGTGAAAAAGATGGGAACGGAGGCAGGATGTGAAAAATGTGAATGAATTTGTGAAAGAGGCTTTTAGAGAGAGGGGAGAAGCGCTGGCGTTAAAGTCCCTAAAGTAAGTCAGATGAGGACACAGATGGAGAGACGGGGGCCATTTTAGATTTAGACAGACAGCGGTATGGAGCAGAGAGGAGCCGTCTGTGTTTGTCTCGGGTTTAAATGCAAACAAAGACTAGACTCCGCTCTTCACTGCGGGCGTCGACCTTTGAATTAAGTTTAGATTGCGCGTAGGCTACAATGAAACGGGGCGTGCACTGACTTAAAGGCGCACTGATCCAACTACAAGTGTGTACTCTCAGTGACGTTCCCAAGCTTGGATCGAGGAATGGAGTAAAGACGTGAAGGGCATTCAAAGTAGCACATGTGCAAACAATCGTGTCAGTCAGTCTATTTTTAATTTAGTAATTCAAAGTACTTTACAGAACTACAAAAACCTTGACTTGCTTTAACACCTTCCGTACGTTATTAACTAAAACTAAATATGTTTGACAAATGACTAGCACTCGTTATCTGAACTCTACAGAGTAAATACATGCAGAAAAAGACCTTTTATTACAAAGACAGTGGTATAGTTATTAAATATTAAATATGAAAGGGAATACCAGTACACAATTTCAGATTTCTCCCAATAATACACTTAATTCATAAATATTCTCTGTCTAGAAGCCTTTATAGTTTGACCTTTATTATTTGATTCAAAAATGTACTAGTCCACTAATTGAAATCACTGACTACTAAAATAATCTATTATTATTACTATTAATAATGTTATTGTAATAATAATAATAATAATAATGATAATACAACAATAGATACATTAAAATAGAAATAAATAAAAACATGAATTAATTAAAATAATCGTTAGTTGCAGTCAGGTAAACTTTATTGTCCCCATAATTTGTCCTCTACGTTTGACTTACCCTTCAATTTTGCAGTGCAGCATCTCGAGGTTCAGTTTGGTTGGAGAGGTTTGAGGGTTTACCTTCTGTGCAGGTTCAGGTTCATGTTATACTGTTGCATGAAACCTATTTTTAAAGATACTTTGTGCTTTAAATGTACAATGGCTGTCCTTTATTGAGGGGGCTTAAGTAAAATTCTATTCTTTTCTATTCTAATTCAGATTCTATATTGTAAAATAAGCTTTAGAGTCAAAATGAGACCGAAGTGTGCTGTCTGCATCTAATTATAGTGTTTTTTATCCTCCGTAACCCAGGCACTGATAACGCACTAGTTTTTGTTAGCATTACCGTGACCAAGCAGCCAAAACAATGCAATAATTAGCATGAATTTGAATTTAAAATATTCACCTACTTCGCAAATGCTTGTGATCTCTCTTTTAAGGCCAAAATGTGCTTTATCGGTCTCCGTTGAAAAGTAAACCCATGGATTATTGATTGGGTCGACTTTGCCTGAAAATGGCTTATACCTAAACTATTCTAATGTTGCACGTGCTGCTAATGTCAAACCCCTGCTGGTGTCATTTGCGCTTTTGTAATGAAAACTGTCATTACCTTTGTGTTCCGAGCTCAAAGGGTCAGACTGATACGCTGTGGCCTGTCTCGGCTTTATTAAAAACTCTGCAGGCAGATCTACTGTAGTGTTGCATTTCATATCGCCGGGATTATTTGATTATGGAGCTTTCAGTGCCGGCAGAGCGCAGGAAAATGAAGATTTATATCATTATTAGTTGTTGATGTTGGCTGCTATAGGAAATGTGTAATCAAAATTAAAATGTTTGAGCTTATTTGTTTTATTTTATTGATATTATCCTCACTGTTTTCTGTCGTTATTGTAATAAGCATGATGATAGTCCCCGACTGCTGTAATTATTTGTCCATTATCATATTCAATAGTTGTTGCTTTATAATTTGGCAGCTTTTTTTGCATCAAATGTGTAAAAAGGAGTCGATTACTGTGTTGGAGTGGTGGGCAATATGTTTGGAGTGTTTTACCCAAGATATCCTGCAACATCCTGGTCTCTATGTGTGATTTAGCTGTAACGATAAATCAAAATAAATCATGACCAGTCAATTATTTAAATAATCACGATCGTATTTTGATCATTGTTATCGTTATCTGGGTTCTACAAACTCTAAACACATGTCAAAAGATCTTTTCACAACAAAGACAGCCGCATTAATAAATCAAAATATCCAAAATTAATCAAATAACTTAAATTTTCATCGATAATAAACTTGACTCAAAGAATATTCTCTATTTTAGAAGCCTTCAGTCACCGTATTTCAAACTTTATTAGGCAAATAAAGGTTATTTTATCTTAGCTTAACCTTTATTTGGTTGATAATGTAGTTTAAAAATGGGATTTGTTTAAAATAAGATGAGATTGTGGGTTAAATGTCCTTGTTTGTTTCTCTTTTAACCTCTAAACCTTTGTGACAAGTGTAAATGTTGACAGATTCACATTCACATTTACAGATTAAGTGTAAATTTTAACAGATAGACAGTGAGATTGAATAGTTGTTTGTCATTGGTCTGGAACTCTATATTCAACTATTGTCCAGACTTCACCTGCTCTAGTTTTTGGACTAGACTCTTGTCACTTACAGGAAAATGATAAAATACTCGATCGTGAAGTCTTTTAAAAGCGCGACGAACAATTTGCGGGAACCAAGACGTGAACGATCGCCACAAATAATGTTAAGTCAAACTATTTTCATTGTACGTCAAAGGGAAACGCACACACAAACGATATATTAGTGCTAAATGTGTGTATTTTCTTGCTATAATCTTGTTTACTGGGTTGCTATCGCACTCACATACATCCGTACAGGTTTGGAGTCGTGGTAGTTATAGCGTAAAAACATATTGACTTTCCCTAAAAACCAACAGAGCCTGATGTTGACTCAGTGCAACAGACGGACCCACTGTCTCTGCGCGGGGAGGAGAAAAAAAAAGACATTTGTTCTGGTCAAATAAATAGCTTTTATCTTCCCTGCTTTGGAGAGTTGTGCTGTTCTGATTGGCCCTCGCCGGTCCCCGGTGACGTGAACAGCCTCACACGCACAAAATGGTGAAATGAAACTACATGTGACGACTGTGAGCTGCAGGTCTTTGTATTAGGCACGCCGTGTTTCTGTAGTAACGACCCGGGAGAGTGAATCAGCAGGTCTTGATGCATGTCAGGGCTACCCGCTGGCTTGCCTGCATGAAAATAAATAAATAAATTATATATATATATATATATATATAAAAAATAAATCTGTCTATGATTAAATGCCCTGGGCTGTATTTCAGAGCTCGCAGACTATAGACACGCCAAAGGGAGGAAGAAACGGAGAGAAGCAAGGGGGCTAGGAAAGGTCTTGGGGAATAGGAGAGTACTGAGCTAATGAGCAGAAATAAAAGAAGTAGTGGACATAACAAAGGAGAGTTTGAAGATGGACCTCCTGAATCTTGGTGTGGTGTGTGGATAATGTATTTTGGTTTCCATGCTATGCTGCGACAATGATGAGTTTCTTGAATATAAATGTTGACTTTATAATGGAAAAAAGATATGGGACTGGTACTATTAGAAGCAATGTAAAATACTATAAATACAATAAAATGATAATATTCTCACAATGCACAATGACATGTGCTAAAAACCTGCACATCTAGCACAATGAACCTTAAAATGAACCAAAAAAGGGCAGAAATGTCACGTTGTACCCTTGTTTAGGGGATTTTGCTGGATGTTTCTGTCTTTTTGCGTTGATTTCTTTAAGTGTTAATTATAGGCGATATGCTTGATATTATAATTTTGCATATCTTGAAAACAACAATTGTGATATTATCCATACAACTGCCACCTCTAATTCATATTTTACTGTAACTAACATCGTCCTGCTGTATTTAGGTGCAACAAACCGACAAAACGGCATTCAGTCATTTTGTTTATTTATTTTTCCTTACTTTATATCTACTCTTCACATGATACTACAATCATCGTCTGTCTGCACAGAATATCCCCAGACAATAGATACAATTGTGATCACATTCACCCTCATATTTCCCAAAAAACTAAATACAAAACAAATACAAATTTGCTTTTTATTTTTATACATTGCCCTGCCATATTTAGGTGCAACAAACATTTGCACGTATACAGTTCATTCATAGTATCTATTTGAAATTAATTTGCCGTAAAATAACGAGCAACAAGTGCAAGCACTAGAAAACAGGGTACAGTTAAAAAAGGGTAATTTTGTTATTTTACCATCACAAGAAACGTATAGTTTAAACTATAAACTGGTCATTCTCGTTCTCAATCTCAATCCATTATTTCATAGCATTACTCCTAGTCCCCTATTCACATAATAGTCACAAAAATGTTTGTCTTTCAACACAAAATGTCCCAAATTGATAGAAATAGATCAGTGTTTCTCAAAGTGTCATATTGTTTTCATGTAGAGTAAATGTTATCCACAGTTTCCTCTTTTGGGGTTAGTCCTGGTTTGGAGCTTCTTTAGCCATGGTTTAGACCACTTTTAGACCTATAGTTTAGATCTGGTGGTACGTGGCAATCCAAATATTTGCTTTGGTGGCATTTGATGTAAAAAGTACCGCTGAACCACCAAAATAGACAACGGAGAGATGAAATTGTGATCAAATTCAGCCTGATTTGGCCCGAAAATACTCTAAAATGAGCTTTCGTTTATGTACCCAAACCACTGGCGAGTCATTTCAGTTCCAACAATTCAACTGGTTTGTCTTCCCCCACCCTGATTATACATTCCCCCCATCCCACAGTTACCTGACCCCCACCCGCTCGCCATCCCCCCCTCCCGCTCGCCCCCGCCTCCGCTCCCCGTCCAATTACCAGGAGGACTACAGCAGAACCGCACACTTCACAGCTTTCAAGTCCTGGAGAGAAATCCTCATGGGAATTATCCACCAAGACATGAATCCCCAAATGACCCCCCCAAACCCCACCACACACACACACACGCACGCACCCCACCCTACGCCCCGTCCTGCCTCAGACCCACTGCCAATGGATTCAGTCAGTCTCCAGCTCGCTTTACTCCGCCTTCGTCGCCTCGGCCCGCTGAGCTTTCAGTATTCTCAGATTTCCCATAATTAAACGCCTTACTTTTCATTTTCATCAGAAATTGGACTCGTGAAATAATTACTGATTCGGAGAGGTCTGATGGTCGAGATTCAAGTGGGATGACTCTAGCCGTGAGGTTGTAAGGGCTTAATTAGCAGACGCATAGTCAAATATAAATCAACAAGAATCTATCTGTGAATTCTTGCAGTTATATGCATTTTATACATCAAACTAGTCCGCTTTCCTTGTCATTATTATAACATAGTCTATTACACGAGTTGATGCTTGAAGTGGAGTTGAGATAAGGTACCCCGGGGTCTCGGGACGGAGCGTGAGATCGACGGTCGGATCGGTGAAGCGCTCGCTGTGTCGGGCGAAGAAGGAGCGGAGTCGAAAGGCAAAAGCTCTCGATTCAGCGGTCAGTCCACGTTCCCACCCTCACCTATGGTCATGAGCTTTGAGTAAAGAGCAAAAGGACGAAATGCCGGATACGACTGCTGTAAATAAGCCAAACCCAAAGCGTCTGAGAGTCCCTGCTCGGACTATTGCACCCGCGACCTGGCCCCAGACGAGCGGAAGAAGATGGAGGGTTTTGACATTGGTTTTATGATACGCAATGAAGATAAAAGTTGGAGAGTTTGAGGTGCTGAATTGTACATGTGCTTGTCGAGGGGAGAGAAATGCTATGTATAGAGCTGCCCGGAAGAAGGCCTTGAAAATAATTACTGAGGCTGTTGAACTTGCAATAAGTATTTGAAACGCTACGGATGTATTATAGAAACTAGCCGGATGAAAAGAGCTGTTTGATTATGTGTTTATTTTTAAATGTTAAATGTTTTGAGGGCACAAAAACCACAATATCTGTTATTATAAATCATTTCTATATCTTCCCCGTTGATAGAGTTAATTTTCTCTTTACCTGCAGTGCTGTCGAGCTTTCAACGGATAAATAACCCTATACCTTCCTCTCTCGCTCTCCTCTTTCGCCAACTTTTTTTTCTGTTGTGTAAATGCGCTCAGGGAAGGGGAACCGTTTCCATGGCGACTCACATCCCACCAAAATTTAAATCAGTTCCAGGCTTTGGGAGAAAGTTTTTCCCCACTTTTCTGTGGATCCTTTCAATTACAGGCTGCGCACATCCAAGTCTGTCGGATGCGCGGGGACGACGCCCGGGCGGGGCTATAATCATGTTCGGGTCTGTTTACTCTTTATCCTCGTTTGCACCGCGCAAGACCACAACTTTGCTTTCGCTGATTATCCAGATTAAAAGTGATAACCGACAAACCCCATGGCTTTGGCACAGAAACTGACGAGCGTAATAACATTTTCTGATGCTGCTGAAACTGACAGAGATTAATAACGGGAACGTAAGGGTTCATTTTGTGGTTTTATAGATGAATCAATAAACGTTTTTCCCTTTGTAATGTCAACCACAATGAATCTGCCTCTCTGCAGTTCTGACCTGTAAATGTGTCTTAAATGTGTCGTAAATGTGTCGTAAATGTGTCGTAAATGTGTCGTAAATGCGTTTCCATGGAGATAGACAAGTTTAAGCAATGTAGAATGACATAGTGCACCTTTAAGAGTTTTATTTGTTTTATTGTCCCCTTTTCCTTGGAGTAGATTTGAGTAGATTTGACAGGGTTCCAAATAAAATAATTATATGAAAAAAGCAGGGGCGTAATTACAAATTGACACTTTTACTGAATAGATTTTTTGGGGGGGATAATTTACTTTTTTTGAGTAGGTTTTCAAACTAGTAATTAGATCCCTTCGATGCGATACACAACTCACAATACAGCAGCCCACGATATTGATACTGTAACACCAAATTTAGTATCACGATATATCGATATTTCAATATTTGACACACCCGTACGTAATTATACCTATATTTGTGTGTATTGCTGGCATGTAATTGTAATTCGATACATTTAAAAATCACAGTACAGCTAAAGTCCCAATCGTACCTATTCACAGCTGTATCTGCTCCTTTATAATACAACAAACACACACAAAAAGCACTACATCGACTACTCAGATCAGATAATACACTGTTTATATTTCAAAATGACTTAATTCAGGATTTTAAACTGTCCAATCAATCAAATTTTGTACGAATGGGATCTAAATTGTGTTACAATTGTGTAATAATGCAACTAACTATAATTTGAGAAGTACTCATTCCACCACTGGAAAAAACAGTAGCTTAGCATTTATTTAGGTGAATTGTGGTGGCTCACTGTACTATTTCCTGCTTCACATTGACAGTGTACCTTGCTTATTAAGACCTGTAGAGTAATGACTTGAAATAAATACATCACACTACAATTAAATACAGTTATTTTTCCAAGTTACGGTTGTGTTTTGATCAGAAATAAAGGCGGCAAATGTGAGACGTTTGAGCAGCAGCAGGAGGAGGTAGTGTGGGCGGAGTAGGCGTCACAAAGAGCAGCAGAAGTACAGTATATGTACCGGTAGTTGCATAGGAGCGTTGGAGTGTGAAAAAACACAAACTCTGCACTCCTGTCGCGGCAGCTTAATGAGCAGAGCCTCTGGAGAAGTCACGCACAAAACATGAACTACACGCACACAACGGTGAACCTATACCTCCACTGCAGCAGGATACAGGCCCCGTGCTTTACATAATACCTTTAGCCGGCCACTACCATCCCCCACAAGAGTCTGGAAGCCTAATTTGATGAATGGGAGAGATCAGTCCTTTAAACTTGTGCACCTATAGGTTTAGTAAAGTGTGTAGGATCCACACTTTACGTCTGTGTAAAGTCACTACATCTGCAAATGCAAAACACAGTAGACTTTCAATGTTTTTATACATAAATGAGGCCTTTTTTGTGCGTAGAAATGGCCCAAATTGCACATATTTGGGATGTATATATATGAAAAATGTATAGAAACAATATTTTACAGAGGAATATCTCATTTAGTACATTTGATCTCACTGAAAATTGGTTCAAAAATTCAAATTTCGCCTCAGTTTTTGTAGTTAAAAACAAGACAGGAAAGTTTTGTGTATGTGGATGCTACTTTAAGGGCTGTTCGTTTGTGTAATGAAATAATCAAACATATTTAGGTGCAGATTGAACACTTTAGTTTTAGCCTCAAACCCAGATACCAAGGTACGGTTGACGTCAGAATCGCAGGTTGAATAAAAATCTAAAATTTGAGTTGGCAATTATCAAACCTCAAAGAATGGAATTGTATAAATCATAGAAAGTAATCTGCAAACAACCAAACATCTTATTCATAGAAAAATCTTGTTGTATATGTAGTTTTATCAGTTCATATTTCCGTCTTCTCTCAAACGTAAATGCTCCTGGAGTTATTTACGGTGTGCTCTCTGAACCGAATTCTACTTTTGAAACAATTATCGCAATCTCAATCGCGGTTATCCCCCCCCCCCCCCCCCCCCTCACTCGTGCAGGTCTGCTTGAAGTTCCGTTTTAGCCGGTCCCTCCTCTTCCTCTGTGGCTGCTGCCCCCTTTAATGTGATGAATGAGGTTGTCTAGCCCCATGTCCGGCCGCACAGCGCACAGATCCTACTTTACATCAAGGATACGCAAATGTCCCGAGAACAGGCCCGAGCGGAGACAGCGAGGGTGCGGGGAGACACCGAAAGTCAAGGTGCACAAGGACACGCCCTTTTAGACATCTCTCGGGACGACAACAGAGGAGGAGTGTAGGACAAGCAACAAAGACCCAGTGCTGCGCTGTAGGAGGCTTTTGTTTTGGAGTGTGGTGAAACGAAAGTCTTTCGAAACAACATTCATTTCCTTGGACTGTAGTATGTAACAATATCTTAATCTCCTACAATATTATGATCATTATTTTCTCACTGTACAATATTTAGTGCAATATTTTGATCTACAGAATTGTAGTTATGCAACATTTATATTTTTAAAATGTTTTGACAAGACTTAAGTGTGAATACTGTCATTATTCAAAGATTTTAAAGCACTGAATATTTTTTACTTTAAAGCAAAGGTAGGATTGTAATTTGATGTATTGTGGCAGCTGATGATGATAATCTAATTGTGAGACACAGTTTGATGATGTGATTCGGTTACTGTTGTGCCCCTTGTTGGAAGGTGTTGGATTGGATTTCTAAATATAAAACGGTCCAATGTGTCCTGATTTAGTCCTGGTTTAAGATGGGATGGGCCTTTTAAAGACCTGGCTGGTTTAGTACTGGTCTAATCCAGGTTTAGTTTGGTGTTTAGTCCCAGATCAGTCCCAGTCTGGTCCTAGTTTAGTCCCAGTTTAGTCCCAGTTTAGTTCCAGTCTGGTCCCAGTTTAGTCCCAGTTTAGTCCCAGTTTAGTCCCAGTTTAGTTCCAGTCTAGTCCCAGTTTAGTCCCAGTTTAGTCTCAGTCTAATCCCAGTTTAGTCCCAGTCTAGTCACAGATTAGTCACAGTCTAGTCCCAGATCAGTCCCAGTCTAGTCCCAGTTTAGTCCCAGTCTAGTCCCAGTCTAGTCCCAGTTTAGTCCCAGTCTAGTCCCAGTCTAGTCCCAGTTTAGTCCCAGTCTAGTCCCAGTCTAGTCCCAGTTTTGTACCAGTTTAGTCCCAATCTAGTCCCAGATTAGTCCTAGTCTAGTCTGAGATTAGTCCCAGATTAGTCCCAGTTTAGTCCCAGTTTAGTCCCAGTCTAGTCCCAGTTTAGTCCCAGGCTAGTCCCAGTCTAGTCCCAGTCTAGTCCCAGTTTAGTCCCAGTCTAGTCCCAGTTTAGTCCCAGTTTAGTCCCAGTCTAGTCCCAGTCTAGTCCCAGTTTAGTCCCAGTCTAGTCCCAGTCTAGCCCCAGTCTAGTCCCAGTCTAGTCCCAGTCTAGTCCCAGTTTAGTCCCAGTTTAGTCCCAGTCTAGTCCCAGTCTAGTCCCAGTTTAGTCCCAGTCTAGTCCCAGTTTAGTCCCAGTCTAGTCCCAGTCTAGTCCCAGTCTAGTCCCAGTTTAGTCCCAGTCTAGTCCCAGTCTAGTCCCAGTCTAGTCCCAGTTTAGTCCCAGTCTAGTCCCAGTCTAGTCCCAGTCTAGTCCCAGTCTAGTCCCAGTTTAGTCCCAGTCTAGTCCCAGTTTAGTCCCAGTCTAGTCCCAGTCTAGTCCCAGTCTCTGTCTAGTCCCAGTTTCGTCCCAGTCTAGTCCCAGTTTAGTCCTAGTTTTGACATGTGAACTCATCCATGATCAAATTCAACTAATCCCAGTCTGATGCGAGTTAAACAAAACTGCAGGTTTAGCTGCTAAACCTAAACTACATGTATTTATTTGAACCTTGTTTTACCAGGACACATTGAGATCGAGACCTCGTTTTCAAGGGCGACAAAGGGAAAGACACGACACAAATCACAAACACATTTACACAGTTAAGAGACATTTAAGAACAAATAGAAACAGAGCAAAAGTCATATTTCTGTGTTGTATTAGTGCTATTCTATTCTAAATGAAACTTTTCATCAAATTGGACCCGGCCAATCGTAAAAAATGTACATAATTATAAGAACACATGATCAAATATTGCTGTCTTTTAGCGTTAATTACAAGGATTTATTTAGTTATTCCTCCTATAGAGCGGTTTTCCCTCTCCGTGTGTAACAGGGTTTTCCCTCTCCGTGTGTAACATGCACACGAGCTCCAGAGGCGTTTGCACAGTAATGACAAAGCCCAATGTTTAAATGCAGCAGCCAGTCACAGATGAAGAGTCACTGCCTCCTCTTCCTCCCTCTCGCTCTCCTCTCTCCTTTCCTCCCCCCTCCCTCCTTCTCTCTCATATATCCTCATTACTGCTCTGTCTCTCGTTCGATCCACTCTCTGCGCCTCATTGTGCTTTGTACCTCCACTTCCTGTTCCTTATTTGGTCATCTTATGCGTTTCGGCTCCTTATTTCCTAAAAAGAAAAGAAAAAAGATTCTCTACCTTCTTGAGATGTATTATTAAGGATAGACAGAGCAAACTCCCCATAAACCCAAACTGAATATCTCTGCTTTTCAGGATGCAGCATTTGAAACTCCGTATGCGTTTTCATCACATTAGCTTGGATGCAATCACTCTAAATTACATATGGCTTTAAAGACGTAATGTATAAACCGTTTCTGGGCAATAAAGTTTGATATTTACACATTTAGCGTCATGGAAAGGGGTTTGAATGCTCTGTTGAGTTTCAAACCCGCCTCACTTTTGATTGTGAATTGCCCTCGTTCGTCAGCCGTGTGGGTCTAAAGATGTATTACTTGACATATGAGTACAATAAATACAATAAAGTAAACATGTTGTGCATGTATGTCTCTTTCCCAAGCTCAAGTCACATGACATAATTCAGTTCTACGTCCATGTCTCGTAAAGATGTGAATATTTCTGTGGATGTCTTCTTTTCTAATGGCAATTCATGTTTTTTTTTTTATGGAACAGCTGTGAATTAGGGCTGCACAAAATACAGTACAGCCAAAATATCGAGAGCACAACATTGGCAAACGCAACAATTGATATCATAAGAAAATGGATAGCAGCACGATTTTATTCTTGATTTTTCATTACTAGGTCTTGTTTTGGTCTTGATTTAGTCTCTGTTTATTTAGACAGAAATTAAAACATGTGCATTTTTGTTTTAATATATTTTTATTTTTTTTATTTGACTGGGATAATGCAATGATACATAGTTACAAAACAAAGCTTGTAGCTGATGTGATGCATATAAAGTTTACAGCCAGTGCTAATTTGCAACTCCCGTCCCTGGTTGGGCATTTCTAAATCCCCCCACAGATATAAAAGGCATTAAAACACATTTCCATTTTAGCTTGTCGACTGATCAACAATTATTTCTATTGCACGTTGAGACATTTTAAATACATTATCATCCAAATAAAGTTTGAATTATGGACATTGAAGTCTTCTACATAAAGAAAATCAGAAATAGTTCCTTCTTTTTTGCCATTTTGTTTCACAATCTTGATCTTGCTAATGATTATGAAAAACATTTCTGATCATGTTTTTTTTATACTATTTACTATTTATATTGTGTGATTATTGATTGCAGCCCTAATATATATCAACAATACTGTTATCGCAGCACTAAACATACTTAACAGATATTGTTTTTCATCCCTCCCTTGTGCTTTATGTCCTTTTATGAAAAATCTGTTGTTACTTTATCAGCTCATGCCAAAGTTCATTAACATTTCTTCACGTTCAGCTGCTCAGCACATTTACACTTAACATTACCCTGCACATTTCACCGTGCTCTCTCTTTCTGTCCCACTGACTGAACTGTTCCTCGCCGCTCTCCCCGTCGCATCTTGCCTTTTTGCTCGTTCCCCCCTTCGCTCGCACACATCTTTCACTCACGTCCAGTCAGCAGGTTGCGTAACTCCCGTTGCATTGTGGGATACATAGATTTACCGATTGTGTGTCTGTCCTGGACTGGCGATGACATTGCAAACTGAACAGGACACGGGCCGCTTTTGGCGCATAATAAAAGTTGATGTATGGCTGGCTGGGTAATCGACTGGCCGTAACAAAACAGACAAACGCCGCAGTCCTGTGCCAACTCCTCTGTGAATCATGCATGCGGCGAAATCACATATTTACAAAGACGCCACTTAACCACACCGCAAGCGCACGTCCCGGTCAATAAGGAGTTAAAATGCAAATTATTAATCTCTTTTCAGTTCCAGAGAGGACTGGCTGCGAATGCGGCTGTGAAATCCGGTTTGAACCGAGCCAAAAATCACAACTGCAGTGTGGAGATGACGAGGAGCAGCCGGCTTCAAATGTCGCAGAAAAAATAAGAATGAAAAAAGTCATAAAGTGTTTCTAACGAACCCACCTGTCTAACTGAGGATGATGGTGGTTTTCAGAAATAAGTAAATTAATTAATAAGGCGAGGCATTGCAGGTGAAAAGGAAAATAACCTTGAATTTAGACATTCATTTGAAACTTCATCATAGTTTACCTAAAATAATGTTGCAATAAAAATAAGTACAAAAATTGCTCATATTTGGGATGCAAGGGACTAAATAAAATATTAAAACATCTCTGTGAAAGCTTCCAGAACGTAAACTGACAAAAATAGATAAATGAAATAAAAACAATGGGTTTTGCCTGTAGCGTCTCACCGTTACCGGGTGATCGCCGGTTCAAACCTCGCCTGCAGTGCTGTTGTGTTGCACATTTCTTTCTTGTGTGTCAAAAAACAAGGGTTGATTGTTATAGGAAAAGGTGACTGGTTTGCCATGGCAACACAATCACAAAGAGTTTTGCCTTTTTGTTTGGCCCCCTTTTTTCTTTTGGTTGTGACTATTTGGTTTTACAAAGCTGTCGAGTTCTGCCCGGCGGTTTGGTGGCTGACGCAGCAGCACATGTGCCAGAGCTTTGTCTGTTCACAAGGTCAGAGCATCAAACATGTTTAATGTGCAAAACAAATGGTAAAAAACACAGCCAAAAATCACTGGAAAATGGGTGTAGGAACTGAAAACACTCCAAATACTGTCAATATATCTGAATTCAATGTATGCTAGTATCATTTTTTATCATGTGACGCATAAAACGAGGCTTCAAAGAAAACATTTTGCGAACGACACACTGGTCTGTCAACAACGACTCAAAGCAGATTATTGTCAAGTGGTTTTGTTCTTTCCACACTCAAATAAAGAGAAAATGCAGCCTTTTCAACAACTGGAACACAGTCATTTGCAGAATATAGTCATTTTTTAAAGTCCCCAGCATTATTTTTTTTCAGCTGGACGTGGAGAGGGTAAAGTTTGGGTGACTTCCCGTTGACCGACCTCGCTTGGAAATGTTACAGTAGACTTAATAAATATTTAATTCTGTCCCTGTCGCCTCCTCAACAAACTAACTGAGACGGCTGACAGCGCAGGCCATGAGGAAATATTGGATTTGGTTCTGGTGGGTGGCATTGTTAGACAGACGCGGTGTTGTGGTCTGGTCTCACCCTCTCCACCCCCCCAAAAAAAGGAAAAAAATGGCGGCGAGGCACAACTAAAGAAACCACAAGACGAGCAGACAGCAGCCCCAAAAGCCACAGCTCCTTGAGACGGAATAGCAAATGAAGCAGACTGCGATATCACCCAGCATGCACTGCTCCATCTGTCTGGGGGGATCTATATGATGAATCATGAAAAGGGAAACTATCTTCTTTTTTTCTTATCATATATCTTTTATTCCTTTTACAATTCGGTGTAACTCTTGCTCGGCTTCGCTCATTCTTCTTGCCTTTATATTATTTTTAATGAATTCCCTGTGTACTATAAAACGACTATTCTATATTCTACATTCATAAAATGCATGTGTTTTTTATCATCACTTTGCACTTTTATCGTACTCTTGTTTATGCCCTCGTATAAAAGTGTATAGGTTCTGATAACTAAACCTAATATATATGTGTAGTGTGTGTGTATAGAATTTTAAAGCAAATCTCACATTAAAATAACAAAAAAAAAGTAACAAATAAATACAATAAATGATAATATTCATAAACATAAACACAATAATACAAACAATACTAAAATAAAGAATGGACATTTTTATGCCTTGAAGCAAATTTACACTTTTTTCCATTCTATAGCACAGTTTTTATTTTAGCCACTGACTTTTCAAGTATATTACCCACACTTCATGAAGGGAAGCCATCTTTTGTTACTTTTTATTTTTCTATTCCCAGTCCATATAACTTTTGGCTTCTTTCTTTTGTGTTCCTTTATGTTTTTTTAATAAACTCCTTGCAGCCTTCTCTCTTTCTCCATTCTCTCCGACTATATTACATCCACTCCTTATTTTTTATGCCCTTCATCTGTCATGTCTTTTTTGCGATGTACATACGGCTTTCTGCTCTTTAGGAGGCGGTATCCATGGAGACGGCATTGCTAGGCAACAGCCGTGTTCTCTCGAATCTCTTCCTCCCCTTCGACCAATCAGGAGCCGGCACAAGAGTGGCACCATGTGAGAAAAGTTCACAACTCATTAAAGCCATGTAAAAGGATAGAATATAGTGAGCCATTATAGGCACTGAACTGTGTGTGAAGTGTCATTTAGAGAACTCGTTTAAATGGGGTTTTCAGGCTTTTTATGGCCATTATCTTGAATTATGTTAATTTTCTTGAGACTGATCCAAACGTTAACCATAGTAACTTGCTTTATCTTAACTTAAATCCACAACCTTAATCTATTTTAACGTATATTTATACTTTAAATCATGTTGTAATGTTATAATGAAGGATGTATGTTTCTTTTTTTCTTTTTTATTCCGTCCCCATGTATTCAGTGGTATAAATAACAAATCTCAACAGTGGCTTTGTTTACAAAATCTGACCATAATCTTTTTTTTGAGTTATCAGATTTTTGAAATGTCACGTAAACCGATGTGAGTAATCTGATTTCTGTTCTGGTTTTGACAAAGGAAATGCTGTGCAAAAAAGGGCAAACTAAAGTCAATGAATTATTTGTATGTTTTATCATTTTAAAATTCATTTGACTTTGTTTTTGAAGGGAAAAAAAACACTCTGAAAACCCATCAATCAACCGTCATGGATTTGTGTTGTTTTCGAAAACACAAAAAATATGATATAAAGCGCCAAAAGCAGATCTAAAACACCAAAAATGTAATCTAAAACACCAAAAATGTAATCTAAAACACCAAAAATAAAATCTAAAACGCCAAAATCAGATCTAAAACACCAAAAATAAAATCTAAAACACCACAAATAAAATCTAAAACACAAAAAATCCAATCTAAAACACCAAAAATCAGATCACAAAATGTTTTATCTAAAACACCAAAAATCAAATCTAAAACACCAAAAATCAGATCTAAAACACAGATAATCTGATCAAATTATTGGTTTAGCTGATTATTATTGTCCATATACTGAATGTGATAAACACCGGCCCACACAAAACTGGGACTAAACCCAGAATTAACCCTGGACAAGACCAGGACTAAACCACATCAATATCATGGACCAGTTTATTTTAGTAAATTAAATTCCTTGTACATTTTAACAATTACAGTTTATTTAGGAACAAGAATGATTTGAAATTGATGAAAAGGCATTGTTTTATGGACATTCTCCCGCAGCGCGTAGTATTTGTTCCTGAAGCATTGAGTTTGTCTTTACTGGAGCTTTTTGAAATACCAGGTGTCTAAAGTAACACGGTTGAATAATGCATCATACCATATACATAAAGGACCTATGACTAAGAATAAATCTGGGGGAAAATAAAAAACAGACAAGCCAAAGTGATGTCAGATGAAAATGCAATGTATGAAACATTAAATAAATTGTTTCAACACCATGTACACAATACTTTGAGCTGAAACAACCTAAATAAACAACTTCACGTGAAATCCTTTTAGTTTCTGTAAATATGTGCAGAAAGAGTGTGACAGCAGTTGCTCAGAGACAGAGACAGAATCATTATGAAACACCTTTTGTGCGCTCGCCGCTGGAGTCCAGAGAGGAGACTTTTTAATTGATTTGCAGAAAATCGTGCACAAAGACTGGGTTTGTTCTGTTTAAATGAGCAGATTCGGAAGTAGAAAGTTGAGCTCGCGAAACTAGTAAGTCATTGATTGAGTCTCTACTACAGTCATGGGTATTGTGCATTCAGAATCAATTTGGGTTAAACGAATCACTGCATACAAAACATGTCAGCCCAAAAACACACCGAAATCAAAGCATGTTTTGTTGCATATAAAAACATACAAGATCAAGCGTTCATACAGTGAGTGGACTTGCATTGCCACAGACCTGACTCGTACTGTAGAAATGTTGTTCCTTTGGCTTTAATATTCCACAGTATGACATAAAACTTATCTTTCTCCACAGGGAATGTTCAGAATTTTGAATGAAATCATGCAGGTGATTTTCAACCTCCAGAAAGAGTCTTCATTTGACTTTTTCCGGGATTTTTCTGACAAACATTGCAATTTGTTTTAATAGTTGTACATTTTCAACATTTTCAACAGACGCATCAACATTTGAGATAAGATTCAAACATGAACGACTAAACTAACACAAGTATTACACACATGTTTGTAGTGGTTAACGTGACAGAACCGACAGGATGTTTTGTTGTTTGCAAAGGACTTAAACTTGCTTTTCGTTTGTTTCTTTAATGAGACGGCGTACACGATAGATGAGCCTTAACTGTATTAAATGTATTGCACCAGCTTGTAGCTAATGTGCTCATTTCCACCTGTCGTCCCTGAGCTGACGTCAAAGTTCAGACAAACATTCGAGGAAAATGGTGCTATGATGACAAAAATCTGTAGCATAAAAGTGTCACATATTACCTTTAAATCATTCACTTGCTGCCACTAATGATCATTTTTGTCGTCAATTAGTCTAGCGATTAGTCTTTAGGTTTATCGATTAGTTGTTTAGAACGACACAGGCCAGTGAATATGACACTTTTACTCCATTTTACGCACAAAAAGCTGAACTTAATCCATTTGAGGACGTCCTGGAGGAGAAAATTCTCAGGCAAAAGGGTGTTTTCATTAAAAACCCTATTTTTTGGGTTGATTTCTGCCCTGTCTGAGTGATAAAAACCTCTTCTCTCCACTCATGGCATGTTATGGAGTCTGCGTATTGACCAGTCAGCATGATTTAAATACTTAATTGGTTGACAACTGTTTCTATAATCAGTTAGTTGCAATTAATCGAAGCCCAGCATTCACTCTTTTCCATCCCGCGTACACAGACTTCAGTCCACATTATGGGAGCAAGTTCGGTTTTGCGATGCCAGTTTGATTGCGATGTAAAGTATCCCGGAGCCCTTGTAGTAGCTGCATTAGTATTAGTATTAGTAGTAGTAGTAGTAGTCGTAGCAGTAATTCCAAAACTTGCTCCGTCCTTCCCATTGTCCTCGTGATGGCTCAAACCTCTCTGTGTGATTGTTGGCTGCGCGGAGACGCCATGAGCAGTCGTGGCATGTGGCTGTTTAGATATTCGCTTGTTATTTATTGATATCTTGATTAAATTCGACCTTCACTCCTGCGCGTGTGGGCGGCAGGGGGTGAAAAATAGATAAATAAAAAAAACGAAAAATGGAAACGGCAGGAACAAAACGGCCAGTATTAGAGCGAGTGGGCAGAATGGAATGACCTTCAGGACGGCTGGAGTGTCTGACTCACAGATGGACAAAGCCGTATAACGTGTGTAGTAGTGTTGGGGCACTACAGCTGAAGCAAAGCCATTGAGAGTGGGAGCCGTCTAGTTAAGGATTATCTGTGTATTAGGCAGGAGTTATTTGTTATTATGACCATGGTTTTCAGAATGAGGAACTATTATTTGTAATTTATCTTCCAAATCCATCCGTTTTTCATGGGCGTGTAAGCATATGCTAACAATCAGAGCTATTTATTGGGTTATCGGTTTATTCTAGTTAGGCCCGAGCGCCACAAGCTGGCGAGAGGCCTATCAATCTCGTAAGGCCGTGCGAAGCACGGCTGCGAAAGTGCGCACATAGTGCGCACGAAATCGAGCGCGAAGCGCTCGCCCACTTCCAAACACTCACTAACGCACTCCTCCACTCATACACGCCCCGTGCATACTAATTAGTTGTAGGAAAATGGAACATTACCGTTGTAAACGGGCGAAGCCCGTGCAAAAGTTCGCACTAAACGAGCACTTTACATTGGGATGACGACCGCGAAGCGGTCGTCATCCCCATATAAAGCACTCATTTGCCCTAAGTAGCTCACGAATACGTTCCCCATCTCTTGCATGTTCCGTGCATATAAGCATGTTATGCAAAAATTCAACATTATAACTGTATAGAGGGCCAAAAACACAAAGTGGGCGGAGCCCACTCAAAATTAACGAAAGTACCCTTCAGTGACCAGGGACCCACACCATGAGGTAGGAAAAAAATGGCGCGACAGCGCCACCGACAAAAGTCAAAATACATTGCGCCTATGGGAGACGCCCCGAGGTCAACTTTGGCGTAAAGCTACGAAATTCGGGACACGCATTCCTCTCGTGAGGACAAAGAAAAAAAATCATTGTGGCCACGCCCCCAGACTTACCCTATGGCCGCCATCTTCCTTTGAAAATGAAAACACGCTGTGTTAGCCATTTTGTTCACGTCAAACTTTGACGAACTCCTCCTAGGGCGTTTTGCCCACCAACTTCAAAATTGGCGTACGTCCTCTGGACAAGTGGGGCATCTAAAGTTATCCAATTTTTTGAGATACCTTTTACGGTCTGTGTGCGGCGCAGCCGCAAAGTTGGAAAACTTATTTTGGAATATTGCAGGTCTAAAAATTGCTTCCATTTGATCAAAACCAGTCCGATTAGGACCAAATTTGAATCAGTTGTTCAACTTTCTAGTTTGGACCAGTTTATGATGACAAAATTTAAATGGGCGCGATAGCGCCCCCTACAGAGTGACCTTTAAATTAACATTGAAGGTCAAAAATTAGTTTTACCAAAATGTTCTAAACTTTACCCAAAATTCTATTTTGGCGTCCCGATCAAAAAAGCCAATCAGACAAATGCCTTAATTTTTACGGCGTAGTCGTAGCAATGACATAAACTTCCCATGTTATCCCTATGGGAATACCGCTAAATCTCTCGAATATCAACATTTTTCTGTTTCACACTTTAACGAACTCCTCCTAGTGCGTTTTGCCCACCAACCTCAAAATCGGTGTACGTCCTCTAGACAAGTGGGGCATCTAAAGTTATCCACATTTTAAGGATAGCTTTTACGGTCTCTGTGCGACGGAGCCGCAAACGTTTCCCAGAATTCTGACTATTTGGCCTTCAGAGTGGCCTATAAGCAATAGAGTTTTTCCAAATGACATGATATTTTGAACAAAATTCTAATTTGCCATCCTGATCATGAAAGTATGAGAGCCAAAGTCATATTTTGTACGGCGTAACCGTAGCGATGACAGAAACATCCCATGTTATCCTTATGGGAAAATCGTAGAATCGCTCAAATCACCACATTTTTACGCTTCACACTTTAACGAACTCCTCCTAGGGCGATTGCCCGATCAAGCTCATATTTGGGGAAAATCATCTACACAAATGGGGCATCAAAAGTTATCCATATTTTGATTTTAAGTGGTACGGTCTCTGTGCCGTGGAGCTGCAAATATACTGTCACAAATGGGAAAAACGCCAAATCCTTGAAATGTTCACATTTACGCTTCACACTTAAACAAACTCCTCCTAGTGCGTTTGGCCCACCGATCTCAAAATCGGTGTACCTCCTCTATACAAGTGGGGCATCAAAAGTTATTCAAATTGTATGGATAACATTTACGGTCTCTGTGCAGCTGAGCCGCAAACTTTTCGCAGAATTTGGACTATTTGGCCTTCAGAGTGGCCTATAAACAAGAGTTTTTCCAAATGACATGACATTTTGCACACAATTCTCATTTGCCATCCCCAAATTAAAAGTATGGGAGCCAAAGTTATATTTGGTAAAGCGTAGCCGTAGCGATGACAGAAACATCCCATGTTATCCCTATGGGGAAACCGCAAAATCTCTAAAATGACCACATTTTTACACTTCACACTTTAACAAACTCCTCCTAGGGCGATTATCCGATCAAGTTCATATTTGGGGAGAATCATCTACACAAGCGGGGCATCAAAAGTTATCCATATTTTTATTCCAAGTGTCACGGTCTCTGTGCGCTGGAGCTGCACATTTGACCGATATTTGTCTTCATTTGCACTGGTTAAGCACAGCATTGTACATGTCCAATGTGTCACTGTCTTAGTTCTTAGACAATTGCGTTAGCGCCATCTCTGTAAAATGCAGAGAGCAGAGTCGGAAGGCCGGCGGCCGGCGAGGGCCGTTGGATGCCGCTTGCGGCTTTAATTCTTTCTTCTTTCTTCTTTCTTCTTCTTCTCGGGACCAACCCCCCTATTTTTCACCCAGTGAACATTGACGAAAAGTCACAAAAATTTGCACACCTCTAAAAATCGTGCCTCTCTACATTCTGGCTATTTCCCTTTTCTAAAATAAAAAAAAATTGGCGCGTCAGCGCCACCAAATGTACCAAAAATGCATTGAGAGATGGGAAATGACCCAAAAAAAATCTGATCGTAGAATCATGAAATTTGGCGCAGAGGTAGATGGTGACAAGAGAAGTAAAAAATATTATTACGGCAACGCCGTCCCCCCAACCAAATGTCGGCCATATTGCTTCAAAAATGGCTAAACATGACTTCGGAGTTTTTCCAAACGTCGTACTTTTACGAACTCCTCCCAGGGCGTTGGCCCTAAAAAGCTGAAATTTGGTGAAAATGCTACTGAGGAGTGGGACATCAAAAGTTATCCAAATTACATTGATACCTGTCACGGTCTCTGTGCAGCGAAGCCGCAAACTGTAGCTAGAATTTCAGAAATCTCCCATATTTAAAATTTCTGCCGTTTGCGCAGATAAAGTCCGAATTGCGTCAAATTAGAATCAGTTGTTAAACTCTTTGCCCTAAACCTACTTGAAGTGAAATAAATTCATTTGGTGCCACAGCGCCCCCTACAGATTTTATATGGAGGTTAAATGTTTAGTTTTGCGAAATTATATGAAATTTGACACACAACTCAATTTTGGCATCCCCATCAAAAAAGTCAATGAGACCCATGTCATAATTGTTATGGCGTTGCCGTAACGATGACCGAAACCTTTCATGTTATTCCAATGGGGAAATCGCCAGAACATGTTTACACTTTAGACTTTCACAAACTCCTCCCAGGGCGTTAGCCCTATTAACCTGAAATTTGGTGAGACTCATCTTCAGGGGTGAACCGTCAAAAGTTATCCACATTTTCATTCAAAGAGTCACGGTGTCTGTGCGGCAAAGCCGCACATTTTGCCAAGAATTCAAAATAAAATAGCTTTTTGATGGTAAAACAAAGGGGAGAAGATGTGACAGCTTCACAGATTCAGCAGTAGGCGTAATAAAAGGACAATTGGGGCGCGTTAGCGCCCCCTCCTCTTGCGGCGTGGCGGCGGTGTGGCGGCGGCGTGGCGAGGGCCGATCATTGCCGCTTGCGGCTATATTTAACTGTTGTTGTTGTTGTTGTTGTAGTTGTTGCTGTTTGTTTGTTTGCTTGCTTTCTGGCCATTGTAAATGTATAGGTGGTGTAGTAGTAGTAGTAGTAGTAGTAATTGTAGTAGTAGTAGGTGTAGTAGTAAGTTTAGTATTTGATGTAGTAGGTGTAGTTGTAGAAGTAGGTGTAGCAGTAGCTGTGGCAGGTGTAGTAGCAGTTGTGCGCAAAGTTCAAGCTGACTTTACTAACGTTTGGATCCAGAGGAGAGGACGGTTGACAAATAGAAAATGTTGTGGCTTTGATTGAGGCGAATGGTGTATTTGTGTCACCTACTTCTGCCGTGAACAGTTATGTCGGCTTTAGACTGGAAGGGCACCCAGTACAAAAATATAACAGCCATTTTACATTGCAACTTTGCCGTGGCTGACTTTCATTTCCTGGCAGTGCCTGCGCTAAGTTGAGTGAGTCTTTCCTGCATATGTGTCGCGGCTGTACCTGTTCAGAACCTGTACCTGTTCAGAGCCTGTACCTGTTCAGAGCCTGTACCTGTTCAGAGCCTGTACCTGTTCAGAACCTGTACCTGTTCAGAGCCTGTACCTGTTCAGAGCCTGTACCTGTTCAGAGCCTGTACCTGTTCAGAACCTGTACCTGTTCAGAGCCTGTACCTGTTCAGAGCCTGTACCTGTTCAGAGCCTGTACCTGTTCAGAGCCTGTACCTGTTCAGAGCCTGTACCTGTTCAGAGCCTGTACCTGTTCAGAGCCTGTACCTGTTCTGTCTATTGTTTTCCCTCGCGCTGGTGAGTCATTGTAAGAGAAGAGGCCGCACATACAAAACAGTCTGCAGTGGTTATGTGATTGCTTCCATTAAACGTGATTATGCAATCAGCAGTGAGACAGGAAGAGGCAGGGGAGGCAGAGGAGGCAGAGGAGGAGGTGGGGTGATAGACAGAGGCAGGGGGGCAGGCAGCGGGGGGATCACTCTCTTAATAATTATTATGAAACAGACTCATGTGGAGAGTTTGAGGCTCCGAGCGCAGCGTGCAGCAGGTCTGTCCCAGAACTGCAAACAACAAGCGTTTGGAAAACAGCTCCGTTACCACGACTCCTGTCACTGTGCACCATATTTACATCCTGCCTCCGTGTCACTCATCCTCACAACTATAAAGAAACATGTTTGTGATACTATTTAAGAAACAAAACTGCACTTGTTTTTATCGGGGATTGGATATCTTACAACCTTCTCCCTTAATCATCACTCAGACAACATTTTGGACTTGTGGATAAGGAATATTGGGTAAAACCAACAACGAGAGGTTTAAGTTGTTAGTAGACTCTAAGGTGTCACGATAACTCATCTGGAAGTGTGATATAATATTGTATTATTGCTATAGACAATGTGATAAACGATTATTATTCAACTGCTTTTTGCCACTAACAAAAAAACCCTAAAGCTATAATAATCCCTGTAAACCCTTTTCCAAATGTACAATATTGTTTAAAAAAAACAAAAACATATTATGCACCGAATAAAACACTTAAGAACTTGGTTAGTATCACGGAAGTTTTATAGAAATTACTTATTCGACAATCCACAGCTCAAATCTTATCGTACTGCAAAAAAGTAACTATAGATTTAGTGCAGGGAAATATCGAGCCACAAAAAAAATATTGTTCCTTCTATATTTTATTGAATTATGAGTCAATATCAAGTTAAATGAAATGCACACTTAATTGCATTTCAGCTTGTTGAATTGACTATCACATGAAGTGGAAAAAACAACATTTGGCATATTTGACTGTGACCAGGGTGGCCTGTGACTGCGCTCTCTGTAAACTGTAGCAGAAGTTTGGTGGCCTCCTCTGGCCCCTGACGGCCTTTCTGTCCGGGACGTAACGCAGAACATGACTCTCCCTTTTCTGGCACACAGTCTATAAAAAGCTAGCAAAACACTTCCTTATGTTCCCCCCTTTTTCTTTCTCTTTCAGCCAAGAAAGCTGCGGACGGCTCGGTAATCGCAAACGGCTACTGCGACTTCTGCCTGGGGGGATCGAAGAAGACGGGTTGTCCTGAAGACCTGATCTCGTGTGCGGACTGCGGGCGCTCAGGTAGGCCCCGGCTGCAGGAGGTGCTGGGCCGGAGAGAGGCGGTGCTCTGTTAATGCAGGAACCCAAAATCTAAGGACCATACCAGTGCTTCTGTCCCAAACACGGAACATGTACAATACAATATTAAGCCATTCGAACAGCCCGTGTCTGCTGTTACTAATGAAATATGAAAGAGGTGCTCTACAAAAGTCCTTGCTCGACATTTTGCACTTACCGTACGTACTGAATTGAACAGTATTTTTTGAATTTCACATCTCAATGCAAGGGATGGATTGCTGGTTTTGAGAGAAAATAAATATAGAATAACATGAATAAACATTGCCATTCATTATTGATGTACCTGACTTATCACAACGATGCCATGACGTGCAGATACATCTTCCTGTGGCAAAGAAGACCTTTATCTTCATGTGAAAGTGATATTATTCAGTCTATACCCGCATTCTGTCATAGTCCTTTAAACTACTGATGGTTGTGTGTGATAATTGTGAACTACTGCAAGTTGTTTACGACTGAAAGCAAACCTAAACACTTGACAATGCTTTTCTAAAACGTTGATGTAAAATTATTTTTCCATGCTGTATGTTTGGTACACACCAGTATCTGTGACTTTGTTTTGACATGTAACACTTTGTGGCTGTATTAGATTTGGTTTTGATGTATTCATACATATTCATGAATGATGAAAGTGCATTTTGGCATTTCCCCTTTACATTATTTTGGTGCATGTCCAGTTTTGCTGTACAGACAAACTTTAAAGATGTATCTAACGAGGCGCCTTTGAATTTGTATCCGAGACGTTTGTTCCTTCTGAATGTGAATGTGGTGAAGTGAGACTAGTGTAGTTTTTATATGATAGCTCCTAAAATGTGTGTGCATTTGTTTGCTTTTGAATAATTAGCTGAACTCTGAAAACTGAATATTTATATGTGAAATGGCCTAATTGTATGTATTGTACAAAGCGCCTTCTCTACATGACTACAATACAATAAAAATGTGAACCCAAAGTGCACATGTGGCTTGTAGTAATTGGGCAGGTGAAATATTGGTATGGTCCTTACACCTCATTATACAATTACATGTATTTTATTGATTTGCATTATATGACGTGGTCTTATTAGTTATGAAAGTAACAGAGACACAAAAAAGTGACACCTAGATCTGGATCTGTCATTGTGGCAGAGTGGTTAGCACTGATACATCTCATCTCCAGAAAAGGCTCATATACAGTGCAATTGAGCTGTATTTCTGTGCTTGAAAAGGTTCTGTGACGTTCACCCATCTTAGTTAGACTTATTAAGCAATTGGTGAGTGTTTTTAGGAGCAAAACAAAACAACTCAATGTCATCTGAGCTCAAAAACATTTGGAAAAGCTTTGAAGTGTTACCAACAGAAAATTACTACAATACAAGTACCCTTTTAATAGTCTTAATAAAACATGAACAAAGACTGAACTAATAATGAACAATCACTTTATTAAGAATGATTCAGGTTTAGAAACAACTTAATCAATATTGTAACACTAACCACATAATTAGGTAGTTACTAAGTCTGAATCATTTTTAATAAACTGTTTGTTATAGATAAAGTCTTTGTCTATGCTTTATTAAGGCTAATTAATACATTTGTTTAATAAAATGGTACAGAGGAAACAAAGTCCCGGTTCAAGAATGTGACAGTAAACATGTCGCTGGCCAGTACAATGTGATGACAGTGCCAGTGTGTACCTATAGCAACTGTACCTTGTGTGTGGTGCACCAGGCCACCCCTCGTGTCTGCAGTTCACTGTCAACATGACGGCCGCCGTGAGGACCTACCGCTGGCAGTGCATCGAGTGCAAGTCCTGCAGCCTGTGCGGCACCTCCGAGAACGACGTACGAACCATTATCCTGACATATTTGCACTTTGTCATAAGTGATAAGTCATGTGTTGACTCCCACTGCATGTGTGTGTGTTTTAGGACCAGCTGCTGTTCTGTGATGACTGTGACAGAGGCTACCACATGTACTGCCTCAGCCCTCCCATGTCCGACCCGCCAGAGGGTAAGACTCACAACTCACTAAAGCGTGTTTGACAGGTTCTCATGTTTGTCTAATTATGACGACGTTCGGTGGGATAGTCCCTGTGGTAAATAATTATCATAGGTTTACGTCAGTCAAGTCACAGATTGTTAAGAAAATTTGACAATGAAACGTTACAGGAAGTAGTGCTGGGTTCTTTTATTTTTTTAAACAGAAATTTAAGACATGACATTAAATTAGGCGTACAAGCATATCATACATAACATGAGTCCTGATCTATTGACCCTTACAGGACTTCTGAAGTTCACTTTTTACTGTAGTGGCGCTTGGTGAAAGAAAACATTTTATTCTTGTCAACCTGTTGTGGCCCACTTTATTTTTGGTGCATTACTTTTGTCACACAAATCACTTTTACTTGTGGTAATGCTTTTAACAAGGCTCTGGTGTTACTCACTTGTGGTTGAATGGTTGCCTGGAATTCCATAGATTGCGATGTTTGGAGGCTAATGCTAACTCCCCCATTGAACATGCATTGGTGCTAACACGTGGAATGGTACCAGCGTTTTATTTCTAAACACTGGAAGCATCTACACTGCACAAAACACTGTTCACACAAAGAACCGTTCTATAAATGATTTGCCCAAGGACAAACAAACACTTATTCGCTTATTCAATATCGTTCATTCAATTTTAAACGACTACACATACACATTATATAGGGTATAAAACACAAGACATAAAATGGACGCTCACGGTCATGTTTGATACGGTTGTCATGGCGATGAGTTGTGGAAAAGATTCTGTTTCCATGGAAAAGTGTCACTCGGTTGAACATCCAGGAGCCACACTCGCTAACAGTGTCAGCCTCTGCCCACGCATCGTCATTGGCACGGAACCAAATGTTTTACACCTCAAAAGACCTCTCTGAACACTAACTAAGAGGAGCTGAAGGATGTTTGTGTGCCGTTTGCATGTATTTAGATGCTTTCGAAATGTATTTAACAGCAGAAGCTAAAGGGTCAGTGGATGCAGAGTAGTAGTATGAACAAGTGTAATTAATGTCACACATCCGGCGAGCTGAATTCAAATTGTACAAGTCCAATCCGATTTAGTGAGGCGCCGTGGGAGCTTTCATCAGCAGAGGCGCCGTTTAATCTGCACAGCTTTACAATGGGATTAACAAGGAAGAGGATAGCTGTCAATACTAAGACAAAACACATCAGCGCTGCAGTCAGTCAAGATCCTGTAAATGCTTTGGGTTTGCGTACATAGTTCAAATGTAAAAATGTGAAAAAAATGACAATTCTAAAACAACACATCATCCATAAGGCACTGTTGAAACACTATATCAGCCAATCAGGGAGCAGATAGGACAATAAGTGTTTAGTTGATTCCTCCCTGATCTCACGTGAGGATTTTCAAAAACATTTTAAACCATTTAAAACCATTTTAAGGCATCTGTTAAGGTCCCAAAGAGTGTCTGTCAATGTGCCTGTGTGACAAACTTGAGGCAGGTGTTGTAACATATAGAAAAACCTTGGACTCACCATATAGCTTATTATGGTGTCTGTGATTATGTTTCAAGGATTTGTAGCCAACAAATTTAGTCTTTTTGTAAAGTTGTAGCTTGAAAACGGAGTGAGTTACAGGTGCTCAAGCCAAAGTGTTACACCCTGTGTTTATGTACAACAACACACAATGAGTACATTATGTGCAATTAACATTTCCTAAGAATAGTTTTCAATTCACATTTATAAATTACAAGATAGGCACAGAAGGGAGGAAATATTCTGTTGCAAGTGAGAGTATTTTTTATCTGTTTTATTTGATGCTATTATTTCCCTGAATTTATCGCTGTATTCAGAGGTACAGTAGTTACATTTATTTCCAACATAAATCATCATGGATCAGACTAATTAAATGTCCCTCTTATATTTGGATATTGAGTTGTAAAATATATTGTTTTTTGCAGGGAGCTGGAGCTGCCATCTGTGTCTGAGACAGCTGAAGGAGAAGGCCTCGGCCTACATCACTCTCACCTAATCCACAGGGCTGCCTCTTGTCCTCCCCTCTGCTGCCCCCTGTGCTGCCCCCCCTGTCCTGCCCCTCTGCCCCGGCCCGCACCCTCTCTGTGCCTCCTTCACTCCGGCCCTTCTCTGCAGCCGTACAACGTGTTTCTGACTTTAGACGCTGAGCACACAGCACCACAGGGCTCTCTCAGACCTCATCCTTTCAGCCTCTGTTTCTCTCTGGACCTGAAATCAAACCGAGACTCTGCCTCCACAAACAAACTGACCTTTTCCACTGATTGGTGACTGATCCACCAATCAGACGGGCCCCTGTATCCATTGCCCCGCCTCCCAATTACACTTTTCTTGTTGGCAAATTGGTAAAGTAGTGTTAATTAGAGTGTTGGCCCAAGAATCATTGTAATTTATGCTGCTGGGCTCTTAAACCAGTAATGTGAATGAAGAGTTCACCCTCATTAAATGAAAGTGAATAAATGAACAAAAAGTGCACACTACAAGATGGCAAAATATTGTACTTTATCAGCAGAAACCTTTCCGCTCCTGCAGGACGCCCGCATTCACTTCCGTTGTATTAAAAATGTGCCATGCAGTGGTTTGATGCGGAAAGAATATTTAATACAAAAGTCACACAAAAATCAAGCCAATTTGATCCAGTTTTCAAATCTTCTAAATTGCATTGTAGTTGAAAACGAACCAAACAACCAAAGCATTTCCATTACTTCCATATTTCAAATTAACCTAAAGAAAAACACAAAACCACACAAAAAAGACACATTTTAGTTCTAATTTTTGCAAGCCCTTCGAAGAACTAACCTGAAATGTATTTTTAAAGGTGCACAATGTAAAGCTTCAGGTGAGAGTCGGTCACCTGCCTGTCTCTATGGAGATGTTGTTGCTTTGTCTGTTAGTCTGGAATGTTCCACAGTCTCGCATTAAAGATCTATTGAGAGGGAAACTCACTCACAGAGAAAAAGAACACCCATTTAGCCATTTTGCAATAAAAACACCTGTAACTGAACTAGATTAGTTTAATGCCGCACTGACCATGTACGACTAATGCACAAATGACAAACGAGGGGTAACGTTGACAAGTTTCTAACATTTATGGGAAGAAAGCCTTGAAGCTGGTTTCGGAAAAGGAAACTGCCAGAAAAATAAACGCAGACAGAGCAACATCATCCCCGATAAAATGTTCTACCATGGACCGCCACATGGACGAACAAGGTATCACATCGACCATATACTGTGTGACAATTGAAACACACACACACACACACACACACGTGACATGATTCACATTTAATCCGACTTGTTAGACCCTCTACAGTGTCGGTAACGCTGGAGGGCGGGGTATGGATGGGGAACCCTGCGCCGGGGTCACTTCATCAGCCGGTAATACGACTTCAGTGGAAAGAACACACACTCCAGTCGACCAAGTGCCCTTCAGCGGCGCACTCCTCCACGGGAAGAGCCCTCCGAGGGGTCCTTACATCTCCAGCTCAAGCACTCGCTGAGAATTAATAAGATGGATTTAGTGCCAGGCCGAGGACAGTGGCGTGGACGACTTGGGATTCCCATCAAGCAGCAGATTTTAGCAGGTTAACCAACTGTGAATCCTCCTCACTTCAAACCTCTCCTTACTCTTTCTGGATGTGGCACAGTTAAGACTATTTGTTTCTTCAAATTGTACAAAAAAAAACGTCTCCATCGACCGACTCCCAGCACAAAAATCGACCATCCATAGACGTTTTGCATGGGATTTCAGATGCATTTTGGGATCAAGTGTCCGACGCAAAATTGAAACTGATCCAAGAACTTGTAAAATGACGATTTAAACGTTAATCTTTTCACAAGCTTTTCCTTCACCTTTCTCGTCAAATGACACTCCTGGTGCAGAATGTATGATCAAGTGTGGACAATGCAGAAATTGTCAGGCCCCAATTAAAGGGCCTCAGAACTTTTGTGATTCATTTCCTTTTTTTTTTGCATGTAAATTAATTCAGTTTTTTCAATTGTGTTTATTTTATTTTGAGTTGTAATGGAAAAGAAAGCACACTTAATTCGCAATAATGTGATATAAAGTTGTATGTGTGGATGAATGTGGGTGTTGTTAGAAGAACTTTTTGTGGCCAGCTTTACATTTGTGGAGTGAGAGAAAACAAGTACTGAATGTATGTCTTTACCTCCTAAGATGGAAAAAGTTTAACATTGGTTTGATATTTTTTCCCAAATTAAGCACTTAAAACGGCCATTTCTGATTGCTTATTTTAATTATCCTCTTCAAAGTTGCGGTGTGCTGAAACTTAACGTACATTAAACCCAGGCCACCAGTTGAGAATCATTGAAATTGTCAAGTTAAGGAAACGTCTATTGTAAAAGCAGCTATTTGTGGAAAAAGTGAGACTCTGTGACACTGTCCTTAACATTTTAAAAGGTATTTTGTTGAATGAGAACCATATGAAAACGATAATTTCAGATGTTTGTTTGCCTGTCATGGTTCAGGGTGAGAGAAGGTGCAAAATGGGCAAGGCAAACAGTTCACTCTGAATTTGGCCCAGGCTAATAGCTAAAAAACACAGATGACATTTTAAATAATTTATGCATGTGTCACTTGGTCACATGCACTTGGTTTTGGTGTTATTCTGAAAACATCGTCAAAATAATTCAACCAAAAGACCGTTCGCTTTAAATATTTGAGTTCATTGCTGTAGAACCTCAATAAACGTTTTTAAAAACATTAAAATACATATAAAATTTAAAAAAAAACACCCGATGAGACACAGAAGATAAACGTTGTTCAAATATGACGCATTTTGCTTTTTGGACAGCCCAAGAGAACAATTTCAAAACGCGCTCAAGCTAAATCAGCTTTTAAGGTACATAACGAAACTTTTCTGCTCGTCTCCGTGGAGGTGTTATTGCTTTGCTTGGATTGTTCTACAGCCTCACATTAAAAGGATCATTGCAAAAAAAACAAAATTGAAAACAGGCTTTCTTACTGAGCTGTTTCCCTGGAGATAGTGGAGTTTATTGCTTACTGTAAAATATGTCAAGCAGAGCAATAATACTTCACCGCAGTAGAAAAGTCACACATAGACCACCTTTAACTGGACATGATCTAGTTCTTCTAATACTGGATCTATGTGTCCATCAAAGAATCTCAAATACTCAAATGTTGAACACTGTGCGCGACTGTTGCCGGGTGTAAAATGGCCAGAATCTTTGTGAATTGAATCCTTCCAGTTTCTTGGCACTTAACGGAGAAGCCTGGAGTCCGGGTCATTTTGATTGTACTTTTGCAGTTAAGGAGTTTGGACTTGAAACGTTGTAATGGTGTAATCAAAATTGCCAGTGAGTGAGGGCATGGTTTTATAATGTGGCATATTACAAATTACATATTACACGCTCACAAACCCTTTGGCACATCGTCACTATTTACATGCATTCATTTTCAGTCGAGTGCACGGCTTAAGAAAAGCTTTTTCAGACCGTGGAGTGAAGCTGGGGAGGACCACCAAAGCACAGCCAATCAGAGCGCTGCTTTCGGCTCTTACTTCCTGGTTGACAAGAAATAAAATACTCTATTGTTTGCTGCAGACAGCGCGGTACTGTCTCTTTTTTTGGCCAAAAGTGCTTCTTTTACATCATACTCTTTAGAGGAAACCACAAAATTCACTGATTTACAAAATAAAAGTTAGGTACCCCAGCTATAAATCCAATATATTTTTCATTTAATTCTCAATTTGTGGTAAGTTTGTGGTAATTTTCTTTGCTAATTCCAATCTCCAATAGCTAGTTTGGGTTGTGCAAGGCTATTTGATGGATGAATACTATAATACCAATATTAAAAAATGCCCAAAAGAATGCATTGTTTTGACACAACATAAAATAAATACAATATTTTGAGAAACCGTGTAACAATAGTGCAAAAAATGAGATATTGTTGAATAATATGCCACAAAATGAAACTGTGCTGTCCTTCATTAACAGTGGAGAGTGGCCTGTATTGTCAAAATCTGGCCAGCTCTTGTAAAAATGTTGTCCTGTGATATTGCTTGCACTTTTTAATTCCCAAAAAGTATTGAATTGTAAGTATGTGAGTAAAGCAAAGCAAAGCAATAATACTTCACCGCAGTAGAAAAGACACACATAGACCACATTTAACTGGACATGACCTAGTTCTTCTAATACTGGATGTATGCGTCCGTCAAAGAATTTGGGAGACTGTTGCCGAGTGTAAAATGGCCAGAACAAGGGGTATTTTAATTTATTTTTATCGGAAATTTTAAAGGTGACGGTTTGTTGTATACACTGGATTTTTTACTTTTTTTTTTTTTTTTTACAAATTATTTTTTCTTTTTTTTTTTACGCCTCCTCATATTTTACATTTTGATCTCTATTACTCAGAGAAGGTTTTGGAACGTGGACTGTGACGCATCGCAAATAACCGCTGTCAATCATTGTGTGAATTAATGTAAGGCTTTCTCGAACTGACCACTTTTTTCTCTTCCCTCAACTCATTTTTTCCATTAAAAACATGAGATTGAACAGTGGCCTTTACTTTTGTGGGAGTCGTATTGTGCGAGGGCTTTGTTGTTTTATTATAAAAATCAGTACAAAAAGTTAGACGAGGATCAGAAGGTTTGGTCTATTGAATCCATCACTGGCCAAACAAACAATTGGCTTTTGGAACATATTTGAGACATAAAACGCCACGACAACAGTTTATACTCTCTGCCTTTATTAATGCTTAGGAAAATTAGTTCACTGTGTTTGACCCATCCTTAAATGACAAAGAGGCGATCTGAAGCAGTGGGCGACCGGCAGCGTTCAAGGATCTCGGTTTATCACACGACCGGAGCATCAAACCAACCTCATACACAGGGAGAACATGGGGCTGCTACGATTAATCGACTAAACTACACTTCTATTAAACATGAAGAATGATTGTTCTATTTTGATCATCCTTATCATAGTCTGGATTATACAGACTCTAAAACACACTGGAAAGACCTTTTATAACAAAGACAATAGCATTATTAAATAAAAATGTCAAAAAATAACAAAACTATTTCAGATTTTTATCAATAAAACAATTTATTTGTAAATATTCTCTCTCTAAAAGCCTTCAGTCATCATATTATTTCAAAATTATTTTGGTTGAAAATGTTTTTAAAAGGTCTCAATGTCAATGTTTTTCAGTCAATTATAAATAGCCCTAATACAAACCCAATAATCTTTTATTAGTCATAGAGCTGCAACAATTTATCAACTAATAGTGACTACAGTCAACTATAATAATTAATTGTAGTCATATTTTTTTTAATTTTAATTATTATCTGGATAATACAGACTGTAAAACACATATAAAAATCATTTTTTATAACAAAGACACAGTCTTTGTTATAAAAAAACAAAGACTGTGTCTTAAAAAAAATTATAAAGAATTTCTGATTTTCAACAATATCGTCTGTATCCATAAGTATTCTCCATCTAGAAGCCTTCAGTTGTCATATTTCAACCTTTATTTCAACTGAACTTTTCCCGTGAATACAGCACGGTGGGTGAAGTGTCTTGCCCAAGGACACACGGACAAAAGCTCTGATCAGACCACCAACCACAGACGAGGAGCGCTTGCTTTACACTTTCAAACCTTTAACATCTTCAAATTCAGACATTTTGAGCGATAAAGATAACTCTATCGTCCCACACTGTTTTCCCGTGCTGCAGAGGAGCACAGTTTGCTATTCAGGGCAGGTAGACTTTTGCTATTTGTGATGTATTCCTCGAGATGAGACATTCATCATTGCGGCGGAGTTGGCCAGAGCTGGCAGAGCTGCAGCAGCGGGTGAAGTCAAGCTGATCAACCATTCCATTTTTTCTCCCCAGCTTCCTCCAAAAAGAAAGGGGTGGAAAAAAACAGCAGAAAACTAGTGCACACTCGGTTCCTTGGGGAGATATAGGTATTTTTAACAATATGGTCCAAAAGGAAAACTCACAATTCCTCCATCCTTCTTCCCGTCGGTTGGCATGGATCCAGGCTCTTTCCTAAAATCCAGCAGACAAACCCATCCCCCACCGTGTTTCCAACAGACTTTGGAGGAATACGCAGGCGAAGGTTCATTACTTTGACCTCCAGCTGTGTCTTCACAAATCCAATTCAAAGTAATGAATCCACATCATATTCTCAACATTTCTTTAATTAACAGATAGAGCAGCCGGATAGAAACGACATTCCAGTTCATGATGTCAAG
>NW_027315724.1:30685420-30822920 GCF_026437365.1 Eucyclogobius newberryi
TTTATTAAAAATATACACCTCAAAACACTCGACTGTGGATTCCATGTCAATTCAGATAAAAATACATTCATTTTCTGTTCTCATTTCAAAGTTGAATCTGAATCAAAGTTTTCTTCCATGTAAACAGTAGGAGTAGTAGTAGTAGTAGTAATTAAGATTTTATCATTCCGCTTTCTCTAATGCAACTTCATATGAAACTCCCTTGTTCAATATGTAATCTATTTATCTTTAATGATCTAAATTTAAATAACATAAAATAACTACCCATCCAACCCAAAATAAAAACACACACTAATATCAAACTGTCCAAACGTGTTCAAGTTAAAGTCCTGTATGTTGGTGTTTACAGTTCAAAGATGTAGATAAACTCAGACCTCATTTCACCACTGATGCCGTCTTCTTCCTGGAGAGAAAATAAATGACATTGAATTAAAATGATAGAAAAGCTTGAAAAATGACTACTGATATTAGCAGTTGTATTGTATTTACCATTGAGTACACTTCGCAGCAGAAGGAGAACACCGATCACTAACGCAATTACAGCGAGACTCAGGGCAATGGCCATCAAATTACTTGGCTCTGGGGGAGAAATGAAAAATGTCAGGGGTTAGTTAGTTATCTGAAAAAATCATAATGAAAACAACAAAACAACTAAAGTAAGTAAGTACATTTTATTTCTATAGCACTTTTCACAGACATACTCACAAAGTGCTTCATACAGTAGTAAGAAAATGCAATTCAAACTACATTAATAACAGTAAAACTAGCCTTTTTGAGTGCCACCACTTCTTTGAACCGCCAGTGTGTTCTTTGTGGTGATTTCCTGTAATTGTTTAAGGAATTCATCTGAGAACAGTGGATTAGGCCCACTAGAGTCACGTATAGACTAAATAAAACAGTAGTTTATTTTATGTATAGTCCAATATCTGATAATAAGACAACACATTTATATTAAGTTCACAAATTAACTTAAAACAATAACAAAATGATGATTGGGAAAACATACATATTTTCAGCCTTCTATTTCTACATGAAAAAATATCAGGGCCAAATATCTGGAACCTCCCATATCTGATAATCGATATATCGTGCATAATTTAGCATCCCTTGTTTCTTTAGCTCCTTTTGTCCACTTAAAGCATTAACTTTCACCTGCTATTCTGTTTCTGTTTCACAATCTATCAAAACAAAGAGATCCATCCCCATGATAATTCCATTTGTATTCAGCATTCAGTGTTGTCCTCCCACGATGCCTTCGGGTGACTGAACGTGCAGCTCTGACGCTCTCTAGTGGCTGGTGAGGCCCGGCTGCACGTTTGTATTTGCATAACCTGATTTTAAACTCAGGAAACTATTGTAAGTTACTGGTTATTAGATCAACACAGACTGGGAGCGGCTGTAGTGATGAAGTATGCAGTAGTGGGGCTGCAACTAACGATAACTTTAGTGGTCGACTGGTCAAACAATTGGTTCTATTGTACAACGACATTTTTAATTAGATTTATAACCAAGTGAAGGTGGAAATATGGCTTATAATAATAATAATAATACTGAAGGCCTTTTGATCGAGAATACTTACGAAGGAACTGTATTATTGATTAAAATCAGAAATGCTTTATTTATTTTTTTACATTTTCAGTTAATAATGTCACTGTCTTTGTTTTAAAAGGTCTTTTCTTATGTGTTTTAGAGTCTGTATAGTCCAGATAACAAATACAGTGATCAAAATACCACTATTATTATTTTTTATAGCATGATAAGTCGATTAATCTTTCAGCCCTAGTTTAAGAGGCAATCTTTTCTCAGCACTAAATGTATGTTGTTAGTCCAATATTTTAGCTGTGATTAGTGTTGTCAAACATTTCAAAACTGATTTCAATACTAATCGTGTACAAAATGCCCAGATGAAGATGACCCTGACTTACCCTGCACAGTGAGAGTAAAGCGCTTCTTGATGGGCACTCTCAGGCTCTGGTGCGACACGGTGCAGGTGAACTGTCTCCCGGAGTCGCTGAGTTTGGCCTTCAGGTAGAAGAACGCAGACAGAGACAGAGTCCGGTCCGGATTGGGCTTGTGGCTGGAGTACAGGACGTTATCTAGGACTTTAGGCAGAGGAGCGCCCACTCTACGCCCCACATCGGCCGCGTCCTGCTGTGTCCACTGAATGTCCACGTCCAGGGGGTAGTAATTGTCCGCTTCACAAACCACTTTCTTCTCGTCACCCTCCGTCAGACTCAGCGATGGGCCGGTGTTCAAGGAAACCCGAGGAGCCGCTGGAAAAGGAGGTGAGAAAATGAAACCAATGGTATAAAACAGTCTGTAAATACTTTGTCATCTTCAATATTGGGAAAGTATGTTATATTGGATTTAGTCAGCAAATACTGAAAATAGCCTATAAACAACACCTTAGAGTAGACACATGTTGGTGGGTTAGTATTCCTATTTGAAAGTATTAAATAAAGATGACTGTTTAGGCCATAAAATAGTCTACACTTAAACTTTACAATTGTATTTAAACACTCCGTCCTTCATCTTTGCCAATTGTTTCAGATTATGAAAGTTTTACTGTATATTACTACTCAACCACTTTCATACAGTATGTATAGAGTGAAACAAACACAAGTGGCACAAGACATTTCACCAGTTTACGGGGATATTCATCACATTTGGTTCAATGTTTGTTAAACAGCAGCTGAAATCTCTACCCGGATTGTCAACGAGAGCTTCTTGAGTTTCTTTGAAGTGTGGCACTGAATAAAGCTAAATAAAATGTTGTGAATGTCCCTTACACCTTGGATCGACACATACATCTGCAGAACTGCAGGACGTCACGTTTCTGATCAAAACATATCTGGCCCAATCTTGCACTGCATTTCCCATCATGCATTTGGACTTTGCAGTTGCTTGTTACAGGCTTCACCGCCTTGTAAGGCACCTTCAGCCGACTTGGTCTGTTTTTTTCTTTTCTTTTGCCCATAGGCTTTATTAGACAGGAAAGAACAGTGTGAAAAGGGGTGAGAGAGGAGGGAGGACATGCCTTGCTCTGCTTAAACAAGCCTAATCACGTCTCCACTGAGCCAAGCAGGAAGTTACATAGAGGACCTTTTAAAGTAAAACATTTCTGAAGGTTTCTATAAGAATAAACATTTCAAATGATACTTTCTCCAAATACATTTCATACAATAATGTGGAATATTGTAGCCAAAGGAACAACATTTCCATGGAAACAAGCAGGCAGAGGTTTTTTACTGCAATAAAACTATTCTATTAGTCTATTATTATTAATCTAACATTTTGGCTAAAAAGTTACGTACTGGGGCTTTAAGAAACGTAAACCATGTGGCGCAGTGGTGCACTCAGGTTTCAGTAAAGTGGCTACTTGTGACCGGAAGGGCATCTGGGCGTGAAACCTTTGACAGGGAGAGGAGTCAAATGTGATGTCAGTGTAAAACAGAAGCCAGTCTCACCTTCGATTTGCAGGCTGATCTCCAGACTCCAGTGCAGCGGCAGCACAGTGACGGAGCACATGTACGTCCCTTCGCTGCTCATTTTACTTAAGGGGATTGAGTACGAGGCGTCTCCTGAGGACAGTTTCTTGGTGCTGACGCCGGAGCCCTGACTGACCCCGGTGTGAGCGCTGTGGTTGAACAGGCTGGTCCTCTCGCCGCGCTTGTGCCACTCCACCACCACGTTCGGCGCCTTGTGGTCGACGGCGAAATGACAGTCCAGTTTCTGCGTGGATCCCAGTGAGGCTTTTATTTTGGGGGTCTGGGACTTCATCACCATCACAACTGTAGAAAAAGAATGATTTTAAACTATTGTGCATTTTTATTTCCGTATTGTCATTTATCGTTTTAGAATTGTATAAGTTTTAAATGTGTCCGTTGAGGTTTAATGAACAGACAAATGTCAAGTGACAAAAGTGCTGAAATATCACCTTATACCATTACTTGAAAGATTACAACATATGACAAAATTCTAATACACTATAAAATATGTTTTACTACTGGTATACTGCTTACAAGAAAATATCCACTCGATCCACAAAAACACAGCTAAAGCAGCAGTGGGCCTGTCACAATAATTACAGTATCAACTAATTGTTTTATAAATCTATTTAATATTATAAATAGAGGGATTTATCATTTTTAGGTCAATATTTACTTTTTCTCAATACTAGGATTTATATATTTGTACTGGGATAAGATTTTTGAGCTTTAGATAGTCCATCCATCCATTTTCTACCGCTTGTTCCCTTTCGGGGTCGCGGGTGACTGGAGCCTATCCCAGTGACTTCGGGCCTTAGGCGGGGTACACCGCCAACGTGTCGCAGGGCCAACACAGAGACATAGACATTACACACAGTTCATAATTAACATAACAATGATTTGATTACTAAATAGCTCTCAATAATCATGAAGTTGCAATTAATCGATTACTGTAACATGTTTCAGCCCAAGTAAAATTGACTCAGAATCAAACATAGACTTGAGTAGAGCTGCAGAGGGCTTTTTGTCCCACTGATGTAGATAATCACACTGGTCAGTACAGGTTGTCTTCTGGCTCTACCTGTTGTGGGGAGTGTCGCTCTGTCCTCTATGGCGGTCCAGTTCCTGTAGTCGTGTTCTCCCGTGGGGGGCTCGGCGGTGGACTGCCTGATGAAGCCGAGCACGGTGAGCTGGTTCTTGGGGTCCGTGATCCTGCAGGTGAACCAGCGGTTGTACTCGTGCTCTCCTCGGACGGGCCAGCGCATGTGGATCCCCTCGGTGCTGTAGCGCTGCACTTCACACGACAACTGCTCCGTCTCCGCGCCCTCCACGAACTTACGGACGTCCAGCTTTGAGGCTGTGACAAAACAAGGCGCGAATCATTCACAACGGATGATCTGCGACAATCTAAATCTGTCTATCTTAGTTAAGGTACACTTTATTGTCCACATGATTGACTTGACCCATCCTTCAATTCTGCCCGTCTTGGTTGAGGTTCCGTTATAAATCTTAAATGAAATCTTTTACCTTTCAAAAACCTTTCACTTTAAGTATGCATCAATGAAACGACACAACTAAACCAGGTCTGAACTAGGACCACAAAACCAAAACAGAAGAAATGAACCAGAAAACCAGTAAAAAGGAAGACCACCTTTTTCCTTTTTCCTCATTTTATTTGTAGACAATATATGACGTATTCTAAGTTTACATATCCAGAAGAACTATTGCGATGATATATTTTTCTGGCAGTACGGCAGCTCTAAGGTACAGGTGGTGCCATGAGAAGGTGCTAGTGGTGCTGGCGGACATTGTGGAGCAGGAAAGGAGAAAGAAACGCCCAACAACAAACAAATCTGCCCACAGCACTACTGCGTTTGTAAAGGCAAGGGGAAAACCAGTTTGCCAAGTTGAGGGAAAGAATAAATGCTGCTCCAGTCATCTCAGGGATGGGATATGATTACCGATTTGGGGAAGACGTTCATCTTTCCAGAAGTGGTACTCTCCACTCTCAGACCAGACATGATTTTATAGCACTTAGAAGGGGAAAAAAAGCCATTCTTGAGTTGACAGTGCCTTGGGAGGAGGGTTGCAAGAAGGAGAAAAGAGGGGGGAAAAGGCAAGTACCAAAGGTTAGCCCAGGATGGTCGGGACACAAAGGGCATCTTATATCTACCACTTCTTTTGTGAATGTGCAGTATTAGCAGCTCTGACCTCAGCAGTACATATTCAGTACATGCACATATTCAATAGGCTATTCCTCCTCTGAGATGTCCAAACAATCCTCAATCTGGAGTGTTAGTTTACTTCCAAAACAACAAAAATAAGATGTCAACGTAGGTTACTGATTTGTAGTCTAATCCAACTCATTTTTCGGACAAATATTCATTTCAGAGTGAACATAGTAAACAACTCCAGGAGCATTGACCTTTGAGTGAATACTGAAATATGAACCAAAAAAACAGTTTGTAGCGGTCTAAACTACAGGTCCAACAAGATTTTACTACAAAAAAGAAAGGATATTTTGTTCTTTGCAGAGGATCTTATATTATCGATGCAGTCTTGACAATTTGATAGTTGCGGAAACTCAAATTGCAATATATTATGCAGCCCTACTATGCATCCTTGTCTGTAAAAATATATTGAATTTGTTTTTTACTGTATTAGATCATAGAAGATGCTGTCAAACGCGACTTTGTCATGAAAGCAATGAAAAGATTGTGAATTGAAGTTGTGCAAGCTTGTCTTAATCGACATGAAACATAAAAGCAAACACCTCACTTTGATTTCTTGGCTTAAAACTTACATGTGATGAGGAAAGTGACAGCGTTGGGGTTGACTGGAGCGTCTTCTTTGTGGCCAAACTGCAGCATTGCTTCTCTGTGGATGTGCTTCGTCTCCACATGCCCCTGATCATTGTAAAACACTGTTTCATCTATGAATTTACACGGCAGCCATGGAATCTGATATGCCCAGAGCACGCCTGCAAAAAGCATATTGTTAGTTGCACTTTGAGTTTCAGGGGGATTTCATTTCAAGTATCATTTTTATATTTTACCATTACTATTCATTGTTTTATGTTGCTCCTATAAGTCATTTTTGCATAAACTTGATGCAAGTTACAAAATATAATTCAGTTTTAGCCTTTTCATAAAGAAGTGTGTTGTGGACCACACATACACTGCAGAGTAATAGTAGGCTAATGTTAGTAGTCTTTTTAATGTTTGTAGCCTATACAGTACACGTATGCCCTACTTGTACATTTAATTTAAAAATATGCATTATTATGATTAAAGAAAGAGATAACTTATTCAGGAACATCAGGTGAAAATAAAAGATTGCAGCAGGATTCATTTGAAGATGTAAACAGAAAGAAAGAAAGAAGTGCATACAAAACTTACCTGTAAATAGACTGGCATAAACTAATATTTTCAAAATGAAGCCCATAGTTGTTCATCGGTGAAACAGAAAGCTTCCCGAGACGTTGGGAACAAATCAGCCCAGTAGGATTTCTTTCACTTTCATTTTGTCAGAAGCAGACGGACTGGACTGAGCATGTGTCGGGTAACTGCAGTTCTCAAGTTGACCTGAGGAGGCGCTGTGGGCAACATCAAATATGCACCGGAAGTGAACTGCAACTCCAGCCGCACACTTTTGGACATGCCGCAAAACTTGTGTGGAAAACGTAGGCGAATAAAAATGATGTCTTTCTTATTGTTTATATGATTTTCAGTTGTGGTGAAATATACAAAAAGACGTGATAAATAAGTGCAGCCTGGATTGCATCAAGATGAACAAAGGTAAGTTTGATTTTTGGAGTGTTCTTTATGAATAACTTGAGTTCAGACACAAACATCAGCTAAAACAGAGGAGCATCTTGCTGTGTTTGTCACATTGAGTGGAAAAATACTGTTGTTGCTTTTTGTAAAATACTAGAGTTGTGCTACATGATTTATAATTATAGTATTCATTCAGCATATAGATAAACTGGTTATAAAAATCCACTTCTACAATGGGTTCTTGTGCAAGGTAAGCTTAATATTGATCTACTATAGACAAATATAAAAGTGTGGTTATTTGGCAACCTTTGTTTAGACATTTTCTCTTTAGTTGTGGTCTGTGACAATTAATCAGAATAATTGTGACTTTGATCATAGCATTCTGGACTATACAGACTTGAAAACACATGTCAAAAGCCCCATTTAGCACGAAGACGGCATCATAATGAAAACAAAATGTCAAAAAAGTGCAAACTTAAGATTTCCCCCCTAGTAATACATTTTATTTGTGAATATTCTCTACCTAGAAGCCTTCTGTCATCACATTTCAACATTTATTTGATGAAACAACGATCTCAATGGGCAAGATTATCGTTTGAGTTGACAAATCTAAATTATAATTAAATAAATAAATACTACCTTTCGTGATTTAAAGAAACAAATTGATTAACCCAAAAAACAATTGCTATTATCGATTCGAAAAAGTAGTTGCATCCCTAGTCATTATTATTTTGTTATGCTATATGTAAACCAAAAATATAATTGATTCTTATTGTTTGTTTTCCTCTTTTGCTGAGTGTTGTTTGCTTGTGGTTGCAGACTTTGCCGTGATCCAAGGCGCCTTCCTTTCGGCCAATCAGATCTCCCCGCTGTCCTCCGCGCAGAAAGCCGACTGGGACAAGGTTTGCCGTCCGATTTTGAACGCTCTCGGAGAAATCGACCGACACGGAGACGACGCGAGGAAGACGTTGGTGTGCGCCGCGTGGCTAAAGCTGCTCGGCGCTGAAGCGGAAGAGAACATAGAAGTCGCGTGGAAAGAAAGTCAATTTTTTGCTTTACAAAACGGCCTCCCTGAGTTGAACCGGACTGTTCTTCTGGAGCTCGTCCGGTCGACAGCGTCCATAAATGCCTACGCACGACTCCTGTTGTGTCTCTCTCCGTCGCAGTTGTGCTCTGAAGTTGAGAAGCTCGTCCGACACGTTAGCGGGAGTCCCGTGCGAGGAGAAGATGTTAAATTCTTCCTCGACGTTTGGTGGGAGTTGTGGAAGTGCAAAGATCTCCGAAAGGATCGCACGGAGGAGATGTTCACGCGGGAAGTTGCCCGCCTGTCGTCAAGCGCGTCACAACAGCCGGCCAAGCGGTTAAAACTCGACGCCCCGGATTCTGACGTGGTACACATCCTCTTCCTTGCATTTAGAAACTTAAGAGACCAAATAAGAGAGCACAATCTTATTTTTGAAGCCCTTTCCGTTTCCATAAATGCTTTGTACACGGCCTTCCTTTTTGCCGACGAACCAGTAATTTCAACTCGAGAAAAGCTGGAAATGTTGTCAGAAATTGCAACTATCAGAGGGAAGAGGAATGAAAAACTAGGCCCTGAAATGATAGTCGACGCGTTGAAAGATTTGAACGCCGTCCAGGGGCTGTGCGGGTTCGAGCCTCGGCAGTTGAAGTTTGAAGAAGCCTTACAAATAATAGTAGACGTCACTCATAATTGGAATTGTGACGATCTCCTGCAAGTGGAAGACAAATCCAATGTGACTTACTCCGTGTTTAAATCACAACTAGGGCTCAGAAATGTCTTTGCCGCATTTGACGACACAAAAAGAGGTAAAGAAACGGCTCTGCGTTCGATGTTTGAACCAAAGGATTGGATGATTCACAAAAATGTCGACGTCCACGCTGATGTTCCCGCCGAAATCGCAAAGACTATAATCGCTCATAAAATGGACGACTACCAAAACTTTGCCTCGCTCTTTGCTGGTGAGGAAAGCTGGACGACTTGCGATAAAAGCTACGTTGACTTCCTGGAAAAGAACCAATTGGCTTTCAGGGAACAAAACGCGCTCATCAAACTCACCCAGAGCGTTGTAAGTAAATTCAGCACCGGCTCCGTCGCTGTGAGCCTTTATAGGAAGCTTATGAAGGTAACGGCCGATATATTCTCTGCACTTTCACTCGATGATAAAAACAAAGTACTTTCCGCCGTTATGGGAATAAGTAGTAGAGGGTTTTTCGGGTGCAACGTGTCTTCTGCTGTGTCTACAAGCTTTGAACAGGAGGTCAACATGGCGTTTAACTGCATCATTCAAGGTGGAGGCGGGACTTCGGCAGCGTCCAACCTAAATACAGCCGTTTCATTGGTTGCCAGAGTTGCCTTTCAAAACCCAGAGGCGGCAATAAGAGCCATGTGTAACTCTGCGATTTCCAACAAAGGCGCTTTCACTATTATGGCCAAAATGCTGCAGCAGCTGCCGGGACTTTCGGGAAGGTTAAGTAACTCAACGCGGGACGCAGAGGGAAAAGATCTTCTCTGTGGCTGTGTCCAGGACATTATTAAAACGAAACAAATGTCCCCGGATGAGAAGGAGCAGCTGGTGAAGTTTCTGTGTTTGCTGATGCAGCCCGTTGTGGCGACTGAAGGAGAGAGAGCAGAGGGCTTCCTGTCGCCCCAAAGAGTGGTCTGCACTTTCGTCCTGCCAAATATATGTGAGAATCTTGTGTTATATTCTGAAATATTCTTCTATTTTGTTATTAAACTTGTCACACATACAGCATACTGACGGGACTGAAACTGAATTAAAATGTTTTTCACTCAATACTTCTAGCTCTGCGTTCTGTGGACCTTGAGCTGAGCCTGCAGCTGCTCCACAGCGCCCTCTGTCTGGACAGTCAGGACAGTGCGCCTCAGTGGGTGATGGTCTGCTCCCCTTTTCCCCTATTGTTTGTGCTGGCACAGCTCCACAACCACACGCTCAAGTAAGGCTCAAACTATTACAGTTTATAAAATAATGACTTCCTGTATTATGTTTTAGGTCTGCAACGGTTAATCGTGACTTATTTGTATTTTATGTCTTTTCAAGGAAATGGCAGCAGTCCACAGACCGGCGCAGGGTCCCGGTGCGGTCCATGGAGACTCAGGAGTTACTGGTGAACGTCCTGTCTGCCCTGGGGCGAGTGGTGGGGGCAGAGGTGGCGGAAGACCCCGACACTTGGTCCAGGGCTCTGTTTTGGCTGTACAATAAGACTGAGGAGCTGGACTGGATCGCGCGATTCCTCCTGAAGCCTGTGTGGGGCGAGCACTTCAAAAACGAGGTCCCGGCGTCTCTGTTCGCCGTCTGTGACCTTCCAGAACAGGTAAGACGTGTCTGAACTATAGATTACCAGCGTCTGTGGGAAAGTGTCTGTGCGATGATATATGTTGTACCTCACTGGTCATTGTTTATTTTTCAGTTTTAGTTTTTATGAATGAAATTAGGGCTGTAGTCGACAAAAAAAAATCTTGGTCGACTAAAAGCGCTCGAAACTGTAACGATGCACTTGAGAGTACCAATAAATAGTGTTTTTATATGTTGATTAAGAGTCGTGATTCACTCTAAAATCTTCAGCTAACTCGCTCCATATCTCCTATTTGTCGTCAGTTTAATTGACATAAAATAAGTAATCGACTAATAAAAATGTTGGTCGACTAAGACCATCGTCCGATTAATCGACCGAAGGATTACAGCCTTAAATGAAAGAAAAACAAACTTTTTCCTTACTATTCCGCTGCAATCAAGACGTAATTTCTCCCAACAAAAAAGCGGTTCGGTTTCTTTTATTAAGTTGTTTTTTAAATCGGCGTTGCCATTTAGAAAGTCCAAAATATAAAATGATCATCCTAGATTTTAACTGTAAAGCAAACTGAAGTTGAATATCTCGTCTTCAAACCAATGTGTGTGTGATTATCATGCGTCTGTCCTCGTTTGTAGTCTGTATTTAGCCTTACCCATAATGCCTATTGCTTCAGGAGTGGTCTGGACTGGATTTGCCCCAGTACGGCCCTGGCACCGGTCTCCTGGCGTGGACCGAGTGCTGCTGCATCTCGGACGCCCTTCAGTCCACGATGCTGTCTCACCTCAGCCTGGACCAGAGCAAGTCGGAGCACGTGGGCATGTTCAGCAAGGGCCTGATGGTGGCGCTAACCCAGACCCTGCCCTGCTGCTCCCCGTCCCAGTGGTCCCTGCTCCTGAGGGCCCTGCGCGCTCTGGTCGACTCGGGGCGCCTCCACGTGCCCTTCTCGCTCGAGTACTGCGACTACCTGCCCCTGCTGGACCTGAGGAGCTTCGCGTGCGAGCTGCGCCTCTCCGTGCTGCTGCTGAGGGTCTTCCAGTTGCTGTGCGGGTCCAGCTGCTCCCACTGGCTGTCGCAGGACGGCTGGGGCCACGTCGGGACGCTGTACGCGCACGCCGTGAGGGACGTGATCGGCTCACTCAAAAGCAAGCTGCCGGTGTCTAAAGGCTCGGAGAAGAAGCAGAGGGAAACGGAGGAGGAGGAGAAGGAGAGCGCGCCGTGTCAGGAGGTGCTGTTTGTGCTCGGCCAGATCTACTGTCATGTGCAGCACGTGCAGGTAAATGTTATAATGTTGTTGTTTAAATAACGAGCAGCCATAGGACAGTATGAATATCTCAATATCATAACAGTCAGTCGATGTCATGTCAGTCCAACAGAAATGCATTTAAACATGTCTTTAAATGTATTTGGTGAGGACTAATTATCAAGACATAATATGAAATGTCTGTAAAAGTGAATCACAGAAATATCACCTTATTCCTTCATTTTAAAGTTAACATCACTTTTTTATTCTTCACCTTTTAATGAGCTAATTTTGTAGCATTTATTTTACTATAAACAATAAAATAATGTTCAAAATTTTCTGCGAACAACATTCACGGTATTACATTTTTATATATTTCCCACTGTCTTAAAGTAAACTAAAATGTTGCACAGTCTTGGCTAAAGACACTGATTCTAGAAATGGATTACACTCCTCTATTTTGGCTCAAACATGTCAATAAAAAACTTACAATTTAAAGTGTGAAGCAATATTTGAGAGATGAAACAAAAGTCAGATTTAAACAGAATATCAGGTTTTGACTTTTCATTTCTAAAGTCGCAAAAAGAAAGTACTAAACTAAATAATAAAAAAACATGTACTTTTTGTGTTATTTACAAACCATTTCAGCTCTAGGGCAGACAAAGTGGTGCCGAGCTGCGTTCACACTTGCACATTCACTAAACTAAAGCTAAAGGACTAAAGCAGGACTAAAACAGGACCAAACCCCACATCAGCACTAAAATTATACAATGAAAAATGATAATTTAGTGTTTGTATTGGATTTGAAGTTTGCTTGAATGTTTGCTGCGTGTTAAAGAGGAGATCATAGTGATATAAATATGTATACGTTTCCCAGGTGATGTTACCAGGAGGCCAGTGTGAGGCGCTGTTCCTGTCCAGCCTCGAGCTCCTCAGTTACTACGCCGCCGTGATGGGTGCGTTTCCATGGAGCTGCAGCGCCTTGGAGAGCGACAACGCGCGACACTTCTTCAGCACGATCACAGAAAACCTCCAGAACCAGGAGATGAAGTCTGTGCTGCAGCAGAAGATCTCACAACTCGTCTCATCTGCGGCTTAAAACGATGAACTTCATCTGGCTGATATGTTATTACAGTCAGTGTTTTGTCTTCATCACGTTCCGGATTTTGTGTTTGTGTCAATAAAATCATTTATCAGACTGTTCGCGCTCGTTTATCCACAATTCAGAAGGAAACGTCCAGTAAAACTCAAGTGAAGGTTTACCAATGTTGATGCACTGCTCAAATCTGCATTCTCCGAATAGTTTCTAATGCATTTTTCTTTGGACTGAATAATGGGGAATATGAGTGTCATTTTGAGTTGGGCGATATGACCAAACAAAAATGTATTCCTATTTTATTTCAAAGTTTATATAAACAAATACAAAATGCTTTAATAATTTTCCTGAGCATAAACAATCCATACTTCTAATAATTGTCATTTAACATCAGATTTCCAATTTTCTTCAAACATGCTTTTATTGCAGACCTCAATTTAAAAAAGACAATTCATGATTAGAAATTATCAAATCTCAATTAAAATTTGAATACTTTCACAGCCATAGTGCAATAACATTTACTAGAAAGAAGATTCAAGGATGGATATCTTTGAAAATATTCTTTAAACCTTAATTTCCTTGCTTTATTAATGTTTAGTGGTTATGATTTGTCATACTAAAATAAAATTGAAGCAAGACGTCATGGTTATAAGGCACGATCACAGGCCAGGCCTAGAGCGACGAAAACTGTTCATATTGAAAAGTTAAAACATTAATGTGGCTATTTATCCTCAATTAAAAAGTACTTTAGTTCTTGGTTTTACAACACATTTAGGACAGTGTAATATAGCAGCATGTTCACAGTCAAACACAAAGCACAGCATAAAGTTAAATGGCTTTAAAACAGCAGCATTAAGGATAAGATAGTGCATTTGATCCATTCTTCAGTACTGCTCTACCACAGAGCAGCGCCCTGGGACCATCTCCAGGTCGTCGTGACAACCATTGCTGCAGCATTTTACCTATTAAAATTAATAATATAATAATTCAAACCAAAGCAATATTGTGTAGTTTGAAAAATATTTTACAAACCCAATATTGTCAGTCCGTCCTTTGTTTCTCTTCTCCATCCTTTGCATTCACTTTCTTCTGCCGCAGGTACAGTCTTTTTGCTTTCTTCACAAGGAGGATAAACCAGTAAAGCTGTGGTGCCAGGATGACTGCGTTTCCCAGGTTGCAGTGCAGCGGTAAATGAAACGGCACTTTGTTCAGAGGAATCCCAAACTGTCGTCCGTATGTCCAGTACATGAAGGGAAAGATCAGGATCCGACAGGTGAAGAAAGTCAGCAGAACGACGAGGCCGTTGAGACGGTGTAAACGGGTGTCGTCCAGGCCCAGCTGCAAAACAAGTACAGCAGATCAGATTACGCAGAAGAGGTAGGAACAAGGAAGGCAAACTTTGCACCGATACAACTAAAGAGCAGTAGAAAAGTTGAATATCTAGAACACAACATTATTCAAATGGCACTTTGACGTTTATTAGCGGTAAGAGGGGCGCAGTATAAAATCATGACAGTTGTAACATAAGGATTTTTCACATTGTCCTTCAATATCTTCTTTCCAAAACCATAAATTTAGTGTACACTCCATACAACGATGATAAAACACTTTCCTTCTCTTACATAAAATGCAGATCAAATTAGTCACGAAGTGTACGATTTTTCTGACCACTGTTGCCATGTAAAGGAGGCCTTATACTACATCTATAGATCTAGAGTCTAGTCTAGAGCAGTGTTTGTCAAACTGTGGTATCTGAGCTTCTTCTGGTGGTACTCGGGCTCGACTGTTGTTTTGCTTCAGTCAATTGTATCTATATTTTTTTCCTCCTTTGGGTAAGTTATTGATTAGGATAACTGTAACAATGTTGAATAATAATTTTTTTTATGTATGTATGTGTGTTTGTTGTTTTATGTAAAAAAAGAATAAAAAAGTAAACAGAGAAAAAGTGTTTTTATATTTAAAAAAAAATCAGAATCAATCCTTAATACAATAACATATTACAATCTAATCATCTAATAGTGGTATCACAACAAACTTTAATTTGACTACATAACATATCAATGACAGTTATAATTACATAACTGCACTATAAATTAAACCAGTTCACCTGGATGAGTATTTTCCCAATGGCGACAAAAGGACTGCTGAACTCTGTGATGAAAAAGCAGCCGATGAAGAAATCCCCCAGTCCTCTCCTGAAAAACTACAACACAATGTGTCACTCGATGTGATTGTGAATTTTTATCTTATTTTAAAGGCTTTACCAAAGTTACGGGCATAAAAATAGACAGCAATGCCACATGATGCAGAACCAACATCCAGTCTTTGTGAAGGAAAGCTCTGACTGTTTGAAGGGAGTGATGGCCGCTGGTGTGTCCTTTGTTCTTCTGAGAGTGGAAGTGGCTCAGGTACATGGCGTAGAGATCAAAGGTCATATAAGGAGCTCCAAAAACTGTGAATGTGTTGACCAACCAGTGGCTATAGAAAGAAAGGCAGGAAAGAAAAATATGACCAAAGAGAAATAACAAACTTTCTTAAAATAATAAACTTTCTTAAAATTGGCCATTGGACGATTTCTTAATTTATTCCTTGCTAAAAGGTAACATTGCAACCACTTAGGCAATTATTTCAAGTCAAATCAACTATTTTGGGATGAATCAGGATCAATTCACAACATCTTAACAGGCCTTTTCTAGGCATTCCACCTGGATTTTAAAAACTTTATTACTAAATTGCATTTTTAATGACAAACGTTTCAGCTCAAACTGTCAATCAGACAATCCCTCCAGACAACAGCTTTACTCCAAATATATTCCTCTGTGCAGAGTTGTTACCACTTATAATTAAGTTAAATCAGACATCAAAGGCCAGAGAGAGAGAGAGAGAGAGAGAGAGAGAGAGAGAGAGAGAGAGAGAGAGAGAGAGAGAGAGAGAGAGAGAGAGAGAGAGAGAGAGAGATTTTTCTGTAATATATATATATATATATATATATATATATATATATATATATATATATATATATATTTAACCCGGCTGTGGTAAGTTGAGTAGTGAACGTACTTGTCATTCATAACGTTTTTGCAGGACATGACAACAACAGCTCCAGCGGCTGTGGCCAGTGACCCATGGACTGCAGAAACCAATCTAAGGAAGAAAAATAAATTTAACAAAAGACATAACACGGTGTTTGAAGCCATTTTGTAACTAACAGCAGCGTTATTATAAAAACAGCAGCATTATTAAATAAAAATGTAAAAAAAAGAAAAAAGTATTGTATTGCACTGTATTAACCTTATTTAAACCTTTATTAAAAATGTAAATTAAAATAAAAATGGCGAACGAAGAATGAATCGGGTGTATATAAATGCAAAAGCAGTGCTCATACATGTTAAAAGCGTTCATAATCAACACGCTCCATTAATATGCATGATCTGAACTGACCTCTCGCTGACAGAAACCGTGTCTGCGTCGGTCCATTTTGGGAAAAGCCTCCTCAAAACCACCCGAAAACTGAAGAAAAGTCCCGGGAACACCACGGCACCACAGGCCAGAACAGAGATCAGCATTTTGGACGCTTTTCCTCCTCCACTGCTGCGGTGTAACGAGGTGAAAGCTTCATTTAGTTTGATGCTAGAGCTAGCCACGTTAGACGCATGCTACTTCCTGTATTTGTTGATGACGAAAATAAAATGAACCAATGAGGAGAGGGCATGGCCAAAAGACATTCACTGTTTACGAAGACTGTGATTATGCATCTTTATAACACATTTATTCGTTTATTGAATGTTATTACGTATATTGTTATTTATATTTAAACATTTAAATTGTTATAATGTAAATTAAGCTCTGTCAGGAGCATTTTGCTTGGACTTTTCCCCAGAATGGCATTAAACTGCATATGGCAGCTTAGACAACAGATTTCTGATTATTTCTGATTATATTTAAGGTTTTGGTGAAGTTTATAATTTTTCTTCCTGATTGGACATGATAAGTAATTCCTCAACTGTTACCTAGCAACCACACAATAAACAAGGACTAAAATCTATATGCATTGCCTGTGTGCACATAATCAGTTGATTATTTATTTTATGGTTTTGAACTCAGTCCTACTTCCTGTAATTTCCATATTTTATTTCTTATAATTGTCCTCCTAAATTTCCACTTTACTGATCTTAGCAAACACAGTAATCATTAGAGAAACATGAGAACATATGTCATGTACTTTAAACACCACCAGGCTAAGTTACAGGTCAGGTCTGTGTAGAGGCTCACAATATGAATGCATTTTTTTTCAAGTTGTTTTTGTGCAATAAAATCATCTGTATTTGACTAAATGCTTATATGCATATAGAAATTTTAAATGATGTATTCAAGGAGACACGCACCTTTAACAGATAATAAAACTTATTGTTGTTTCTTTGCGCAACAGTTTTTTATTTATTCACATTTCCTGTATCTTCTCCATCAGCTGTTCGAGTTGATTACTGTCCCTTACGCTCGTTTCGATCACATGATGTCTGTGTCCACATTTCTGCATCAGCCACTGCAGATCTTGTCCTTGTTTTGTGACATGTTCCTCTATCGACTTATCTTTAAGTTCATCTCCAAATGTAAACAAAACTAACATCTTTCTCCAAATATTGTTCCCCAAGACACTAACGTATTTCTCCACTTTTGCCAGGTCTTTTTCTTTGAATGAATCTATTGGTATAACAAGCAAAAACACACATTTACTCCCAGTTGAACATAAAGAGTAGCTTTGGCTGATTTCCGTCAGCACTTTTTCAGACTTGGCCAAACCATAGAAACTCCACCCAGGCGTGTCCACTACTGTAACAAAAGCCCCAGACACGAGCCCCTGTCCCGCAGTGCTCCGGGATGTTTTGGTGTCCGTTTTGAACTTCTTTTGGGCCAAAATACTGTTTCCGACCGAGCTCTTCCCTGATTTCCTCCGACCAAGAAGAACAATGCTGAGAGGAGACTTTGAAATCGATTGACGTGATGAAATTCCTGCGGGACAGAAAACAAACTCAATCAGAAAGTTAAATACACATTGTCAAATTTGCATATAAGTCAATTCAATTGTCCACATATTTTACAGTAGTTTTTAACCAATCCTGTCATTTCTGAATGGCGTAATTATCACAACATAAAGACTAAATTAATCCAGTTTACGCTTTACTAGGATGAGACAAGATTTTGTGCAATAAGATTTCATGAGATAAAGTTGCAACACAATGGGCACATGCATGGAAAATTATCTTGCGAGTTGTTATTATTATTATTTTTTACATTATGAACAATAACGGATCAGCGCTGGTGAGTTACACCTCTTGAGCTACAATGACAGCAACTGGACTGTGTATTTATTCTGTATAAATGATGTAAAATATTGTCTTGTACTCGTTGAAATCCGTCTCACCAACATTGATCTGCATTGCTGGTTTCACATTCATTCTAGGCCTGTATTTATTTGAGATGGGGGAAGGTACATTTAAACTGTTAATATGTAGATTTTTGGTGTTAAATTGTTGTGAATTTCAGTTGCAGATATTTTCTATGAAAATACATTGTAATAAAAAATGCACACACATTGTAGAAAAGTGTATTCGGCTGCGGCTTGTTTTACACTACATTTGGACTAAACTGGTATAAAATTGGGATAAAATAGATCTAAATCAGGACTAAATTATACCTAAAATGTGCGGGTGCGTACCTATGTTCCCCGGTACCTATGTTCCCCTTTTTCTGTGAAGGGGGAACTACGCATATACTAGTATAGGTTACTGGTTCAGGTTCCACATCCCCAAAAGTTGTGCACAAATGTATGGTTTTACAGCATAAAATATGCAGCATATAACCCAAAACCTTACCCTAACCCAGGTCTTGGGGAACATGGGTATCAGGGAACATAGGGCTGACCCCAAAATGTGCACAAACCAGATTTAGTCCAGAAAAAGGACTTTAATGCAATATCGACGCGCACATAAAATATATCCAATTTAAATAAACAAAGCGTAAACTGGCCAAAAAATACACAAATACCTGCCAAGCTCCACTGTCTTTGCCCGAGCCTTAAATTGGTGCCACCATCTTCTACATCATAACACTGTGGTGGATTATAATACTGTGATGGATTCGCCCAGCGTCTCATCTCAATCTGCTCTTGGTTTCCCAGCACGCTCCCGTTCAGGCCGGGACTTCTGGAGGCCTCTCTGATCCACTGCATCTTCGCATGCAGCTGCTGGACGTCGGTCTGGGGCGTCCCGTGGCGATGGTTACCGTGGAGAACATGGTAACGGTTTCCACAGCGACCCAAAAGACTCTGCAGAGCTCTGCCCTCGCGCCGGATGTGCTCCTCGATGGTGAGTTTACCTGTTTAAAAAGTACAATAAACATGGAAATAGTGAATGTGGTAGTTCACGAAAGTTACTCAGCAATAGAGGAAAGAACAACCGTTGGCATTTGTGACCTATCAAAACATATCAAATGGGCTATTCCACAAAATGATAAAGTACTGTATGTTGTTTATTTTTTGGATATAGGCCTAGATAAGTTAATTAAACTGGTCAACAAATAGAAATCTACGTTTACCACTGCATTTGTTGTGTGTCGATCCTTGTTTACCCCCCATGCTGAGAAACACTGATTTATTTTAAGAAAACGCATGGAGTGAGTTTGCTGGAGATTTGATCACTATTTTGACGTCTGTAAATTGGAAACCTCATAAATTGTGTGGACTTTGACCAAGATATTCACATGTATTTATGTTATTTATTTAGATATCTATCATATGGGACACAATAATCTGTTCCTGTGTACTTCGTCATTATCTGTAAACTGATTAAATAATCTTAGGGCTGACATCATGCCATTACATTTGACGCAAATAACAGCTATTTAAACCACAGTTAAACACTGGACTGGATGCACCAATATTTCTCTCCAGACTGCTGTGGTGTCTGGGAAAAATAAACATTATATTATCTATTCCTTGAGAAGAGTATATTATACCCTGACAATACTAATAATGCGTAGTATTTTTCCTTTAATTTTGCTTCTAAAATAGTCACGATTATTAGTTTTTATAAATATATTGCGACCTGTATAATCCCAATTGTGGATTAACCGAGTAATCCTGACATGCCTAGAATGAAATAAGCCTTACCCAAACAATCTGCGTGAGTGAAGAGTACGATGGCCTTCTCCCACACGCGTATGCTCAGCCTCCTCAGCTGGCTCTCCATGGCGTCCCACTGTACCGGGCCGAGGCGGGTCAGGACGGAGTGGACCAGGAGGACCACATCAAGCTGAGGTCCACACAGGGACAGTGCTCGCTGCAGCTCCTGAGGAACGTGCTCTGACGAGGGGACGAAGAGCCGCCAGCCTGGAGTGTCCACTACTGTCACCTAAAGAAACAGAGGAGTGAGGAGTGAGAGGCAGGGCCCAGAGTAGGACTGTCACGGTGTCAAATGTTGCAATTATTGTGACGATCACGATTTAATGATTATTCACAATTACTGAGACTGTGAAATCTTTACTTTTCTTTCATTCTCTAACACGTTTGTGACCGGCTTTACAAAATGTAACTTTCTGAAAGACAAAATACAGTTAAATGTGGCAAAAAACAGCCAATGTAAAAAAGTTATTTACATTTGGGTATATTTTCAGACTATATATTGTCAATGTTGTTAGGATTATTATTTTTTGGTTCTTATGATTATATTGTGACCGTAATCAAACCAAATAATTTTGACATCTCTCATCCGAAAAAATACTATGAGCACGAGTTTTTCATAAATACCAACGTAATAGTAATTATGAAAAAGACCATTAGTTTGTTTCAGATAATCTGTTTGCAATACACTTCAAAAAAATTGAAAAAGCTGAAAAAGAATGAATCCAAATGTGGGTGATTTGGAAGTGACATTTTAAACTCTCAAGTATTTACTTACTTTCTGCTTCTTTGTTTTTTGTATGTTAAACTTTTTGATACTGTCTTTTATATTTTTTATTATTTTCTTCTTCTTCTTATATTATTATTATTATTTTCTATTATTTTGTATTATTTATTTTTTAATCTTTTATTATTATTATTATTTTGTTCTTCTATTAAGAGTGTTTTTACAAGAGTTTTGTTTGTAAGAGTTTATGAGAGTTCCTATAAGTTATCTGTCCTTTTCCTCTGTATCTACCTGCGTTGCAACAATGAAATTTCCCTGTGTATGTGTAATGTATAAATCATAAACAATTTATGATTACTGCATCATTTTATAGAACCAAAATCAGAAGTAGCTCAATTATAACTGTGGCACTTTTTCTCTTATTAAAAAAAAATTATAACCTGCCAATTGCGGCTTCTATAATGCATCAGTTTGTTTTAGTTAGATTTCTTATTTCAATTGTCTCTAAATGAATTAAAGTAAATACCGGTAATCTAGACTAGATCATATTTAAATCTATCCTTTGCTTGATACTCTTTGCCCTGTCTTCTCAGTTTAGTCCCGAATGTTCCCTTTTCAGATCGTTATAAACTCATCTTAACCAGGTTCCAGTCCGAGTGATTTCTATTGTTAAAGTGGTTCATGATTTGTAATCTCAAACCTGTTTCCCGAACGTGAAACCCGTTGTTTTGCTGCTGCACATTGTGTCGTTGCCAAAAGCCTGTCTCCCCAAAATAGCGTTTCCCACTGAGCTCTTTCCACTCAGTTTTGGCCCCAGCAGCAGGATCACCAGCCCAAATTCACCGTGCCCTGAAATGACATTTAACACATTCAAAAACAATCACACACACACACAAAAATACACACCACTTTCTGTGTCATTTCCAAGAACTTACCATTGTAGCCTGCCATGTATCGGGTCCAGTTTTTGAATTAGATGCTGCTAAATCCTCTGGAAAACGGGAGCAGCTCTTTGTCACGTGTCAGCAGAAAAATATTCATGAATATTGTGTTTGTATCAGCGGAAAGGCGGGGCTGGATTCAAAGTTCAGAGCTGAGTTTCCTTTGGTAAATAAGTAACACTAGTAATAAAACTGCTGTAGTCATGTATGTTTGACTACTGCAGATTTGCATTATAAATCGTTGGAAAGTATACAAGAAATAGTCATGAAAGTATAATGTTAATATGAGAAAAATTACACTCTTTTAAGGGTTTGTAATATTCACAAAAATGTGTATCTTGTTGGAGCATCTTGATAACAATAATCGATAATCTAATCCAACAGAAATGTGTCAAAACATGTCTTTAACACATTCGTGGAAGTTTAATTATCAAACAAATAAGAACTGTCTGTAATATTAATCACAAAACTGCAGAAATATCACCATATTATACCCTTATTTGAAAGTTCGCAGTGTGTTTTTCTTTTGTTGTGTTTTTTTATCAGCTCGTTTTGGATCATTTTTAACTTCAAAACAACAATCACGATATTGTCTATATTTCAACATATTGCCCTTTAGTAACTACTTTTCAATGATATCAAATTGGGATGATGGGGTGGAAAAGAAATATAAGGAAAGGTCACAATTGTTGAAACGCCCAATAAACCCACAATATTAAAGGTATCAAAGGTAAAATGACATTAACATTAGTCATTTTACCTGCGAACGCCACCAATCGCTATTAAACATTATCACAGGTACAAAAATCATCTAATCCCAGCCGTAAATGTGAGGAGTGTTGCAGAAATGTTTATGTCAGTTTAGTTTGATAGGCATTATAAAAACATTTCCCTAGCAACGACCACAACCTCAGCTACGAAGTGTTTATTGACATACGAGAGACATGAACCACACGAATGTACAGAAATGGATTGCGGTTTTGTGGGTCTCTGGCGATGAAGGCTGAAGGCTCCCGGGCCTCGATACCCCCAACAAGGACATGAATCAGAATAATTAAGATATTTAATTGTGGGAGGGAGGGGCACAAAGTCACGGACGCTGATGTGTGTGACCTGGATGCTTAAATAGTGTAGCTGCAGGAAGGGGCGTGAAAGGGGTGTGGTCCTGCTCCCATAAGATAACAAACTTATCTTCATTTAAAAGCCTCCATTCTACCGTGTTGAAAGTAAAGCTCCTATGACACATTGGACTGCTCATTTTACGAAAACGCAGATAATTATATTTCAGATTTCCTTCTTATTTTTTTAATATTATACTAGTTTAGCATTTTTGAAAGTTTATTTCATTTATTTCTTGCTTGTAAATCTTGACATCACACTAGGTAATTCCTCAACCATGAAACTCTTTGAACACCTTTACTTGAATGAATGTTTAAAAGGTCTGAAAATGTATTGTGATGTCATTGTCATTGTTTTATCCTCTACTTCCTGTCGTTTTCAACAGTTTTGTACTTTTCTTCATACAACGCTATCGGTTTAAAACTATAATGTGTATTTACAACCGGTATTATCCCACCGAATATAGAGAAGTAGAAAGCCTGTTGTACAAATTTAAAAAAGGGGGCATCAAGTATCATCACTGCTGGTAAAGTTGTAGGTGTTAAATGATGTATTGTTTCTGTTGTAAGTAGATTGCGGTGTAAGTGGGCCGTCATGTACGTGTATGTTACTCTGGTGGTCTCTGCTGTTGCCTCGGGGCTCGACCCTCAGTGATGCTGGTTCTGACAGAAACAGGCCATTTGTGGATTCTGGAGCAGGAAGTGGGACAGTTTTAACATTAGCATCAGAGCGCAGGGAAATTGTACATTTTATATATGCACGAGGACAGAATTATGTCACTGAGTCGCACTAAAGCCAGAGGCAAAAATCTAATGTCTGCGTGGCCTACTTTTAAATGTAACTGTTTTGTTTTATAACGTGGGATTTCTGGCTTAAAATTACACTGTTTTGGTCGTTTGGTCAATGTTGTAATCATTGGATATATTTCTCATTCTGCTTGGCTGCTTTCACATTCATCAACAAAAGTAAAGTTGTCCTAAAATAAAGTGCAAAAAAATTAAAATGAAAATAGCATACGGTAATAATATATTTTGTTAGTTGTTCATATCTGCATAAAACAGCCACGTTTATTGATTAATGGTTTATATTTTTTGTGGTATGTTGCGATATTGCTTGTGGCCACTTGCAGGCACTGTGGAGCTATTTACATTTCTCATAAACTCATCTTGAAGAGTAAAGTCTGAATAATAGTGGTGTGATCTGGTTTAATAAAGCCCATTGCTTTATTAAGGATACTTACTGTACTGATGGAACTTATTTTGATTTAAAATATCATAAACACAACTTCTCCGCTTGTCCCCAGATGATAGACGTGTTATAGTTTCATGTTTTGTTATTGATTTTATAGTTTGATGTTTTGTTTCTCAATATGATTATCCACAGTCTCAGAAAGCAGTCTCTCATTTGCGTTGCCAGTTTCAAAGCTGAAATGTAAACATCAGTGTCCTCTCTCTGATCTGAATGGTCTCTACCTAAAGCCCAGCACCTGCACCAACCATGATTCAGAGCTAGTGCAGCTTCTGCAGCTGAGTGAGCCTGGAGTCCTGGAGGAGAAAGAGCTGAACATGAGCCGTGGCCTGTCCTTGTAGTAAACTGAGAAGGAGAAACACTTATGTCCTCTATACAGTAAGAGCACAAACTGCATAGTTCTTAAATTACCTGTTGCATTCAGGATCAGTTGGTTTAATCAATTTGAAAATAAACGTTTCCCCCTTACAGCCACTGAAATGTTCTTTTTGAGTCCAACTTGTTGTCTTTTAATGTGCAAATACTCAAAAAAAAATAGGGAACACAATAAAACACATTAGGGAGGACAATAAAAAGACCAGGAGTAAAAGTAAAACCACTGTTTCTTGACTTTATTCATATATATTTATATTTATATATCCATGTGTTTGACGGCCACTGTTAAAAAGTGTGTCACATTATCACTTAGAAGCATAAATAATATCGTTGTCTCTCTTGAAACCTGGTAAAGAAACCAACTGAAAACAGTTACGGGTCATTTTCAGCACCATTGAATAGTACATTCTCTATATTGCATCAGGATATAAAAATATACAGATATCATGTGTTTGTTTGTTTTTTCGTCTTGAAAACATTCGTTCGTGTTGTTCAATGGCATGAGACGAGAAAGGAAGAGAAGGCCTCACACGCAAAAAATGAGGCTGTTGTCGTTGTATATTGTTAATCCTAATACCGTCCATTCATTCGTTCACGGCACTTTAAAAACATCAGTAGCAGCCACACGTGAAGGGGAACTCAGTACAACACGGATCAGAGGCTCGGACGCTCCTCTGGTCCAGGCCCGGACGTCCCGCCGCAGCATCAGGACTGTTTAATATCGTCCAAAAAGATAATAACGGTGAAGAAGCTCAAATAGACCCCACCCGCCCGCCCACCCCTTCCCCCCCAAAAAAAACAATAACAACATAAAAGCAAAGTTGAAAAAGTCCAACAAATGCAACAAATCAGTTTGAATGGATCGAGGCAAACGAGAAGCAAAGAAGGCGTCGTCGGGAGGAGTTTTTGCGGTGCATAGAAAAGGGACTCGGAGATGAACGGGATTATTGCCCTGCGTGTCGTCGCTCACGCGCCCTTTACACCCGTCCCGTAGACGCACGTACAAACGGGGAGGGAGCACGTCGCCCTCTGGTGTGTGCATTCAGGTGTGCGCTCGTTGAAGGGAAATGTCCCAGTCCTATTAAAAGGGGGGGGGGGGGGCGCCTCGGTCAGCTCTCTGTCCGTCAGTGTCGCACGCACGCGGCCTCACATCCGCGAAGATGACGTCAGCTCGTAGAACAGCACGTAGGCGTCGCTGCTGCGCACTTGGCTGGAGGACATTGGCGTTACTCTGCAAAAAAATAGTAATAAAGAAGTTAAACGCTTAGGATTTTTGTGAAGAGGCAGTGGTTTGTTGAGTTTGAGTGAGAGCCTACAGTCTACAGATACTACTTCTTATTTCAAGCTGTTACCGTTCTTTGTGTGTGACTTTCTTCTGGTTTTGTCTTATATATTAAACAAAATTCTATGGAGTATTCAATATGTTTCAATCGTGTCTAAAATGTATTTATATATTCAGATTATCCCAATGACAATGTTCAGACAACAAAATGGCAATTAATGTCATAATTGAGGTTCAAATAATGGACAAAAAGTTAAGACTGTAAAATGGACGCAACAGTGCAGATTATAAACACTTAACAACACTGCAACTAATTCAATTTTGATTGTTTATGTCCTTTTGTAAATCATTTTTTTACTCAATATTCAAATTTGTACATCTCCAAACCAGCAATACGCGATATTTGAATATTCCTCCCACTTCTACAATGAATTTTGACATTCAGTTTAAAAAAATATATCATAAATTTCGGTTTATAATTTCCCGAAAATATTGATTGTACTATTCATACTAGTATTGCGTATTTGAATTCAGATATTATATTTATTTTGAGGCAATATCGTTTCAGTCGTGGTTAAAAGGTGACAGGTCTGACAGCATCACAACAGATGCATCACAAATTGCTTATTATATTTTTAAAAAGCATCATAATGAACCATCCTGCATTTAACAAACTGCGAAGATTAATCAGAATAATCCGTATTTTGATTATCGTAGTTGTTATCTGGACTTTACAGACTCTATTATCACAAAGACAGCAACAATATGTAAAGAAAATGTGACAAAAAGTAGAAATAATACACTTAATTTGTTTATTCTCTCTCTAAAAGCCTTCAGTCAACATATTTCAACCTTTATTATTTGGTTAAAAATGTATTACAAAACCTCAATAAAGAACAGAAATAATTGTTTGATTCAACTAGAATATATTGCCTTTACTTCAGAAGTTGACTAATTCTTCCTGTGTCTTTGAACGCACCTGGAGTCGTTGAAGGTGTACCATTCTCCCGAGTTGGGGTTGCGACAGTAGGCTGTGTAGTGTCCGCCCATAGTTGTGCCTGAGTGGTTGGACACGGCATACAAGTTGTACACTGCATTCACTGGAAGACAACAAATGACCGTTTCTGCCTGGTGTGTGACGGGAACTGAGAAGGCGGTCAACGGTTAATGTCATCACTCACTGCTGTTGTCAGAAGTGAACTCCCGCAGGTCCAGATCCTTCATGGGGAAGTTTACAAAAGTGGACAGTTTGCTGGTTCTTCGCGCCTCAGAAAAACGTTTGAGGTCTGAACAGGGTTAGCGTTAAGGACTAAAACAAGCGGTAGATCAGAGCACATTGAAAAGAAATGTTTTGTCTAAAGCTTAAAAAGGACGTAGCGTATTTTCTGCACTATAAGGCGCACTTGGACACTCCTTTGACCCCATTTTGAATATAATGTATATAGTTTTATTTCATCAAGTTTTTATTTCACAGAATTTGTGCATCTGGCATGGATTTTTTTAAAAGTCTTATTTTGATGAATGGTCTATTTTTGATCATTGGTGCATTAAGTGAAACAAACGGTGTACCACACATTATTGCTTTGAGGTCAGTAAGCACAATCAGAATTCATCCATAAATAAGGCCCACTAGATTTTAAAACCCACGTCGTTTTTTGAGAAAATTAAAGGCTTTTAAGTGAGCCTTATAGTGTGGAAAATACGGTATGTAAAATCGACCTTTTATGAGCGTTTATGCCTGTTATACTGTGCTGCCTCATAGTGATCTCACTCAGAGTTGTATTTTTGTGATTGTCCTGCATTCGTTGGTTTTCCCCCACACCCATAATTCACTGCTCTGCACTTACTACTTACGATTATTAAAAAGTGCAGGGTTTTAAACTGTCACATGTTTTTTTTTTCAATGGCTCACTTTCTTTTATCAAGCCATTTCATTTATTGCTACATACAATGAAAAATAACTGTCCAACAATGATCTAGGTATGTTACAATTTTGTACTAAATACCCGACAATCATAAACTCAATAAAGTCCAGTTTGCTCTGAACAGAAAAGGATACGAAGAACTAAAATCTTGGGGAACTTCTGTATAGTGAACTTCTTTGTGCATCTCCTTCTGGCTTTACACCTGTAACACGTCTGTGAAGGAGAAGCAGGAAAAGGGTCATTTCAGTAACTTTATAACGAGATAAAAACAACAGGACACAGGAAAAATGTCACTAACAACTGTCAAATTAACAAAAATCTAACTGGAAAATCATTGAATTCAAAAGTGAGTTCTAATTAGCACAATGGTATGTTATGTAAATGTGGTTAAATCTAGCGTATGTTATATAAACATAGTTAATTATAGCTGCTTTTATGTACTTCTAATTGAGTACTGCTACTAAAATATTGATGACGATCTTTACAACTTAAACCTTGAAGTCAAAATACATTTGAATTGATTGTATTTTTATTGTTTTATTGCCTTATTTTATTGTCTTTTATTGTATTTCAAAGTCCTTTTATATTTGCGCAATACAATCGCTCACAAATCACAGTATAATAGTTTTACATTCCAAACAGAATGGTAATATAAAACTCAAACAAATCGTCACGGAGAAGCTAATTGTTGTTGAAAGCCGTAACCGTGGCACTTACTGGTTTCTCGTCTCCGTCCAGAACGTCTTCTTTCGTGAAGAGCCGCATGCAGTCCATGAGGCTGACCTCGCCGTAGCCCTTCTGAGCGGAAACATAGACGCAGCGCGACATTAGCACGCACGGGACAGGACGGTTACCAAACGCCAACAAAACACAACGACACAAACAATACAAAGACACACACAATCAACAAAGAAGCACAGAAAGAGACGACAGAAAGAGAGAGCTCGAGTTAGGAGCAGAAATAGAAAGTGAAAGGCTCAAAAACGGCTTTAAGGCTCCAAAATATATATCAAACATCCTCTATTTTTCTTATTTGAATAGATACGTAGCAAATAAATATTACAATAAAATACTATAAATTATACAGAAATTAAAATAGAGGCAGGAATAAAAGGATGATGATGAATGCCAAACAAAATTATGGATTAAGATTTGAATTCGTCAGATGGAGGACTAGCACTGATTTAGTTTCTTTTTTAGTTTTTTGGTGAATAAAACTAAATGTCTGTGAAATTGTGTCAATAAATCAGGAATAAAAGTTGATGGATGTGAAGATCTACATTTAGATATAGAATAAACTAGAACTGAATAATTACGGATTTAGATTTTAATTTCTCCGATCGAGAACTAGAACAAATTTTGTTTATTTTTATGTTTTTGTCTTTCTGTGAATAACACTAAATGTCTGTAAGTTACACTAAACATGGACGTGTGTGCGTTGTGTGTTTTGGGGCCAGAGTGTGAGTTGTGTGTGTTTTGGGATCAGAGTGTGAGTTGTGTGTTTTGGGATCAGAGTGTGAGTTGTGTCTCTTGGGACCAGAGTGTGAGTTGTGTGTTTTGGGATCAGAGTGTGAGTTGTGTCTCTTGGGACCAGAGTGTGAGTTGTGTGTGTTTTGGGATCAGAGTGAGTTGTGTGTCTTGGGGTCAGAGTGTGAGTTGTGTGTCTTGGGACCAGAGTTTGAGTTGTGTGTCTTGGGACCAGAGTTTGAGTTGTGTGTCTTGGGACCAGAGTGTGAGTTGTGTCTCTTGGGACCAGAGTGTGAGTTGTGTGTGTTTTGGGATCAGAGTGTGAGTTGTGTGTCTTGGGACCAGAGTGTGAGTTGTGTCTCTTGGGACCAGAGTGTGAGTTGTGTGTGTTTTGGGATCAGAGTGTGAGTTGTGTGTCTTGGGGCCAGAGTGTGAGTTGTGTGTGTCTTGGGACCAGAGTGTGAGTTGTGTGTCTTGGGACCAGAGTGTGAGTTGTGTGTGATTTGGGATCAGAGTGTGAGTTGTGTGTGATTTGGGATCAGAGTGTGAGTTGTGTGTGTTTTGAGGCCAGAGTGTGAGTTGTGTGTTTTGGGGCCAGAGTGTGAGTTGTGTGTCTTGGGACCAGAGTGTGAGTTGTGTGTCTTGGGGCCAGAGTCGTACCTTGGCGATGGGTAGAGACAGGTCCCAGAAGGGGTCGAACACAGTGGAGCAGAACCCACAGTGACTGCAGGTCAGAGAGCTCTTCAGCTGACCCACGAACAGGTCTGCAACAGAGACCATCATTTTCACGTTATTATGGGTAAAACACATGGCTGCACAATGTATCGCACAAGTGTCAAGATTACAATATTCATGGGTTTCAACTTCCGGTCGTATGCAACATTTTGAGGACTTTTTCCTATTCTAAAGATATAACATTTCGTTTTAAATTGTTTATCACTACGGTAACAATCTTAATTTCTCATCATTTTGAGAACAATGGATTGGCAAACGCAATAAACAATATTGCGATCGAGATTAGACGGGAGAAATTCACAGAACGAGTCTGGTTTTGATTTATGTACTTAAAAAACAGCAAAGATTTTCAGAGCCACGTCACAGATCGAGAAACGTTGATGTATTTGAGAGGATTTTCTTCCCAGGATCCATCAAACTAGCGAGAATGAAGCTAAACGCAACTCCCTCATGTTTTTGCAGAGGGAACAATGTTACAACGTGGTTAAAAGCTCAAAAAGTAAAACATTGCATAATATGTGTCTGTTAAGGTCCAAATTAGTTTTGTCCTGTTTTTATTTAGACAGTTTGACTCGTACATTCAGGCCTGCACGTGCATCGAGTTGAACAAATGTAAAGCCTGGTTAGCGGCTCATTTATTTTTTCTTATTCAATGCTGTACTTGACTCTTTTGCTTCACTGAGATTCATCAAATGTCCTTCCTGTTGCACCCCTCGATTTATTTGAACTGGGACAGGCACCTGCACCGTGAAGTTTCAATTGTGTTTTGGCTCATAAACTGAACGCACAACATTTTGAAATACCAACTGCAAACCGTGACCTATTTCCCATCTATTTCTGAACCGAAAATGATCCTGTTGCTGCTTGTCAGAACTGGCGGTTTTCAGATTCTCTATTAAGTCATGACGTCGGACTCCGGATGTGGAGCAGGAGCCAGTTTTTCTTGTGTCAACCATTTGGCCTTTTGTCGGGGGGGGTGAAGTAATTTTTCACAGGGGATAACGGTTCAAAAATATCCAATAATATTAAACGTGCCGAAACTATCTGCAACCTAAATCATGACAAATAATATTGTGATTTAAACATAACGTGAAACCAATAACACCTACTTTCTTAGTATCTATAATGAGGAACTCAGCTTAATGTTCTATTTTATACATTTTCTGGCATTGAGGTGAGGTTACTTTTTAAGTTTAGGGCTTTGGCAACAAAATGCCGATGCTCAACTCTCAAAAATAACCAAAAAATGTCTCACTAGTGCAAAGACTAAGCTTGAGCCCCAAAATATAGTTCATCTGACATTTACTGCACAATTTAAGTCGTAAACTACGGTCTGGAAATCAAATCCTCTTTGTTGTCTTAGATATTTATGCTTTTTTAGTGTTGACCACAATCCACAAATTTAATGTAAATTTAAATGTAAATGTAACATAGTATCGCATCAAACACCAAAACCATGTCAACAGAGCAGATAATGAAGCCTGATAGTTTTGTTTCCTCTTATCGCTCGGCCACAATTCATGATTTAATTGTTTTTCTGATTAAAACCAGACACACAATGAACATAAAGACTGACTTTTTACCTAAACCTAATCACTGACAACTTGAAATGACTGTACCTCCATTTGATCATTCGATTGACTGCATAGCCCTACAAGAGAGCAGCATTTTACCCGCCTTCCCTCACCTCGAACACACCGGGAAATGACTTACCGACGACTTTGCTGTCTTCTCTATCCAGGTATTTGCTCCACATCTTTTTGCCCTTCTCTTCATCCCTAAAACACAAACACAATTCATTAGTATCAGTGGTTGGAGTGGAAATCGGGCTAAATACACGCTGCTAAATTCCCAATCATGAAAAGTGGGTGATAGCGGCGTCTGGAGGCTATTTAGAGGCCTGACCTACTTCAGTGCGCAAATCTAGGTGAACTGAAAAGTAGAGCGTTTTGTGCAGGAAAATCTGGGTTACACATAATTTTCAGTGACAACCTGAAGCAGATTTACATAAAATCATGTATATTATGAGTTCAGATATGACCTAGAAACATGTTACTCAAGCCACAGAGTTAAAAATATTATATCGAAAAGAATTAGAGCGTCAAACCAACTCCATAACCTTCTGCTGTTCTTTATGAATCCTTATAATCTGAATAAAAGTATTTCACCCTGGAGAGACAAAGAGACCACGAGAATGGACTGTTTAGCAAGCTTTATTTGCGAGTTATTTGGCGCTCAGACCCCGGCGGAAGACGTTGCAATCATGGGCACTCCATGATCTATTTGTATTAGATGTCTCCCCCCGGAGCCTGGAGACTGGTGGTGGTAGATGTGAAGAGGAGGTAGAGGATGAGGGGAATGTAGAGGAGGAGCTGGGGAGGTGGTGGGTCGCAGTACGGTTTGAGCGGCCGAGCCATCTGCCTGAGGGCTTAAATGCGACCGCCTGGTGCTGATTGGGAGCAGGGAGGAGTCACTGGGAGCGTTGATTGGGGATGAGGAGCAGGTGCGAGGGCCATGGTGCAGACGCCCCCTGACCTTTCACCCTACTTCTTTGGCCAGGAAAAACTGCATAACCTCTTTGGGATAAGCGCAGAAACCTGGGAGAGTCCATGGTGAAGGAGGGATCTGACTCTCACAGACGGACAGGCGGGCGCCCGCTTGAGTGCGATGATAGCGCTGGGGAGAGGGGTCCTTCCATGGTGGCCTTGACGTAGAAGGATGGAGTTAGGTCTTCCAGGCTGAATTTACGCAGGCTTCATTAGTCGACTAGTACAAACTTTGGTCTAAATGACTAAATGATTAAAAGCCTACAGCCCTTGTAAAGAGAAAATAGAACACTCTTGACGTGAACTTCGACATGACTTAAACCCAGATCAATCCACACTTGTCGGGTCGAGGTAAAAGAGCTTTTTGAGAGAGTGAGAGTGGTGGTCCGGGTTAACACGTCTAAACAGGTGGTCTCAGAGCGGCTCAGGTGGCTCACGGTGAGAAGATGAGTAGTGCGTGCGAACAAGGACCAACCACCAAAATAGTGAAGCAAATAGATCCAAATCTAGCGCGCACTGAGGCCGCTCCACTGTGTGCACCCTAAATCAGGACTAAACAGACTTCACTAACGAGTGTGACGCAACAATGACACTGTTGTTGACAACCAACTGCATCGTTACTATGAGCTTGGCATCGTTGCGCTACTGTCGGCGTCTTGTCCAATAAAACTCTACATTTTAATTAGTCTGAACGGTCTGTTTTGGGTTGCGTCGGCCCTGAACTCACGGGAGGTGGTCGAAGTCCTCGACTGTGCCCCTCGGCCGGACTGTGACCCTGTTGACCTCGTTGTGCAGACCGTCCAGGAGGAAGCGCAGGAACTCCTGAGCGTCCTGTTGGCTGCGCATCACACACAGGCATCATAAATATGACAATTATATCACATTATGAACTTATACACGTCTTTGTCTTTGTTAGGTGTGAGTAAATACACGGGTCTTACTTGTAACCCACGAATCTGGGCGCGTATCTCTGAATCTGAGTTTTGAATTCAGAAGGGCTGACGGCCTCGCTGCTCGTTGAAGACCACATCGTCTGTATCAACTTGGCAAATTCTGCAAAAAAGAAAACAGGAATTCATATAATTTCATTGATAGATGTTTTACAAATAAGAGACAAGACATTATTATTATTATTATTATTATTATTATTATATTATTATTATGTATAGAACTGTCCATTGTAGTAGAAGTTTGCCAAACAAAACCCTGCTCCTGAAATATAGACTGGACTTTAACAGCTCTGAAGGTCTTTGAGATCCGTCTTTGTGTCCTGACCCCCCCGGTGTGTCGCCCCGGTGCGTCCCGTACCTTCCATGAGGGCGGTGTTGGTGCGGCTGTTGTTGTTAAGGTCTCTGCGGTGACTGTTGTGCAGGCAGTAGTCTCGGAGGCTGTGTGTGTTACTGAGACACTGCAGGATACTGTTCATGAAGCACTGGAAAACACAACATATGGACTCAGTGACGGGGGTTTAAAGGCCACAGCGGACAGACAAACGCACAATATTCTTCCCGATGCTGGCGGTCACGAGCCACTGAACTCCTTAAATCTCTTTTTAAACCAGAACACACAAAGCTGCAGTTTGGAAATGCTCTGATTTATAAGGGTTTAACTTTTCAGCCCTGAACTCGCCAAAGCAATTTGCACAATCATCATGTCAGGTGACAAAAGAATTCTAAAGGTTTATGAATACTCGGGCAGTCATTATTTTAGTAGTCGGCTAGTCAGCAATTCCTTTTTCTATAAATCGACTCGTCAAGTGTTGAGACTTTTTAAATACATTATCAACCAAATAAATGTGAAACATAGTGACTGAAGACTTTTAGACTGGGAATATTGGCGAATAAAGTGAATTATTGATGAAAATATGTTGAAATGAAATAGTTTATTAGTATTTGTTTTAATAATGCCTTTTCTTATGAGTTTTAGAGTCTTAACAAGTATTAAAAAACATCTATGATTATTTTTTAATAGTAGACTAGTCACAATTAGGCCACTTTAATTCATATTTATTCATAGTAAGTAAACTGATTTGCTTGAATAAAGTGACATTTAAACAATAATCTTACTACCATTTGGCTTTTGGTCGACTGCTTTAACTGAGACGTCATCTTTTTTGGACCACGTGAGCAAAGTTATGTATTGGTTTATGCAGTAAAGCCTTAGTCACAAAGGCATTTAAACGCCCGAGTGTGACCAGCTGATAACCACATGAATGCAACATGCTCGTGTGAACAAACAAACGCTGTAAACACCCTGTTCTGTTCAGAGAGATCTGTGTGGAAAAGCACTTCATCATGACGACAATAACGGTGAACAAGCAATGTCACATAGTTAAGGATTGGATTAGACTGTTTAAAAATAAATGTTAAAGAAAATACATATAATACATTAATTGGTGTTGAAGATAATTTGAATCACCTTTGAATATGTCTAGAAACTGTATTTGAGTTCTAACTAGAGATGGGAGATGTATCGTAGATAGATATAGCGCTGTTGCCAAATTAAAACGTAGAATTCATCGTCTATAATTAAAACGATTAAACAATGACATCAGAAAGAGACAGATCTAGTGTAATCTCCAGAGTATAAAGTGATATTTCTGCACTTTTCCACTCAATTTTATGATCCATTCACTTTTTATGTGACATTTGAAGACATTTACGGGCACATTTCAACACATTCCTGATTGTTAAAATGTCTAATGCAAATCAATGCTGAGATAGTCGTGTTTGCTGATAATGCCCACCCCTAGTTATGACTCGTAATAGGCATTTGAGTGGAGAGGTAAAGTGAATTCGACTGGCTAAGCGTGTATATAAACATGTGCATCACGTGTGGACATGGGACACTCTGTACACGTGCTGTTTGCGACGGATCAAACCGGTCGCACACAGCCCGTTCCCTCTCGCTGTTCAGAGGCTTTGATTAGGTTACCGGGCACACTATCACACATACACTGTTTATTTTGAGAGCGGCCCGCTGCCTGTTGCCTGGCAAACCGCCTACGGCCGAGCAGGGACGCTTACTACATTTATGCCACTGTCAATTATGCTGTGAATAAATGCGTTTGCTTAGCGGTAATCGGTGCGGTTGCGTCTTTATCGTTACGTGTTTTTTGTTTTTGTCGTCACTCACTGTGTTTCCCAGGTTCTTCAGTCCCACCAGGCCCTGGGCGCTCTTCGAATTCTGAAAACAAATGATAATTATGTTTAAAATGTTGAATAACGCATTGCACACATTCAATAGTACGGCTTTAAAAGGACACAAACATCTAAATATTTCAAACGAACGCAGCTCTTTTTGCATAAATAGTACAGGATAATGATTGCGACCGCATGGGATGAAGTCTGTGGATGCTTTACACTATGAAAACGTAATTGACAGTAGAATACGGCGTCTTGTTTTCATTACAATCGTATTCTCCTGTTTTAAAAGGTCCGTCACATCCACCGCAAAGACGCTGCTTTGTTTGTGGTAAAACTAAAATACCTACCGCAGCACGAGCTAACAACGCTTTTTATGCTTCGGCTATTTTAATTTTCCTAGTCTATCAATGTTGTGTAAACCAAATTCTGCCATTGAGTAAGTAAATACAGTATCTCTGATTCTTTTTAAGCCAAAGTACGCACTGAGTCAAAGGGCGTCGCAATATTCAGAAGCAGCAAACGCGGCAACGCATTAGGGACATGCGTCAAATTCCTTGGCAAGTTTTTGTTTTGAAGTTAATATTTCATTTTTAAAAAGAGACATACTGTGCTTTTCCCCTGTGCTTTGTAATAATAAACTATAACATGTGTAAATCATTATTCTACAGTTTGTTCATTGTGGACCGCAAAATGGATCTGAAGCAGTTAAGCACCGAAGGCTTCATTAAACAAAACAGCTTAGTATGAAAAAAATGGGGGTGAGAAGGGAAGACATACAGCAAATTGCCACTCGACCTGCGGACAGCACAAGCCCCGCATTTTCATTGTTGCATATCACTGTAGCGAGATTTGCATCCAGTTAAGATCCACTTATTTTTGAATTTTAGAATGTAATTAGATGTTTTTGTTTTTTAAATGTATAAAACAAAACTGAAAACCACAGAATACGACACAGAGAGCTAAATAAACAAAGTAGCCAAAGATGAAGCTAAGACACACATTGTCCAACATAAGTCCTATACGTCCCAAAGTTTATCAGTCCAGTCTTTAATTGTCGACTCGAGTTTTGTGTCATCCATTTCTTCGTGATGGCCTTTTTCCTGCATTTATTGTGAGTTTAGAGGCTCATATACATAGTTCTGGAGTCCAGTGTGATGCCAGTGCCAAAAACAGTTTGTATGATTTGTTAATCTCAGTCCAATATTTATGAAAAGCTCTATTTTGTTTAAAAATCGTCAATGATATGCAGGTCTACAGCCCATCATCTGATAATAAAAGCATGCTGTTTAGAGCTTAAGATGAAATTTAACTATTTGTGTGTACATGGCACTGACTTAAAGTAAAAATTTAAATATCTATGTTCATGAAAAGGTAATAAATAAAATACAATATTGAGATTCATCAATATGAGGGGAGAAACCAAACTGCTGAGCATCTTTTCTGACCGATATCTCTCAGTCGCTCACAAACCTCATTTTCCTGCTCTTGCGCTGAACGTCCTTTTAACACACTTCTCTACATAATCCCCAGGTTCTCTCTCTAGACACCGCTCCGGGCACACACATCTGTTTCCTTTCGCTTTGTCTTTAGAGAGAAACTTTGTTTTTGTTTTCCGAGTTCAGATCCTCTCCTGGCGTTCGCTCCCGACGGCCAAAGCTCACGCAACACAACTCCTACATAATTTCACTTGTTCATTCTAAGAGACAGATGGCATCGCAAAAGCTTAAAAAATCATAAATTGGCATGAGATATTACAGCCCTTATGTCAAGCTGCTGCAGTTAGCTGTCATTACATAAGCCGGTTATATAATTGAGCGTTGAGAGATAAACAAAGAAAGAGGAGGAGCAGTAATAGGCAAGGCAAGGCAAGGCAAGTTTATTTGTAGAGCACATTTCATACACAAGGCAATTCAAAGTGCTTCACAGCAGGAAAAATGCATTCAAATCACAAAGAAATTACAGAAACAGAAATACAATAAAATTAACTAAATTAAAAATTATCAATCCAACTGATTTTCTAAACTAATAAAATCACAAACAAAAGAGAAGAGTGCAAAGAAAAAATCCTTTCAGTCATATGCGCAGCTAAACAAAACTGTTTTTAGCTTAGATTTGAACATTGTCAGAGTAGAAGCCTGTCTCACATCTTCAGGAAGATAATTGTGTAACAAAAACTGACCACTGTAAATCTACTGTACTGACGAAGCAGACATCAAGCAATATGACATTTAACTGTGAAAATGTGAATAATTATGTTTTTTTTTTTCTATCACGTGTATCTTATTCAAACAAACTGTACTTATATTCCAAATATTGTACTGCCACTTAAAATACGTATAAATATTTTAGTATTACTGATATTACTAATGCGGCACAGATAAGTTTGCAACTATTAATATTATTTTTGTGGTTTCTAAAATATGTTACAAAAAAATAATTACAAAAAAAGCCTTTCATAATGTTAACATTTTTAGTTTTTTTAGTTTAATTTGATTTTTTGCCATTTTTTTCATGTTTTTTGTCTGATTACAACAGATTACATCAAAAGTTATTTAATTATTTTTCTATGTATTTATGTATTTGTTTATTTATAGGGACAAAGCACATTCATGAACGTCTGTATAGAACAAATGTAAATAGCTACAAAACGAAATTGAACCAAACTATAGACGTGTACTCTAGTTTCTAATCTCTACTACTATCATTTTGAAGTAACAATACTTTTCATAGAGTAAAACTTGTGGCTAATCTAAAGTGCGCAGTGGACCGTATCGAAGCAGCCTGGCCGTAACCCGAGCTAGTATCCTGTGCGCGGCGAGCAGAACTGAGCAGTGGTCACCTGATCGCACCAAACAACTGAAACCGATCTGAGCCTGAGCCGCTCCAGTCTGAGCTAATGCAAGTCAGCCATGTTGGGCCCTCACAGGAGACCGATACTACTCTCACACATGATTAAATGAAGTACTGATCAGCTGCGGTTTCCCTTCAGATATCGCAGACTACACAATATGCTGGGCCCTCACAGGAGACCGATACTACTCTCACACATGATTAAATGAAGTACTGATCCGGTTTTAGCTGCGGTTTCCCTTCAGATATCGCAGACTGCACGATGGTTCTTTTTGCTTCTTAGTAGAGGTGGGCAATATGTCGAAGTGTAGATAATATTGTCAGCATTGTTTGAATTGAGAATATATTTATATTTATAGTGATTTATAGTGATGTTGTGAACTTTAAGGAGGCATTTGAGAATTAAACCTCAACATATACATTTAAAGACATGTTTTAACACATTTCTGTTGCATTGACATGAATATTGTTATCGGGATATCAAGATATATATATATATATTTTTTTATTTTGCACACCCCTACTTCTTAGAAATATACATTATGACTAAAGGATTGGTTGAAGCGCTTATGTTTGACTCAGCGTTGGGAGATAACCTGCTGAATGTCTCTCCTCACGCTTCACCCCATTTCACAAAGCTCACAATCCAGTCTATGGGTCCAAATATGGTATGATACTTTGTGATGATATAATAAACTACACGTCTTTATGCGGCCATGTATGATGCAGTAATATACTTAATACAATTTTACATTAACAACAATATAAAATGACCCATTAGATGTAGGCCTTTTATTTACAGATCAAATAATCTAATCGCCCGTATCACGTAAACTTTATGAACACAGTTAGTAGATTTTGGGAGTTCATGATAACCTTGTAAGTCTAGGCCTGGTATTTTTCTCTCTTGAGGACTTTTTTGGACTCAAACCAGCTTCTGATCAGCTGTTTGTGTGTTTTATTAGTGACATGATTCAGGAGATTATCTCATTATTGTACAGGAAGAGCCATTTGTATATTCACCATTGGGCTGTGCAATTAAAGGGTCTATACATGGGTCTGTACATTTTAACACTTGGATACCAACCGCCATAAAACACCAAAGAAAAAGAATCAACTACCAAAAAATTATTGCAAGAAATAGATGTTGACAAATCGTTTTTTTTTTAGTTTTCAATGTTTTAAATTTTATTGAATGTATTGAGCTATTCTGTAGCTGCATGAAAGATAATCACAATGTTTATTTGTTCTATGTTAATTGTGTTTTAAGGAAGTAAATGTAATTTTCAGTCTCTGCTCGGGTGACAAAATATTGACATCGAGCGCCCACAAATACTTAAAGCCTCGGAAATGACAACAAGTGTTTTTGTCCTCTTCAAGTTAACCTTCAACAGTAAAAATAATAGTAGATCATGACTTCAATTACCCAAGTCATTTCTTGTTTTTTTCATAATGTCACCATCTTCCAAGAAAAAGCATCAAATGAATGGAAAAAGTGCTTTATGAACCAACACCTCAGTGGCTTATCTAAATCCTGCTTTTAGTGCATTCCTCAGAGGTGAACGGGCCTTCTTATTGGACACGTAACTGAACACAGACGTCCTGCCGAGCGCTCCGATCCACAATGGACCGCCCCTCTTGTGACACGAGGCAGGACATGCTCCTCGCTGCCAGTTCCAGGTTTCGTAATCTCAACACAAACGCTCAAAAGCACATCGTCTGACATTGCGGCCCCCGAAATAGCAGCCTCTCTTTTAATATCGCCTGCTGCTTCCACTGACCGTTTGCGATTGGCTGAGGCTGAGGCCGCCCCCCCACCGACGCGTCATTCTTGAGGGGCGTGCGGCCAACTCTGTTTCTGTAGCAACACGTTTGAGTTTTTTTGTGTGCGCGACCTTAGAGCCAGAGGACGCGGTGACATCAGTGTGACAACTGGAGTCAAAGTTAGCGCAACGGATTGACAGCTGTGGCTTACGCAGGAACTCGACGCCAGAAGCATTTACTCTGTTATTCTATTCAAAGTAACAATAATAGAGGACATGATTGAGTTTGTGGTCCTTGAAATAAAAGGAAAAAAAGTCACATTCCAGAGGTCAGATGCTAAATTTCAATACGAGACTGTAAAATGTTGAGCTCCAATAAAACGGGATCTGTGAAAACAACCGCAGCTTTTTCAATTTACTGTCAAAAAAAATACAGATTTACCACAAACATTTAATAGGAAGTATACTGTAGCACTCACCAACTCATTGACTCATTCATACTCTCTTTTTACACTACAGAAATATTTCATTTTTGACACTACGTAATAACTTCCTCTGTCTTCATTTGCGCAGATCCAGAATTAGTCATCGAGCTCTTTCAGTCAAATCCAAGTCAAATCCTGCTCCTTATGCACAGGTCTTACATCCTAAAGCGCCCCGACAGATATTTAATGTAGCACATGTGTGAGATCCGGCCCAAGCTGCTGCATGACTAATGACGACTAATACTGTTATGCAAATGTGATATGATTCTCCTCCTCCTCCTCAGAGAGCGCAGTGTGTGTCTATGAATAACAAGCAAGAGCAGGAGTCTGGCTGTTAAAACCCAGTCAAATGCATTCTAAACATTCACTCATGATGAACTTTGGACAGCAGAAGCGAGTTAGGACTTATATGGCCTTTAACATTGTTGTTAGACTGGGTGCAACAGGTAAATAATATTGATTCTCAGTTTTCTCAGCCGCTCCGTGTTTAAAGAGGCGTGCCTCAGGGGTCAATCCTTGGAACAACTCTGTTTGCGGTCTATATAAATTATGTCTGTTTCCGAAATAGTTTTGTACTCCACTGGCCCAAACCCTGCAGCGCTCAGTCGGTCAAAAATTCTCTTGACAATGTTAATCGGTCAAGAGAGTTTTCTTAATATAAGAATAGTATTTGCCCAACTGGATCTTTCAGAAAACAAGGCTATCGAGTTTGATAGCAGCTGCCAATAGCCAAAACCAGCAGTTACAGTATACAAATATAGTTAACATTGTCCCTTCCATAAGAACTTTGTCCACCAAGTACTTCACTAAGAATCACAAAATCACATGATTATCAAGAGTACAATCTACTTTTTCAGTAACTCAAGTGTATCTAAAGCTTGAAATTATGGAAAACACTATCCAGTCATCTGATTGTGAACAAGTTTTACATACAAACTGATATTTAAAAATGCATTTTACTTAAACTTGAGTAAGCTGAATGAAGCAACTTATATGAGATATGAGTCATTTACAAAACCCACTACAGAACTGAGTTGTATAGTTCCAGCAAAATGATTAGGTTCAGCAAATCAATTACGCCAATCAATTCATAGTAAAGGCTATTCACTGGCTATTGATGCTGAACTTCTCATATAAAACGATGTTGCAGAATTACTGATGGAAAATAATCTCTCTGATGCACACTGCACAAAAACAGTCCATTGGGTAACCATGGATAAATGGTCTTTTCATGGAAGTGCACCACTTTGGAAACACAACCCCTCTGAGGTCTTAAACCATCCGGATCAGGAGAGACCACACTAAAAGCATTCCCACTGCAGTTTGAACTGGGCCTTCACTTCCGAAAGCTTGGAATTAGACACAGCAGAAAATGCTTCTTTTGGCACCTGCCCAGCCCAGTGTAAATAAAGTCAGTCCATTGGGCTCAATTAAGTGGAAGAAGTGTGGGTTGTGGGCAAGAGGAGCGCGGCTTGGGACACAGGCAGTGGGTCAAAGCAGGTGAGAGGGAGGAAGCCAAAAGTATAATCCTCAAGACTAAACAGGACGCTCCAACAATGAAAGCCCTGTGCCAGGTGGCTGTGCCTACACCACACATTGTTTAGACTTTGAGAAGTCACTGAAAGACTAGACTACTTTTACTGTAGCTGCCGCACGTCCAGATGAGCTGCTCTACAAATAATGCACAGATTTGGATTTAAAACAAATGAACTTCAAGCTAAAAGTTAGAGAATTTACAAGGCAATAGCAACACTATCTGCCCTTGACTAGGGTTGTCAAAACTACTGAAAATTAGATACGGCGCAACCTGGTGGTCGAGTGGTTAAGCTGGCAGCGCCTACGCCAGGCTCCATGTGCAGCCGGCTGCAGTATTGTTTGAATACCGGATTTGATAATTTGCTGCATGTCTTCCCTTCGCTCATCCCCATTTCACGCTGTCTAATAAAGCCTTCAGGCCAAAAAATGATATTCTATTGTTTAAAAGAAAACATTTATTTGATCATTGTGATATAAAAGTTGATACTGAGTGTCCTTAGTTTGTGTATCGTGGCAACACTACTCGAAACCCATTTTGACACTAGCGTCGGTCCAGTCAAAACCAGTTTGTAATGGATTTTTACATAATTTTGGTCACAATGTGCGACTTTAACTGAGGGATCATAACATGTTCTGCAATACTACACTAACCTGCATCAGTGAGGAACAGTGCACCGTCTTCCATGCCCTTATCTAAGGTGGTCCAGTCTATTTATAAGCTCTTTCCATAGATCTATCATAGAGTATGTTCCTCTATGATGATGCTAGTTAAACATTACTTCCTGTCTATGTGCTCCTCTTGAACTTCATAACCTTTGGCAGAAAGCCGAGGGATTAAACCGGCGCACGCATGTGTTGACATCAAACACGATCTTTGGAATCCGGCTGTGAAAACGCCACACACTTTGAGTTTGTGACATCCACGACATTCACATCAGACATTCCTTTGTGTGATATTAGGGTGACTGAGCTGTGGAGCACACACAGGCAGATTTATATTAAACTACCAGATAAGAACAGCACACATTATCTGCCGAGTTACTTTTTAGACAAGCTTTTTAGACAGGAAACCTGCTGATTGTTCTATCTTCCAAATCCAACAAACAAAATGCACTTGCCCACACACTGGCAGCGTAGTAACCTAGCTATTAAAAAATAACAGGTTCACTGAGGTTACAAACGATAACGCCTAATGAAATCCCAACAGCAGCTTTGGCCAAACTAAAGTCCAGCTCGAGGGAATAATTATACAACGAAATCTGCAGCATAAGAGCAGAGAGCTTTAGGTGTCTTTATGCAACGCTACCTAAATCAAGTTAAATCTGAAAAACATGACTATGATTATATTTTGTGGGTTTGTTTATATTACAAGATGATGATTGCTCTAGATTCTAATAAGTTATTTAAGTTCATGTTTATGTATGAAATTCAACATTCAATTGTATTGTATACTATTATCATAAGGCGCTGGTACAGCTGGCAGCCCGGTGTAAACGCTCTCTCTTCTTTCTCACACTTATTGTGCTTTATCTCCTATATTTTGTAAATATATTAAGTATATTTTTTCTACTTTACTGTACGATAGGGACACGCGCTGGAATAGTTTTTTAATTCAACTGTTTTTGACTTTTTTCGGCTGGATTTGAGCGTTTTTCGTTGCGTTCATTGTGTTGTTGTGACGTGAGCTAGCTCCGAGCGAGCCCACCAGCCCCCCCCCCCCCCCCCCCCCCCCCGCGCGCCCTCCGGCCGCGCTAAAGTACGGCGTGTCGTCGGTACACGTTTATATACACGTTTATATGAAAGAGGAACTTCACGAACGATCGGGACACGCATTGGAATCGCTTTAAATTAACTTGTTTTGACTTTATTCGGCTGGATTGAGTGTTTTCGTCGTGTCGTTGCGATGTGTCTTGGCTCTGAGTCCCCCGGCTCCGGCCCCGCCCCCGGCTCCGGCCCCGCCCCCGCCTCTGGCCCCGCCCCCCGGCCGGCGGCGTACCGCGTTTCCGCAAAGGAGGAACTCATGAAACTGCGGAGAACAGTCCTCTTACCCGGAGATCGCCACGTTATCCCGTCGCAATACTGACCTAACCTAATACTGATGTGCAATTCTGTCGTATGTGCAATTACTGTGAAATTCATGTGCAATCTATGTGCTGTCGTGACACATATTCATGTGCAATTACTGTCGGGATCACATGCAATGGTATTTATGTATTTATTTGTCTATGGGAGTTTTTATTTATTTATAGGAGATCTTCTACTGAAAGTGTTTTTCAGACTTTCTATAAGTGATCTGTTCTTCTGTATCTACCTCTGTATCTACCTGCGTTGCACCAATGAAATTTCCCCATGTGGGACAATAAAGGAATATCTTATCTTATCTTATCTTACTATTGTTGTCAAACTCTATTTCGATTCAAAGGAAAACACTTGATTCTCGATACTACGATGCAAATTAAAGGTTTAAAACGATAGACTGATCCACACAAAATAATATTACTTTGTGTACTAGTTCTGCTGAAGCTCAAGATCATTCTAAAAATGTTCTGGAAAGGCCAAATTTAGTTTATTCTGTTATTTTTTATTTATTTTTAGTTCAAATGAGTATCAATGTATGATTTTCCATACTTTTAACAACCGTATTGTATACAACTATCAAAATGAGTATTTATCATTTTGCCATACATAATTGGATCGGCTATAAAGAACAATGTCTCTCTTGACAAACACATTGAATGTATTAGCTCTGGTTTACTGGGCGACACTAAAAACATGTACAATAGATGCTGCAGTGAGTCTTTCCTGGTTATATAGAGGTAAATTAATAAATAAAAACTCAAAAAAATAGTAGTTCACTGGTTAAAATTGCCCAGTAAGGTATAAATGTACGGATTTTAATTAGGTTGTTTCCCACAGTAAACCCTAAATCAGCAGCACTTTCTCCCCTTTGTGCTGAATCTGTGCAGACGTAAACCACTCTCTTCACACTGGAGCAGCGGGCGGCCCGAGCGCACCTGACAGCGCCCCACGCCAACTGCTGATTGGCAAAGCCGTGTGAGAGCGAAACGGCAGCACAATCTGTTCTGACCCGAGTTTGGGCATCATAAACAATCTCCCTCTTCTTCCCATGTGACAGCTCCTCTTTTGAGTCACACGCATCATGACACTACACGGGGAATGTGAGTCAACCTGATGTTATTTTAGCAGCACACGGGAGCCCGCCGTGCCAGCGAGCGGCGACGAGCGGCCGCCGCGACTCACATCGCCGTCAAGTAAACAGCAATAGGATTGTATTACTGTGAGAACGGCTGGTTTAGAGACGTTGAAACAGAGTAGAGTGCCAAAATATGGGAAAACATGTACTAGATGATGGGTAATTTTGGGCTACTTCATTGATCTAATTATTAACTGTTTATTATATGACAGAACAGAGCCTCAAAGTGACAGCAGAGACCTCATCAACAATCTAAATACAGGTTCAGGTTCAGTTAACTTTATTTATACGCATAGGGAGAATGGGTTTGGTGTTGGCGTTCATGCACCACACACATAATAAAACAAATAGACATAAGGTCATAGATTAAAAACAATTAGAAAGAACCCCCAGTGCTAAAAAATACAAAAACACAACTTATACTTTAACAGTCAGCATTAAAAAGGACCACACAGATGAACAATTGGGATGCGAGTTACTGCTTATTTAGCAAGCTAACAGCTGCGGGGATGAAGCTGCTGGGATGAAGCTGCTTTGAAAGCGCTGTGTTTTACATCTCCAGGAAGAATCAGAAAATACATACACTTTTAAATTGTTTACGTTCTACATTTTTCCTACAGACCTCTACCAAACCACTAAATCAAATAATATACTATTGTTATCATCAATGCTACAAAATTGTATCGTTTACTGAGCAAATAACTGATATTTGCCTGATATTTTTATTTTTAAATCCATAGCAAGGCCCACAAATCCATCTTAAATTGAAGTAAAATGTCACAAAATAACTTTTCACTTTGTAAACATAATAACTAAATAAATTAATTGTGTCATTTTTTTTGTCGAATAGCTATTCTTTTGAACATTTCTATTGATATCAGCTGATATTTCTACTGGACCCGAATACGTCCCATGCCTGGATAATTTAACTGATTTCTGCAATAACAATTAAATATTGTTTCAATATTTTGTTATTTCTGATACTTGTAATACTATGATGCATTTGTGATATTGTGGAGGCCTAAATACGGCTGTATAGTGTCCATTAAGAGAGCACATAGGCCCTACTGCTTTTTGCCTTCAGCTCTTCTCACATTGTCCGGCTGACAGCTCCAGCACATGGGAGCATAAAGGAGAGCATTCTTACACTGTCTTATGTAACGCGCCCGTCTTCACGCTGGCATGCAGGTCTCTACAGAGAAAAGACTCACAGAGGAAGAGAAGTGCTCTACTCTTTAAACCAGCCCTGTGTCGGCGTCGGTCAAAACTAAGAAATGTGTGAGAGCCTGACAGACCACAGCCTCTTATGAAACACACAGGCCTCACTTCAACAGGGAGAAACCCGCTTCAGCGGCAAATTAATAGCTTCCGTATTGATCTTAGCATGTTGGCTGCATAGAAAAGGCTATAATAAACTGATCAGCTATATTAACAGTTGAGTTCTTTTATCAAACAAACTGCATTTATATTCCTCTATTCTAAGCTCAAACTGTCTCACCTGTGTGACCGCTTATTGCATCATACGGTTTAACAATTAACCTGACATATTCACTTGTTTATATAATGTTTGAGCCTGTCAAGCCACAAGGTGAGTCAACTAAAGGCCAAATGCCTGGCTCTTTCACAAGGCATCACAAAAATATTTGTTTCTGTTTTCTTTCGCTTTGAAGTACTTCACCATAGCGATGAAATGGAGGGCAAATCGAGCCATTTAACAACTGATAACGATCTGCATCTGGACTTTTGTCATTTCCATACAACAATTACTTTTAAATAAGAATATAAGGTGATTTTTTCTGTATTTTTGTGATCATTTGACAGACATTTCACATGTGTCTCATATTTAACCCTCAACTAAATATTTAGAGACATGTTTTGACACATTCCTGTCAGATTTACGTAATATCGCCTGACTATCAACATCGAAACACTGAAATATTCATTTTTGTCACCACCGCCCACCCTTACTTTCCCATCAAGACCTTCTAATTACATTTCCTGATCATATATTTCCAAATTCCCTGATTTAGCCCTCAATGATTCAGTTTGAGTACGTGACAGGGTTAGATTTTGTTCAATTTGACTGTTAAATACTCACGGATTTTCCATTGTGAGCAGCCCTACCGCAGTCCAAATTTGTTTACGCACGTGACCGCGCTAGGAGCTCTCTCTGAATCGCACTTTGACCTCCCCAGCTGTGGATGCTGCTGTGCTCTCTCTCTCTCTTTCCGTCTCTCCATATTCCTGGGAACGGGCTGAGGGCGAGCTCCGTGATCCGAAAGGTAAAAAAAAAAAAAAGGGCAACGATCGCTCACGAGCAGAGGGAAGAAGCGGTGGCCCAGGAGGAGCAGGTGGGTGACGGCGACAACAAAAACAACAACATCGAGCCGAGCCACGCTGCCAGCTCTGGCCAAGTGTTTTCTAATGTTATTTTATTACATAACCGAGCTGGCACATGGCGGCTCCACTCCATGCAGTGGCAGGAGAATAAACACATCCATCAGAGTTCAAATCAAAGTCATTTCTCTTGCTTTTTGCTGTGATATGCCAATTTACAAGTAATGTGCCATTACCATAGTAGGAGCACAATGCAAGTACAACCATTTAAGTTCTGATGTATAGTCAAATGAATAAGTCACAAGTTTTTGGCATCTGTAATATGATTTTAGAAAGTGGTTGTCATACATTCCTCGTTACACTCTCACTACAGAATTGCTACAGGAACATCGTACATTAACATAATTAGGGATGGGACAGGATCTCGTGCCACAAGATCTGGCAACAAGATTGAATTGCCACAAGATGCACACGAGGAAAATGATCTTGTGAGCTTTTCTCCCATGTGTTTAGATTTGCTTTAGACAAAGGGTTAACGCTTCTTTAAAGCTGTTGTTCCAGAAAGCAACAGTGCAACAACGTCAGCAAAAATATACAATAAAATAAGTCTGAAATTGTGTGGCGCCAAAATTGTGAACGAAGCTGTACAATTTATGTTTTATGTCAAAATCTCCTCTCGTTCTTGTGGACCTGGTGTTGTTTTGTGGGAATCGTGTCTTGTCCCTTCCCTAAAGGCCATTATAGATAAGACTTAATTACATTTGGACCAAATTACTGCGTACAACTGATGGTATTGTACAATTTTCCAGTCTTTTCAATATATGACACTATCAAAATCAAAAAAGAGTTGCCATCCGCTGTGTTAATACGTCTGAATCCACCTATATTTCACTCTATGGAAAAGCCCAGAGGCAGTGCACAGGTCAGAGCATTAAGGCGCCTGCATTAAAAGGCCATGTCTTATGTCCCCCTTTGTAAGAGCCTATGTTGATGTATGAGGCCAGTGTAGTAGGAGTAGCTATATGGGGGGATTAAGCTGTGCTTATATAAGCTGTGACCTGCCAGTGAAGGCCCACTGATCCTGGCACAGCGCGGCACAGAGGCTTCAACACGGCGGCTTTACCTCCACAATGACTCACCGTTCAACATTCAGATCATACACTAAATATTATGTCACCTTACACATCCTGGTAAACAGCGGAACAGATTTAATTTCCTACAAATAACCCAACAGTTCCCATGCAAGACAACGTAACAATCAGTTAATGGGAATGAAAATGCACTGTCCGCTATTATAACCTATGGAAACTTGTTACGGCTTTTTTCCATTTGAATAAGTTTTAATCCGTGCCTTTGTCCACACTGGTTGCTGCTGCGATGACATAACATGCGGAGACAATGCGCGCACCGATCACAGTCGCGCTGCGCACAAAAAACACAGCGTCAAAACCCGGTCGCGTGCCCTATTCCGCGCGCAAGAAGACAAGGACACGAGCACGAACGCAGCGTGTTTGCCGTTCTGTGATGCTGCGAGGGCACGTATTTTGTGAATGGAGCCCGCGACGAGGCTCCCGGGGTCCCGTACGTGCCGTGAGAGGACCGGGAGGAGGAGGAGGGCAAAGCCAAGCCGGTGATGCGCGACTTACCTTGGCTTGGTTAATGAGAAGCCCCACGAAAGTTGACACCAGCACGGAGCCGGACATGCTGCCTTTCCTCCGCATCTCCTGCTTGATGAAGGGGAACGCGGCCGCCGGGGGCTCCTCGGGCACTGTCACGGTGTAGGTCTGTCGCATGGTGGGCATGCTGCTGCTGGCGGCGCGACGCACACCCGGCTACCGGCGGAAGGCTCGTGCGTCAACGACAACAACAACAAAAGACACAAACAAAGACCGCTTCTCCGGGTGTACCGTCCCGTCCCGAACGCGCTGGTGCAAGTGGCTCAAGTCGCGACAGGAAGGCTTTCATTCATCCGCGGAGGGAAAGACTCTTAAATACTACAGATTATACCGATGACAGCGGCGGCGACTTTCCGTGTAAAAGCGCGAGTGCGTAAAGCGCCGTAGATCCAGGAATTGCGCGCAGAGCAGCGGGAAAGACGGAGTGCGTGTCCAAAGGAGGCTGCGGTGTTATTGCTAGAGTCCCGGCTACGGAGCAGGTCTGTGCGCGGTGAGAGCTCGGTCCCGCTGCACACGGCTGTCGCCCCGCCCTCTTTTCCGCTCACGGACGACGTCAGAAAGACCCACGTCAGCGCCGCCCCGCCCCCCCCGCCCCAGCGCCAGCCGCCGGCCGCGCGCGCTCTCCTCCTGCGTCACGGCCGATCTTTTCTTTCTCTCCGCGCGCTTCTGCCTCGATCCCGAAGCACTACGGGGCTATTACCAAGGAGACCGTTCACTCATCTGTAACGCAGCCGGTCATTAGGGGCGTTATATAAGTCGCGGTGTATAATAGGCGTTACGATGCGCACGAGACCGTGAACCAGGCCGTGGGATGTGTCCCATTAACACAGAGCAGCTAATAATAAGCAAACCTGCTATTAACTGAAGCCTGGAGAGAATGACACTGGACTGGTATAGAATAAACCCATGGTCTAAATAAACCCATGGTCTAAATAAACCCATGGTCTAAATCTTGACTAGAACAGCGGCAATCCAAGTAGGAAGCAACAGTATTTCAATTTCAAGTTTCTAATTGTTTTAAACCAGGGCTAAAGCATTAGAAGTTGCATAATAAACAACATATTTTTCACATGACCAGATGCAGGACTCTATCAGAACTAACCCCAAGTGGGATGGGGAGAAATCAGATTCCTCCATTTAGTTTGACCACCAAAAATGTTTGAATGGACGGGCGATCAGCTTATTTTTGCTTTTAAAATACTCAAATCTAGCCTATAGTGGAACTTTCCAACGTCACACTTGTATTGCCATGTGAAACAAATGTCCTATGAATGTCTTATGACCCAGAGAGCTGTGTACACAACAAACCAGCAAGAAGTACATTCCTAAACCAGGCCGAGCACATACACATTTTACATTCTTTCTCTGGTCGAGGGACTGAGGGATTCTTGGTACTGTTGTGTGTGAAAACGCCTGTAGCCTCAACAGTATGAAAAAGAATATTGCACATAGACTCTGTAATAAGAAACTAAAATGACTAAATTAAACTAATACTTAATAAAATAGAGCCACCAAAACCCTAAGACTATTTCATGAGTAAGTCTATACAGAAATGTTATGCAAGGACAGAACATTTTCCAACTCGCTGTTCATACAATGATTTGCCGAACAATGCCTAACCGCTATTGTAGAAGTTAAAATGACCACGCAACTGAATCTTGCGGCGCTGCACAATATGACTAGAGAAAAGGCCATGTTCGGTCAACGCGGCGGTCTGTGCGTTTGATAGCGTGCCACTGCCACTTCCTCGCGGTCAACACTCTTTACTCTTACGTTCAAGCTCGAAGAGGAAGTGACATCCAGTGTTTGCGTTGTCAGTTGAAATGTATTGCTAAATCATACGTTTCTTCCGCTAAATGCCAACTCAACAGAGCACAATACTGTCTTCTATAAATGACTCACAGTATTATTAGGAAGAACTTACGAAATACTAATGTCCTGCGCTGTGACTGAAACTATCTTCGACTGTAACTTGTACACAAACACTTTCACCGGACACAATCACTACTATAACTTGAATCAATGGCAGTAATGTCTTGTTTGTGTTCGGCACTGTGGACTGGTACATTCCACTGACCCATAAAACGTTTGTAGAGGCAGACTATAAAGCCTTACAAAACTAGCCGTTATTTATAAAGGAGTGAGACAAGCTACTGTCTACCTTCAGATTGAAAATGACAAAACGTTTTTGATTTTGAAATGCAGATTACTCATTTTTATGTATACCGTTCCTGGACAAATGAGGGATTTCACGGATTCCTATCTTTGTACGCAAATACATTTTAGAATGAAAAAGTATAGCAAGGGGTAAGGCAATGGTTGTTTCAGAAAAATAATTAGAAATTGTGTCGTCCTTGACATCATCCCACTCGATTTTAGAACTGTGTATTTGGGTCTCTTTGGACTCCTGCCATGAACACAGTCGATGGATATCTCGGTCGGCAGGTGGGAAGAAGGCCATGGCAAAGAAATGGCTGACACAGACTGGACTGTAATCATAGCTGATATTCAAAAAATAAAATGTGTTCAGACTGAAAATTGACCTTTTTGACAGATTCAGGTGAGATTCTTACTTTGATTTGAATGTGCCGTGATTTTGTTTCTTTGGATGCTCGGTGCGATTTGTGTTCTATAAATTTAGTTTTTGCTCTCTGGTCGTGTTCTGTTCTGTTTTATGTGAAAAGAAAAGAAAAATAGTGTTGTCCTGGTACTATCATTTTAATCTGAACACTTTTTCATGTTGTGGAGGGTTCTACTACAGAAACCTGTGGCTCATCCAGACCTGAAGATAGCACGAGGGCTATACTAAATTTTGATGGGGAAAGGTTCAATATTGATTTGAATACCCCAATTAATGAATTAAACTTTTTTTATTTTTTTTTATTCAAAATAAAATAATAGTTTCTTTAACATTACCATCTCATAGTTGTAATATATAAACCAAGAAGATTCTAGAACTATTCAGGAAAGGTCCAATTTTCAGTATAAATACTTGCTCAAATGAATATCTAATTTCAATACTATACATTTTTTGACAACCCTCATCAGAAACAATATTTACTTACTCACACAATGTTTTCTTCATCTGATGTTTTCTATATCAGTAGGACCCTTCATTACACAAAATGTTCCAAAGTGTTACAAATGTTCAGCTGAGAACATGAATATTATTCCAAAACACTTGATTATATAGCGGCAAGGGCTGCACGATTTGGGAAAAATATCTAATTGCGTTATTTTCTGACCAGTAATGCGATTGCGATTAAAAAAAAAATAGATTTATGTTTTAATAATAGGAGTCTGTTCAAAGTTCACATTCAAACAGAAATAGATGTATGTACTGAAAAACTAATAAAGGATGTATTTCAGATCATGTATGTACAACAACTAAACTACAGGGTTAGCAGTGTTTATCCAGAATAAAACAAGCTATTTTGTTGTTTGTTTGAAAATTGCAGCCTTCGTGATTTGCTAATTGCGTCAATCAACAGTCGACAAAAATAAAATACCACAATAAAATACCAAGATTTTGACAGATAGACAGTTGACGTTTTCAGTTCCTATTTCCATAAAACGTAAGGCTGAAAATAAAAATAAGTTTCTATGGGGAAACAGGAAGTTGTCGATAACAGTAAGAAGTAAACCCTTGTCCTTCGGGTTAGCCCCATTTGCTGAACCTGTTTCGTAGAATTAGTTTGGTACAAAAAGAAAACAAGTTACAGTAATGCAAGCAGCACCAGTCATCATGCCAGCAGCTTGTCTTACTAAGAAGCATGGCACAAGATGAACTGAACCATGAGGCACTGGCAGCTGCTATTTTTGTGTTTACAGCCATGGTGTTTACTTTGCTCCGCCGACGCAGTTTCTCCAGACCTTTCTGACCCGGACGCTTGCTTTGAAGAGCAACACAAAAGTGGGCTCGACAGTGGGCTTGACGAGGTATCGAAGGTGCTGCCCACAAAGTGTACAGTCGAGGGACGAGTTGTGGGGTCAAAAGTATTAGGGTTGTCAAAAGAAATCGATCCCTAGATTAAATCTAATTGACACTGAAATAATTCAAATTAATGGGACAAAAAGGAACTTTCCCTGAATAGTTTTAGAAAGGTCTTCTTGACCAAGAGCACAATTAAGAAACTACTAATATGATTTATTGTTGGCTCGACAGGAAGTCAGCCATGTTGAATCGAAGGGGTGCCGCCACGGTTGACTTTTTTTTTCCAACATCGTACTTGTCCTAGGTTTTTCATCCGATCGAGCTCAAAACAACACTTTTTGCATCTAGAGACATTGTAGTTTAATCAAGATTCAAAAAAATGTTGATATTCCTTACGGTCGCCGCGTAGAATGCCTTTAAAATAGCCTTATTTTCCTGTTTATTCAAGGACAAGTCACGCCTAATGGAATTGATCTACGGAGCTCATATTTCACTCACTAATGAGTTATTACGGTCTGATTGGAAAGAATTAATACCCATGTAACAAATTTACTCTATAGCGCCCCCTACCCATTGTGTGAAAAACTCAACATTGTCTGATTTGTTTGAAACTCATGGATTATATTCTTCTCGAGACGCCATGAAAAAAAGTCTCTCTCTCTTTCTCCCTGCTCAGGTCTGCGTTCAGCATGATCTTGCAATTTGTCAGGATTTGAATCGCAAACTACGCAATCATCAACAGTGAATTACTGAGCGTTGTTTGGTATGCCGCAAAACGCAGCAGAATACATGGATGGGCGGGAAGGCGGTCGCGCCGACATTGGTCTGTTTTCAACAACAATGCCAATAGAAAATATATTATGTAAAAAGCTAGTTATAATGTGCCATCATAACTGACTGACTGAAACTGCAATTGTCAATAGGTTACAACTATCACAACATACTGCCACAACCATGAACCAAATACGCTTGGCAAACACTCATTCCCAAGAAGAATGGTGGTCAAAATGCTGAGTAGGCGGCTGAGCATTTGTCCATTTTACCTGCCCTCTTGAGGCAGGGTCTTGCCCTCTCGGAGCGGGGTCTGTCCTGAGGGAAGGGGCAAAGGGGAGGCGGTCTCATTACAGACGGCTACAGCTGGGGACTTGCACTAAAACTGTGAACCTGCTGGTAACAGGTGTTGATTACTTTTCTGCGAATAACAGAAACTGAATCATGTTGGAGCTTGCCATTCGTTTCGCTGCTGACTACAAGAGATGCCCATCGCCGACTGTTTTGAAATATAATCTTAGTGCCATTGCTGCATCACAGTGAGTACAAAGAAAAGTGTAGGTCAGAGAGGATACGTCTCTGTGATGCGCTTCAGACGGGGCTGATGAAAGTAGAGGCAACGGGCGGTGCTATTAATCAGAATTTAATCAAGATTCTGTCACCGAGGATTAAATTTGGATTTTTTGTGAGATAAATTGCAATGATTAAAAGTTTGTGTTGTTTATGTTCAGGAAATTAATACTAAAAGTCATTTGATTTGTTTTGAATACTTTTATACGTCGTACTCAGTTGAGGATAGAAACTGCACTTATTAACGTCACATTATTTTTTCCATAACTATGCAGCCTTAGATAGAACCCATAGATACATTTTATACATGATTAAGCAAATTCATGGGCGACATGGTGAAGAAGAGTTAACAACAACTGATCAAAGTAGGGATCAAACCGCACACCTTTATGCTTGTGGGCGAACACAACACTACTACGACCACAGAAACACTACGAATACAGTTTAAATTGATCCATTTCAATCCAATTTTTTACACTTAACTTTAAACAATTCGGAATCGTTCCCGATGCCGCTGACGAGGCCTTGATCCGACTCAAGAGACATAAAGCGTGTCTAGTGTGTTATATGCAACTGAACAATGGGAGTATTAAGTAATGATAAACGTATTCAGAATTAACACTTTACTCTGATTCTGTAAATTTGATTCCTTCCAATCCTTGACGTTTGACAAGTTTCAGCCACACTTGAACTGTCCTGACTGAAGTGACCCCTTGAACTGTGTTAAGTAAAATATTTTCGTCATATTTTTCGTCATTGTCCAATTTTTTCTGACTAAAACAGAAAAAAAAACGGAATAAAAAGTAATCATAAAGACTAAAACTATCACTAAACGTACATGCATTTTTGTCAACTAAAAGTGCTAATATTTTTGTCAACTTAAGTATTTTGTTTTATTTTTTATCAAATTATAATAATGAAATGTAAATTAATAAAAAGAACCAGCGCAGACAAGATCCGAGTTCTACTTTCCAGTCCCAAAGCCTCAAACTAGAGCAGAAACAAACTCAACATCTAAGGAACAACGTCTGTACAAAAGATAAAGCACAATTTTAGTCAACTAAAACTAAAAAGAATGTTTACAACGATATAATTTTTTTGGTCAAAGTTAACACTGCTCATAAAGAAACCTATCCATTTTAATTGGACGAGCCAAAGGTTTTTTCTGCTCAACTAAACCTGCTAAAAACATACGCACAAGTCATATGTTAGGGTTAGTTTTCATAACCAGGGTTAAATGGAAAGTAGTCAATTAAACATAAACATACTGTATAATACATTATGTGGAAGTACTTTTATCTGTAAGATCTATAATTATATGTAATTCTACAACACTCAGGCCGGAACCGCTTGCTTTTTTATCCATGGATGAATAATTGAAATGCAGGAGTTGTCAGTATAATCACACAGTAAACTATACGAGGCATTCAAGCACTTTTGTTACATTCAGATTAAGCCTACAAGAACATGACAGTGGCTTGAATCTAAAACCACATCACTGCAGCTGTCAGTTACATCATAAATCAAATATTATACAACACAGCTATGAACATATTGATATTCCTGTACTGAGAAATTGCAATAAAATGCTATGAATGCTTCAAATCTGGTGTAATCTGGTGTCTGCACTTTCGCCGCTGCACTGCTCATGTAAGACGTTTCAGGCCTAATCCCAGAGGAAATGGGTCAGTGTGGCTCTGACCGGGTCGTTAAAACTGGCCGCGCTCATAACACTTCAGCCGCCTCAGACACAGAGCTGAGGACGGGGCTTAAAAGACACGAACGGGGGGTCGAGGGTGAAGGCGCAAAACTCAACTGGCAATTCTGTTTGTCTACAATGTCTCTATCTGGGTCACGGACATGAGAAGAAGTCTGGGACAGAAAATGACATGTATTCACAGGTTGAGAGCGAGGGTTATTCAATGTATGTCAGCCCTTCAAACTACATTACATTGAGGGTAAAGGTCAAAATATGAGGACTTAAGCCTTCTAGATAGAGAATATTTACAAATGGCGTGTATTATTGTGGAAAATCTGAAATAGTTTGTCTTTTTTTGACATTTTCAGTGTATAATGCCTGTGTCTTTGCTATAAAAGTTTTTTTTGTATGTGTTTAAGTGTCTGTATAGTCCACATAATGATTACGAACATCAAAATACGACTAAGATTATTTCGCCATTAGTTGTGTCAAATTGTTGTTCAAACACACACTTTAGATTTAGTCACAGATTCATCTTAAGAAACCGAAACATTAAAATAGTACTTGTTTTGATTGTAAAGTTAGTTCAATTAAAAGTATATTTTCATTTTCATTTTACATGAGGTCAACAGATTATTATGTTTTTATTTAGAGATGAAATACCAAAGTTTTTGGCCTTTGAATTGCTGTCATGTTGCAGTTCATTCTACTGTGAAACTGAGTCACAGTCACCACTGTCACTCTGAAGCTGTCACTTTGTTATTACACAATGAAAAGGAGAGTATTTTCGACTTTTCCTGGACACCCTGACCTTTTTACTCTGAGCAACAGTGCCCCCTTTTGGCCAAAGTGGATAGTGTGCCTGCCTTCTTCACTTCATGTGACACTGAAGCAGAAGTGGCCTCCCTCACTGACTCCTCTGGTATTGATCCTTTTAGAACAGCCTGAAGTGTGTGTGTGTGTGTGTGTGTGTGTCTTACCGTTGACGTGTCCCGGGACGGCGACGTGGACCGCCCATTACTGCTGGGCTCCCACGGCGAGGAGGTGCTCGGTGCTCTGCTGCTGCTGCTGCTGCTTAAGATCTCATGCGGGGAGCTCCGAGAGAGGGCGTCCTGAGTGGAGCTGCGGGACAGGCCTGCGTACCTGGAGCTGTACGAGTCGGACACATCGCTGTTTCGGCTGCGGTAACTCCGGAGGGAAGAGGAGGACGGGGTGGAGGAGGAGGAGGAGGAGGACGAATCGCTGATGCCCAGGGAGGTGAAATCTCGACTCAGATCACTTTGGGACACGGATTTGCGCCTGAGCGAGATGCTGGAGGCCGCTGGTGAAGAGGAGAGGTAGCTTGAGTGGGTGGTGGAGGAGTAGGAGTTGTAGGAGTAGCCCGACCCCCCGCTCAGCCCTGACCCCGGGTAGCTCTTCGCGGGAGTCCGACTGAGGCTCTCGCTGCGCCTGCTCCCGATGCAACTGCTGCTGGTCCCGAGGATGTCACTGCGCGGGACAGTCCGGCCTCTGTCCCGATCGGGGTCTGAGCAGGTGCTGTAGTTTCGGGAGCGGGCGGCAGAGCTCAGGTAGCTGGACGAGGAGTATCCCGAGGTGGCGGAGGAGGTGGGGGACTTGTAGGAGGAGAGCCTGTCCCGATCGCTGTAGGAGCTAAGGCCCGTGCCCAGGGAGGAGGTGTAGGAGGTGTAGGGAGAGGTGTAGGAGGAGGGGCCGGGGTAGCGCTTGGCCGTAGACGACACGCGGGACATGCTGCTGCTGCTGCTGCTGCTGCTGCTGCCGCTGCTGCTGTTGCTGCTGCTGCTGGGGCTTTCTCCGGCGCGGGGCGAGAGCTCCGCTGGACGACCGCATTGACTGCAAACACAGCAGAGAGACTGTTCATCAGCAACTATCAACACTTACACAGCAACAATGGAGGCGCGTATTACTGCTCCACAGAAGCAGACGCAAAGGAACTGTGGGTCTCACATAGTAGGGGTACAAGAAGACAAATGTCAGGGGAAAACATGTCATTACTATGTGTGGAAAGTCAGAAAGATCAAACACGTAGTCAAAAAACAAGAATAACATAGTAAAACTGAGCAATGGGATAGTTTTTGATTTGTTATTTGCTTCATCTTGTTTGTTTGTGTTTAACATGTAAAAAGATTGTAAAGATGACATGTAAAACGACTTTCGGTACGTAGTCAATTACTGCCAAATGGACTTACCTCACAATAAATGCAACCTTATTGGTTTTGGCATGTGGTCACTCAAGACATAAAATAAAGAATTCAGTTCTTTCAGCCCTTCCACAGCACTCCCACTGCTCTTGTATAATCCCATATTTAACGGCACAGTGTGTGCCCACAGAGAGCGTCCCGACCTGAGAGAGCTCTTGTTCACGAGCGCAGCAGTTTGAATAAATAAAAGTATCTGGTGTTGTGGATGCGTGTTGAGTTCGTTTTGGGCGCTCTGGTTTCTCTGTGGGCCCTCCTCTCTCTCCTCTGTGCTTTCCCTGCTCTGACTTCTCCTCCGGTGCTCTAGATCGCTTTCTCTCTCTCCCTCAGTGACCAGAGCGTGATCAATTATTCAGCAAATGGATGTGGAGTAGGCACACGATGCTGCTGGAGACATGCCACAGCACAGCGCTGCCCAAAACACCAGGGGCTGAGTGGACCTCTGCTGAACCAGCTGCTACGCCAAGACTTTAATGTTAAATCGATGGCTCATTCCACACTTCCTCAGCAGCACTGCCATACGAGAAAATCAGTCTCTTCAGCTCGAAGTGTAAAGTATCCGTGCTGACTAACTCATAATGAGTTTAATTACTTTGTAAGTATATTGTGTGGCAAATAAGAACTTTATTTTTAATTCAGAGTGATTAGTGGTATGTCTAGTGTTAGCAGTAGTAGTGATTTCAGCAGTGTTCAGTAGAAGTTCTGAAGTTCACTGTTAAAGCATTTCTTTTCAAACTGTAAATCAAATGACTATTTATGTCAGATAAAAAGTGCTTTACATGAAGTTTGACTTTTTTTGGAGTATAAATTGAACTTGACAGTTGACAGGACAGTTGAGCGTGAAATGGGGATGAGAGAAGGGAAGACATCCAGTAAATTCAAACTCACAACACTAAGGCCGGCTGCATATGGGCCTGGCATGTGTTGTGCTACTTGAACCACTCGACCACCGGGCAGCACTGAACTGAAATTACTCATTGTTGCTGCCTAGTGTCTATGATTCTCATGCTTATTATTTTTATTGGGTGATTATGTAACGATTTATGACAATATTTGTATTTTTATATTTCTTTTGAGGCAATTGGTGTTGTGATATTGGGCGTTACAAAAATAAATTGAATTGAATTATTATTGAATTATTATCTCTTATTATATCAACCCTTTTTTGGCATGTATCACAGGTCGCACCTTTGATCCTTAATTACAATATCGGGATCCGTCGTAAAAGTTACGACTTTTCCCTTCTTCTTCTTCTCTGGTGTTTCATGGCGGCTGATATTCATAGTGTTACACAACCGCCATTCTTTATTTAGACTTTATTCTTCTTCTTCATCTTCTTTGGTGTTTTATGGCGGTTGGTATCCAAGTGTTACATTACCACCACCTACGGTAGTTGTACGTCTTAGACTTTAGACTTTATTCTTTAGACTTTAGACTTCATTCTTTAGACTTCTCCCCCCAGACTTTCTTCTTCTTCTTTGGTGTTTTATGGCAGTTGGTATCCAAGTGTTACATTACAGCCACCTACTGTAGTACCACTTTATCGTAAAAAAAAAAAAAAAAGATATAGAGATAAAGAAAGAGAGAAAGAAGGAGAAAAAGAGACTTCTTCTTCTTTTTGGTGTTTTATGTTGTTGTTGTTGTTTTATGGCGGTTGGTATCCAAGTGTTACATTACCGCCAGACTTTATTCTTAAGACGTAATGTTGGTGATTAGCGACATCATCATCAGTGACATCGTTGTCAAAGGTGTGACATCATCGTCAAGGCAACTGTACAGGATATGGCCATGCATCACTTTTACTCTCTCTGAGGAAAAGTCTGAGGAATAAAGTCTGGCGGTAATGCAACACTTGGATGCCAACCGCCATAAAACAACAACAACAACAACAACAACAACTCTCTCTTTCTAAACGTTTACCCAGCCCTGTGCTATATAAGTAAGCAACCAGTCTGAGGACTACGAACACAACAACAAGAAACAACTGTGAGGAGACCTTGCTCAACACCCGGTCTGGAGAGACGGGAGATGGCGGAGGAGAGTGGATCGGGGATGGAAGACGTTCTGGACGGCGTGGAGGAGCAGCCTTTTCTGCCTGCACGTGCCCGGAAACGTAAAAAGTCCCTTAGCTCGTCCGAGGGTTCTGGGAATGAGCAGCAGGATGAGGCTGAAGCTATTGATATCCGGGGTGAGAGCAGAGACTGTAAGGTGATCATAAAGCTTGCACAGGATAGTGCATCCTTTAAGGAGTGGAATTCAGTGGCATTGTCAAAGAGCCTAACTGTAGCTGTGGGAGTGATCAAGAGTGCGAGTGTCCTTAGAGATGGCTCGCTGCTGGTCGTGTGCAAGGACGCGGCTCAGCAACGGAAGGCGATTGGAACTAAACGTCTGGGTGGAAAGGACATTCTTGTGTCTAATGCTGAAAGAAACACGGTCAGAGGAGTTATCCTAGGTGTCCCTACGGCGACGTCTGTGGATGAAGTTAAGGAGAATTTGACTGGAGCTACGGTGGTGGACACTAGGCGTTTGAAGGTGACCCGGTTTGGGGTAAGATGTGACAGCTTGTCGGTAATGGTAACACTTGAAGGGAGGTGCCTGCCTAGTAAGGTGTTCATTGGGTACATGTGCTATAGCGTCAGGCCATATGTTCCGCCGCCCCTGCGTTGCTTTAAGTGCCAGCGCTTTGGGCATATTGCAGCGGTCTGTAGAGGGAGGCAAAGGTGTGGTAAATGTGCAGGAGATCATGAGTATGGGAAGTGTGACGTGGGTGCAAAACTGAAGTGCTGTAACTGTGGGGAAGAACATAGCTCTGCCTACGGGGATGCAGGTTTAGCAAAAGAGCTGCTGAGGTGCAGAAAATAAAGGTCTCTCAAGGTATATCCTATGCAGATGCAGTCAAGAAAGTTTCAAGTAACGAGTTTAGAGTAAATACAGAGAGAGGAGCCAGCGCTGCTCCCAGCCAGGGCGAAATGAGAAAGGCCAGCGTGGCTCCCAAGAAGTGTGAAGGTTTCAAGAGTGGAGGTCCCAAGTGTGCAGGTTCCAGAATTAATGAGAATACCCTGGAGAGGATTTTGTACTCTTTATGGTGGATGTTGTAAACTGTGCTGCTCAGACTCAAAGCAGAACTGAAAGGATCAGGATCATTGCTAAAGCTGCAGGGAGATTCCTTGGAACAAAGGAGCTTGATTGGGCAGATATAGAAAACAGGCTAAAGGCTCTAAATGGGAGTCGGAGTGATGGGGGTCTGCTTGTGGGGAGTCAGAGTGATCAGAGTGACGAGATGGGGGTGGGGGTGGTCTCCTGTCCTCGCCCAGTCTCGTAGACGCACGGCTACCAAGCAGCGACATCAGTGGAAATATTAAAGCCTATAGAATGAAGCCTGAAGAATAAAGCTGTACGGTGGAAGCACCGAACGTCAAAGAAGGAGAGGAAGATGAAGAAGAGTCTCCCTGGAATAAAGCAGGTTGTTGTTGTTGTTGTTGTTGTTGTTGTTGTTGTTGTTTTATGGCGGTTGGCATCCAAGCGTTGCATTACCGCCAGACTTTATTCCTCAGACTTTGTCGTAGTCCGTAAAAGTACTCCTTCCATTGCTTTGGTTGTTGTTGATATAAAGCCGGTTGGTCTCTGAAACAACAACAACTATTCTAGTCACAAAGACATATCATGACCTCATGGGCTTTGTAACACCAAAGCAATGGAAGGAGTACTTTTACGGACTACGACAGAGTCTGAGGACTACGACAAAGTCTGAGGAATAAAGTCTGGCGGTAATGCAACACTTGGATGCCAACCGCCATAAAACAACAACAACAACAACAACCAAAGCAATGGAAGGAGTACTTTTACGGACTACGACAGAGTCTGAGGACTACGAAACGTCTGAGGAATAAAGTCTGGCGGTAATGCAACACTCGGATGCCAACCGCCATAAAACAACAACAACAACAACAACAACAACAACTCTCTCTTTCTCTTGTTCTTTTTACAATATAGCGTAAAACACATACTTTGAAGACGTACATTTACAGAAGACGTACAACTACATAAGATGCAGCTACAGTAGGTGGCGATCCGATTCCCCCCTTCACTCTAGAACTCCTCCAGGATTCTACTTTTTCCCAAGGAGGTTTTTTGTAGTTTTTCCTGGCCGAGAAGGAGGGTCTAAGGACAGAGGACTCTGGAACATCGTCCCTCGCCCCCACAGACATTGCTTAATCAGTTTTTCACTGTCGCCCTCACTGTTGTTGTGATTTTTAAGAACAACAACAACAACAACAACAACAGTCACAACAGATCTAGTTCCTTATTACTATATTGTGACCTGAATAGTCACGACCATCGATTAACTGGATAATCTTGACATCCCTACTTTTTATCCCGTATAGCAAGTACCCAAACTTAAGCCTTTCTTTATTTTCAAATCCACCTTTACTTTCCCTCAAGTATGTACCCTTGAGTTTGAGCACTACAGTAATTCCCTGAGATTCTGCAGCCGTGGGACAATCCTCCACGAGCTGATAGGACAAATGTAAACTATAGATTTCGTTGGGAGAGGAGTGGTCTCCAGGGAAACCAGGGCGCGCACACACAGTCATGCCCCGCGCGCCCTCCTCCTCTGGGCTACTCTGCATTTTCTGCCTCCCCTGAGTCTGTTTCCACCGCTGCCATGGAAACGCTGCATTTGTTTCTGTGCTACCGACGCATAGAGGATCTAAAAGCTGCAGCGGCGGAGGGGCAGATATCCGCAGCCAATTTACACTGTATGCTACAACGCTGAGGCTGACGAATGCTGAACGCGAAGGGGGAAAAGTGCTGTCTAATGCAGTCTATAAGGTTCAAATCGGCCTGGGACTGAATGAGGAAGTGGTGAATTGGGAGTTAAGTGGACGGGAGGTCTGCACTGCTGTCAGGGAGTATGTTTAAGCAGCTAATGCCGGGTATGGGCTTGGCAAAGAGCGAGAGGAGATGAGGTTTCAGTTTCTGGGCAGGGTTCAGACAAACACTACTTAAAACTGGAGAATGACAGCTCAAAGTGGTTCGTATCGAGAGCAGTTTAGATGCTTGGATGAGTTATTGCCAGACATCGCAATCCTTTTAACTGTAAATGTGAAAAGTAATCAAATGTCCAAGGCCTGTTCTTGTATATACATTCACTTCAATGCTGATTTTTTAATTTATTTTTTTTATCATGTTTGTGATCTGACTATTAGCAAACGCCTGACCGTATCACTTTTTCACAATGACACAGAGTTATGTGATAATGACTATTGTGGAGCAATAGGATCAGAGGAGAAACGGGTACAGACGGGCCGCTGTGAATGAGAATTGGTTAAATAAAAATGGTTCTGATAAGGGGCTATCACGCCCACGGACTGTGCAGGGTTAGACTGGTACAACAGCAGCTAAATATACTCTGAAATGTGAGAGAAGACCCTGCTGATATGAGCGCCACACTGACGCCTCAGCTCCAGCTCCAGAGTTTAGTCCAGTCAGACCCCTCACTCTGTCCGACAATTTCAGTGCTGTGGTAAAAAAAAGTTTGTAGACTTTCTCCCAGTGTTCAAATCATTGTTGTGAACAGAAAAGGCTGGACAATTTTTCTTGTCCTAGAGAAAACTATAATGATAGCGACAAGATTATATCACTTTGGTCCTTGTTTTCTAGGGAATGAGGTGATTTGTCTCAGCTGCTTTTACAGACCAGTAACAGTTCTTCCACACATTTGTAGTATATATTTGTAAATTATGCCTCCATCCAAGCGCAGGATTTTGGAGATAGGGACAAGGTGAGTAGTAGTACGTAGGTAAGAATAAAACAATGGTAAATGTGTCATTACTCTTGTGTGTTGGTGAGTCACACCAGAGTCCAGATGCTGCAGAGCTTCTGTAGCCAACGTCTCATTTATTGGCCCTATCATCAGCTCAATTACACGCCATTATTTCAAACGCCTACGGTAACACAGCACATGATGACTGAGCCTCAGCCAATGCTTTTCACAGTTTACATTTAGGTTTGATATGGTTTTGTCAGTGCACTGAAATAGTAATCTGGGTTTAGTTTTCCTCATTTAGATTTCAAGTTCTTGGTTATGTTTTCTTTAGTCCATCTTTAGAACTGTAATAACACATAAATTCTGCTTTAATCCCAGCCAGTTTAGTCATACTTTAGTTTAGATTTGACTTAACCGCCGTGTAGATGGTAGAGTGATGGAAGGGACGCTCTCCACTACACATCCAGTGCTATTTGGAGAGCAGGAAACGCCTTCAGTTTAAAATTGAGCTGGAGTCGGGTCAGAATGACGGAATTCACTGTATAACTGTCAGATTGCAGATTTGTTGACTTGGTTTGTGGTTCATATCTCTGTAATTACTGGGCCTCTTCACGTGAAACAAAAACTGGCATAAAGTTCAACATCTTACAAAAGTGAAATGTTTTTTTCACAATAATAGCCTCAGAAAGTGGGGCCATTACTCAGCTCCAAAGATGTGATTGTTGAAAGGATTTGAAACCACTATCCATCAAATTCTAAAAATTTTTGAATTTGATGGATAGTGGTTTCAAATCCTTTCAACATTTAATGTGAGCGCAGCCTATTCAGCGGCCTTTAAGCAGCTGTAGTCTGTCCTTTAAGTGCCAAAGCTTTCATTTTACACGGCAGAGTAAAGAATCTAACCATGGCTCTGACGCACAGCATCAGCAAACCCAGTTTAATCATTCTGGTGAGTCACTGGGAGCTAAAAAAGAAAACAAGAATATTTTCTTTTTTACCCTATCACACTGCCAATGCACGGGCATTATTAAGAACCGAAAAGATAATTTATTGGTGACAATTTTTTTTTCATTTGTTTCTTGCCGTCTTCCTAAATTTAATGTCTAATGTATTTTCGGACATTTTGACCATAACGTTAAACACACTGGGGACAAAAGTGAAAAGAATGAAAACTGATCACTTATTCAGTCATTTTGGTCATTCATTAATTCAAACTCTTTTGCTTTGTATTATTAGTGGGGCTCAGTGGGATTTGACCAAAGTAGATGATCAATAGCCTATAACTACAGACAAAAACACGTTCTTAAAATGTAACTCGTGTATGTGTCATTTGATTTACCTGCTGTGTTTAGAGTGACTTCTCAATCCCCACCGATGCAAAAGGCTTTGAGGCAGCTCATCCTACGGTCGCTACCCGGTGGCCACAGGTGCAGACTTTAGTACGACGAATCAATCCTGAAAGACAAGCGCAAGAAATTAACGAAACAACATCCCCAGCCTATTTCAGTCTGCGCCTCCAATTCAAACCACACATCGAATAAAGACAGCACAAACCCCCACACTTTATTTAGCTCAGTGGTGACGATACCTTTCAAAACCTCCAAATAGAATAGCAAATTGTGTCAAACCTTTAAAAAAAATCCCAATTGGCAAAATATTAACGCAAAGTGGTCAACGACAGGTTGCCGAAATGTAGCTCTACTTTTGCACTTGTTTGCGCGTTGTCACATCACAACCAGGCCCTATATTTATTCAACAAAACTAGCACCAAACTGTGGCCCAGCTAAACTCAGGCGGTGGAAAAGTCAGAAATCCATTGCGTGTTCTTCACCGGCCCGTCCTCCCGGCGACTTGAGCGGACGAGCACCTGGAGCGACAAAGGGTTGTTAGAGGTTATTGTTGTTTTGTCCAGAGGCTCACCCTTGTTGCGCGGCAGCGGCAGTGGGCAGGGAAGGCGATGGGGTGCTGCTCCGGGAGTGTGAGAGTCTAGTGTGAGCAGAGCCACGCAGAATGCCACCGGATCAAGTTACGGTGCTGGTAAATATAGCAGCCGACTATGACCTCCGCGGGTCACCCAACGCTCAGTGCATTCCAGATTGTTCTTACAGGACGGGCAACAGCAGCGTGCTTCCCAACCTGTGGCGCACGGGGCAACTAGTGGCGGGCCGCGCAGTCCGGTTCAAGGCAGGTCCAGTCGCGCTTCGTTTTCGAGATGGTCTGTGGTTTGGACCTGGCTCGAATCTGCTGGTCCTGGTTTAACTCTAGTTTGGATAATCGGAGGTTCAGACTCGTACTGAGACAAGTAAATCGATTCATTGCAACTAGTCAATTATGGAGATGGTTTAGTAATCGGATAATCGTTATCTGGACCTTACCCAGACTTCAAAACATGCCATGTGTGAGAGAAGAGGTTTTTGACTCAGACAAAGCAGAAAAAGGAATCAAACTGACAAGTAAGTTCAGTGTTTTGGATTAAATCCTCGGGAAAATGTATCTTATTGCAATCTAAATAATGAATCAACTATAGAAAGAATCATTTCTACATTAGCCATTAGTTGTAGCCCTAGTTTGAGGCCAGTTTCCCGTGATATTATGGACTATATCTCAATTTGAATGTGGTGTTGAGGCTGGTTAATCTGATTAGCTAAAGCTTTGGTCCTGTTCCTTTTAAATTGATTTAGTCCTGGTTTAAACCCAAACATAATAGCCTAAACTGGTTTTGTGGAAAGGTTTTAAGTCCAGTTCTAAAGTGGTCCAGTCAGAAGAGGTTATATCAGACGTAGATGTGTTATAACTCGACTTGTTAACATTTGCTTCAGGTCGGGATGTCACAATATAAAATGTTTGAGTTACGATTATTGTGTGAAGAAACATGATTAATGACACCGTGACCAAACAATAAAATACATAATTTTCTCTCATGCAAATTGGCAAATAGATATAGGAGTGGGCAATATTGACAAAAAGGAATAGCTCGATATTAGCCATAGTATCCTGATAACAATATTCAGACAATATTGTGTCTTTTAACATATAAGTAGAGGTTTGATTCTCAGAAAAATGTGAAATGTCTGTAAAATTCATCACAAAAACCCAAGAGCAATCACCCTTATTTAAAGGTTTACAACAATAAGTTTTTTCCATTTTCATTTTTAATTGGCTCTTTTTTTTTTTTCATAAAGAAGATATACTCAACTTTGCATATCTTCAAAACAATACTCACAATATCTAAATAATCTGATTCAAGTTTACTTTTAGAGTATAGATTTACCTGAAATATCTTATTTTTGCTTCTAAAATGGTCGGGATTATTATTATTTTTATCAATTAAGCGACTATTCTTGACATCCCAAGCTTCAGGCCTTGTGTTTTAGCCCCACTTCTCTTTTAATATTATTAATCAGTCACATCTGTTTATTCCTACGTAATTTAATGTTACGGGACAACTTTTGTGAGGTGGCAATTTGTGTGAAATGTTTGAGAATGAGCACCGGTGGTTACCATGGAGCTGCAGCAGATTGGCTTCTGTCAGAAATGTAAATGTGCCGTGAATAAGACACAAGCTTAAAGAGCGTGACTCATCCACAGGCATCTCCAGCGATAACAACCAACGGACGTAGCAACCAACGGCCTCTACGTCCAGCATGTTCATTAGCGCCAGGGTTCAGGGAGGTGGGAGCTAGAGCCCTCGTAAAGCCTGAGAGTAGAAGCAAATACAAGAGCTGAAGTGAAACATTTTGGAGCTAAAAGTGTTGGTGGGTCACAGGTGTAAAAGTGTGGGCAGTGTGTTTTGTTGTGTGTGTTTGTGAAATCATATTTTGCAATCACAGGTTTTTAGATTTAGCATAACAGATCTGTTCATGTGGCTGCACAGAGCATTCTGGTTCAGGGTTTAAGATAAGGTTATTCCAAGATGGTGGACGCACTCTCCAAAACTTGATACTATTTAATAGTACGCTACTCATGTTAGATCACTTAATACCGCCACAAAACAAGGCATTTATTTGATTATTTGATAATAAGGGCAGCAACTGACGAATACTTTAGTACTTGTCAGCGATTATTTTTTTGACTAGTCAAACAATTGGTCACATGGTGACTGAAGGCTTCTAGTTAGAGAATCAAGGGTATTCTTTATGAAAATGTCATCTTTTTAAAATTGTATTTTGATTGATACAATTGACAAATACGATAACGACTATTTTAATAGTTGACTACCTGTAGTCACAATTATCGAAATGTTGTATTTAACATTGTTTTGATGAGGCTCCACACCTTTAATAAGACTTGGAACATTAATATTAGATGCTTGAATTTTTCAAATTTTACAGTAAAAAGCACTACTTTGTTTGGACCAACTTAGCAGGAAGCCAGAGGGACAACAAAAGTTGGTCTTAGAGCCACATTTGGCCCCCAGGCCGTAGTTTGGACATGCCTGTGTTAAGGTTTAATTTATTGGCCGCCGTGAATGTGTTTTCTGCATTTGACCCATCTCTCATGCCACTTGGGAAACCTCACCTCTGGGCAGCTGTCGTACAGGAGGACCTCAGCTGGAGGAGTTTACCTCCTGCATGTTTTACATTGATATTTTGTAAGTGCAAAATGTGAGACTTTTGACATTGCAATACTGTTTCCCATTATTCCTACCCATAACTGGTTCTAAAAACATGCTTAATCTGTTACCTTTAACATAATAATATGTGAAACATGTCATCTTAAAGATGCATTATGTAACTTTTCTGGTTGAGGATGTCTGTATGGAGCTAGTATTTTTGCCTGAAACTTATCTATATAATATTTAGTGTATGTAGTCTTTAGTAACCATATTATTTCTTTAAAAACATTGAAAAACGTGCTGCCCGGTGGTCGAGAGGTTATGGCACAGTTCAATTCCCGACTCTGACAGTTTACTGCATGTCCTCCCTTCTCTCTCCTCCATTTCACTCAGTGCTTTCCTCTCAATAAAACCTACAGGGCACAAAATCTTAAAACAATAAAAACATTGCGAGCACCTCTCCACAGATCTGACCAGTAACTTCGCCCCGGTTGTATGCGTCCCCTGCTCGTCTCCATAAGTATAATGCACTGTCTCTAAGCAGGAGGCGGACCCCGCACCAGAAAGGTTACACATTGCGCCTTCAAACAAAAACAACACGAAACTGCTCACCCAACGCACCAACATGACCCCATGACCTCTTGAGCTGCCCCAAAGGTCAGAGGTGAACTACAACTATTCACTGTCATTTCTAACTGTCATTCACAAACCGTGATTGACTCCACAATCAATTAGCGCACCAGTGACGTCACAATGTTCCGGAGTGCGCCTTTAATCGGGACTACACGCGACCACACGCGCAGGCGGGAAACGTCACGGCGCAGGAGGAGCGTTGACTTGCCGCGTGCGTCGCTTTGAGAGAGACAGTGGAAAAAAGCGGTCGTCTCCGTTGTAGTGGACACGGACACGGGAGTGTTGCGTTACTGTGACGAGACGCGGTCACTGAAGACGAGCCACGGCGGCGGACACCGACGGGGATTGTCCGCCAAAAACGACCGAGGAGCGGGCAGATGTTTTACGTAACTGCCGGTGATCCACGCGCACGTCCATTCAACCCGCAGGAGCGCAGAGGAGAGGGGCGGGGGTCCGAGCGCCACCAACTTGCCCTGTCTTCGGACGGACACATGGCTCTATTCAAATAACATTGAATTAAAAGCAACGAGGGTGGTACAAAAAGAGACGGTGAACGTGGTGGGACGTGGAGGGGACGCTCGAGCTCACATAAAAACTGCAATAACGCCATAATAATTCATCAGCACATAGGGATGGACATGGCAGCAGGCACTGACATAATTACAACCCCCGAATGCCAGTACAGTACGCTGACTTTTATTGAATCCATGCCTGGCTTCGATGAAAACGTGGGACATTCTCCAAATAAGTGGGACAGACACAGGGGCCTAGCTGTTAAACGACCGTGCGGGACAACCTCACGTCGACACATGAGCCACTGTCCTCCACGTTTGTCTCAATAGATCGTATAGTTTAGCCGGATTTGAGCCTCAAACAAAAGACAAATAGAACAAAAAAATCATCTCATCTTTGCCAAATAGTCAAACAACAACCGCCACCTTTCACCTGGTGTTGGGTCTTCTCCATGGCAGCGTCGCACAGGCAGGACGAGTGTTAAAGAACTTGACAGTGCGCAGAAAATAGCCGGCTTTGCGGTCACCCTTTTTTTTTGCGCCGGATCTCCAAATGAATTCAACGTGACGTCAATAAGACGTAAAAAGAAAAGTTTAGGCGGAGTTTGTACGTCTCGCCGTCCCGTGAAACCCGTTTTATCACAGCTCTTGTAACGTAAACTCACCCGAGGAGCTGGACATCCCGGAGCGACCACCCCCCTCCAAAAAAACAACACAGCACCCAAAATTATTCCTTTCCACGTTTTTGCTGCTGTTCTAACCGTTTCGTGAGGTTTCTTTTTACCTTTTTAGTCAAGGCAACGGTGGTATGGAGCCATTTCTGCGCCTGACTGTCCTCCCGCAGTTTAGACTTTTCAGCAGCCGAGTGACGGCGGAGACCGAGGCTGACGACTGTACGCGCTGGAACCGGCCTCTGATTGGCCGAGAAGCCTTACGTAAGCGCCACTCACCTCCACAAGTCCCGCCCTTTACGCCGTTGCCGCAGAAACGAACGTAAACATCAGAGTAATCGTCGTTCATTGATGAAAAAAAGAAAGAAGCTGCATTGTGAGGCTTTAGAGGAAGGTGAGGATGAATTGAGGGGGAAAAGCGACTATAAATGATAACAATTATATATAAAAAAAATACATATATATGTGTAATAAAGGAAAAAAAAACACCTTTACTGATTGCTGATAATACTATAGGTGGAAGAATAAATGCTAAAGAATAAAGTCTAAAGAATAAAGTCTGGCGGTAATGTAACGCTTCACTTGGATACCAACCGCCATAAAACAACAACAACATACTATATTGTCTTTTCTACCTAACAGTCTAAAAACAAGCTGAGCATTATCATAAAAAAAGGAATGTATAATAATTAAAGAAGGGCAATAAATTACATTTTTACCTCCACATTTCAATATTACTTGATTGATTGCCTGTTCCTTCATACAAACCCATCAAAGTATCACGCACCAGCTTTCCGAGAGTGGCAGCTCTTCAAAATGTCTAATTTGACCTTGTTTTCTGCCATTCCACACAAGCAGCCATCGATGCTAGAGCACTCAACATACAAAAGGCTATGAGTCATAACATCAAATATCTGCAGTATAATACTTCATCCGGATAACGCATCCAAGCCCCTGAAGTATGTCTAAATATAGCATTGTTCTAAGCCTCGGCAGTGATGTACCATAATGTAAAACAGCTAATAACGTCGCAACCCGGATTTGACATGGAAGACATCAGTTCATGTATGTAATCATCTTTTATTATCTCATACTCTCAAAACAAACAGTTCAGTTACACTTGGATGTGACATGTTGTTGAGCCGACCGATTAGCTTAAGTACTGGTGATTGAAAATGACCATGGCAATAACAATTTGTGCACTCATACAAGACATTTTAGTTTCAGCAAGTGAGGCAACTCATGTTAATTTTATAGTGGCAGGTAATTGCTATTTTTTAAACAGAATGTGCTTTGGGTGAGTTATATTTTCAGTGATAATAAATAATACCAAGACGTTCCTCTCGGCATCATCCTTTAACAGCAATCATTTTGTTATTTCTTTGTCAACTTGTACAACACATTTAATAACATAAACATTCATTAAATAACCTTTAAAACATCTCTAATTACTTATTCAACGTATTCATTCCCCCCCCAAATAATACCTGTGCTTGATATAAGATGTTTTGGCATGGAAGGAGCTCTCATGTTTGGATTCTCGAGCCAATTTTCAGCGTTACAAGTTGTAATCAATAAATTAGACAAAGAAAAAAAGCAGTTACCTTACACTGAGACTTCAAATATGCAACCATCACAGCTTTTCCAATAAAACACATCAAACACAAAGCAATAAAAATAACAAAATAACATGCATAATTCACACAGTCTACATCGACACACATAATACATTTTCACTCCGCACAGCAGTTTAGACGTTAAAAGTGGTCCAGATTCCAGGATGTTATTGGCTGTGCTACGATGATAATACTTTCGACTAACCGACTGTGGACTACATATTTGACCTCTGTAGTGTCAGTATATTAAACTGGAATAAATCTATAATTCAAGTATTTCAGTAGTGATACATTTAGTGTGATCGTTATAGATGGAGTTAAGTATATTAATGTACAATACCTCTATAATTGCGGACGACCATGGTTTAACTTAATCCAAACGGCAATACGTTTATGTACATCATTTTTGATTTCTGGTCCATTTTTGCAACTAATATTAAAATAAATAATATGAATGCAAGGACTGATGATCTGTCTCTATATAAAATCAACTATAAACTCTTTTTCTAAAGCTTTAATTCTGCTCTTTGGTCGTTCAGTCTCCCTTTAGCCCTCACTTCATCCTTCCACCTATAGATTCGATCCAGGAAATAAAATAATGCCCTGATCCTCGTGCCATGTAATAATAAAAATGAAAAAAACAGGAGATATTGTGATTTTTTGATGAAGATACAAAATCCAAATCGCGATCTGTCCCTTAGAAAATCGTGATGATGATGAGTAGTTCGATATATATCATCCACCCGTACAATACATGTACCATCCCCTCTTTGTACGCGTCCAAAGTCAAATCTGCCCTATTTTAATGCTAAATTAAAAACGTCAAAGTTGAGCTTGTCCTGTGATTTTTCCTCATCACAAATATTCATGCTCTTTCCATTAATTTGTTGTTGTTGTTAACTAGTAGCTAATTTATCATTGGCTTACACTTTTAATATAATTCCCTGTCCTCCACTAAACATAAAGTAATATGAAAACGAAAAAAAAAAGACCTTAAAAACTTTGCATATGCAGCTGCAAACTAAAGACTTAGTGTGTAGTCTAAAGATAGCTCAGTGATTTCCAAGCAGCACAGTGAATATTTAATTTTGCGGACTGACCTATTGGCTGTTAGTTTCCATCGTGGTGAGACAGTTAAGAACCCTCGTCTCTGTTCTGAACCGTGCGAAAAGAAAAACAAGAATGCGGGCGGCCTTGTACACAAGAAGCACAACACCAGCTTTTTCCACATTATAACGCAAGAAACTATAGTCCGAAACGTTTTTGATGATGCTTATAATGTCCACGGTGCAATTTCCCCCCATCCTCCATCTGCTTGTCTGTCTCCGTTCCGATTCGCCCGGAACGTTCCACAGTATAGCTATAAGTGCACCTATCTCCACGGAAACGAGCCGGAGAAGCTGCCAGGCCAAGTTACAGGCCAGATCTGTGGCGAGGCGAGCCTTCCCACAGTTAGAATTCAGTGTTTTAAAGGTATTTATAATGCTAAAATATCTGTAAAAGGATAAATGCAAGATAGATAAGTTCAATGGAATACTGCGGAACATTCCAGGCAAAGCAATAACATTTCCATGGAGACGTGCAAGAGGCAGACTCCCCCAACAGCAAGGTTAGTGCACCTTTTAACATTCCTGTGCGCTGGTCGAAGTAGCTCAGCAACAAAAAGGTGTTTGTGAAGGGTTTCGCTGAATAGTTTGCCACTTTGTAGAAACATCATATCATAGAAAAGTAATAATATGCAAACGTATCCTGTAAAAGCGACTCATTTTCTGCGGGAAGCCGTGAAATAAGCAGCTAATAGCACAGCATTAACAGACAAAGCAGAGGACAAAGAATGGAAACCGGCCCTCGCGTATTCATTACAGAGAGATTGTCTTTCAGTCTCCCGCGTCGTGTCGTGTGCGGTTTGTTCGGCCCGTTTGCGTCACAACTCCTCAGTCCGGTCGCAGTGGTGTGGCAGTAGCAGAAGTGAAGCCAGTAGGGGGCGGCGCACGCAGAGCAGCCGCCGCCGCCGCTGCCGCCAGGGTTAATGCAACGCAGTAGGGTCGCTTCTCAGACAGTCAAGAGCGTTATGACTTTACCCCAGCTTTCCTAATCTACCTGCTTGATCTTTTACTTTTTGTCAAATCTACGTGTGTTTGTGTCTTTTTTCTGATTTCCAAACAGTCTAGAAGCTTTGGTTATTACGGCACTCCCAAATTTAACCCTTCTCGCCTCTGCATGTGCAATTTTATGTGGCAAGAACAAAGCAGAAATTCACAAAACTATCGCACTATTTTAGCTAATGTCCCACTTTAGGCCGATACCCATATAAATTAATCTAGGCCAAAACACTTTCCAGACCACTTTTCCAGACAGTGCCTTTGTCAATTACTATATCTTTGTCCAAAAATAGCCCGCCGCCGCCGCTGCCAGTTTACCAGTTCTTTTCCGTCTTCGCCGCGGTTTTACTTGTTTTTGGGCACTACCAGGATCTCGTCGCCGTCGTGGATGCTGTAGGAGTGGAGGCCGCGCGTCTTGTACTTCATCTCCTCCGGACCGAAGGCACTGTTCTTGTCGATGTAGTAAATTCTCATGCCGTTCGCAGAGAGCTGTACCACTTTGGCGAGCTGCTTCTTCAGCTCCGCCACCGTCTGGTCCAAGCGGATGTTCAGCTGTTAGGGAAATAACAGGGTATTAAACCTAAAATGAGCCCCCAAAGAGAGACCCCAAGACATTCAGACTGATTCACAACATTTTTAAAAGGATTACAATAGATCGAACATAAGGATTTGTTGATATCTAATTTTACGCTTGATTTATTAAAGATTTGAGTTTACAGTACTTACTAAAATATTTAAATCCTCTCTGTAAATGTGTATCAATATGTCAAAAATATGACACTTAAATCAGGCTCATCCCATTTTTCCCTGACTTGTCCCAAATATGTCCAATACTAAAACATTACATGATGGAAAACATGTGGTACAGTTTTCCTCACATTTATTACATTAAATAGAGTAGAAGTTACAAATTGATCTCTACATTTAAGATTTTGTCTTGCCTTAAATTATGCCATTTCCTCCATAATCATATGACATACTGGCAACAATTGTAACAACACTATACAGCAGAAAGCTTTGTTGTAAGTACTACAAATAGAATGAATGCTACCGTGTTTGCTGGGATTTATGCATCTATAGTTTTTACTTTTCAATGAGTATTACATTTCTGAACAATGGCTTCTGTTTAGAGTAATATGATCAACACAGAACTGAGATGTTTCAAGAGTTATGTGACCCAACAACACAACTATGGAGCCATTATAAAGTTCAACAATTAAAAAGAAGCTGTAGATGTTTTCAAACTTGTGGCAGCTGCTGAAAACAAAAAGTAAGTTTTAATTTGGCCTTGACTTGACGACGCCCACCTGCTCCACCTTCTCATCACAGTGCACCTCCACCTGAGCGCGACAGCGGGGTCGGAGGTCAACCTCAGCCAGCGGCTCCAGCTTCCCGTACTTAGTGACCAGACAATGGTATCTACGGCGAGAGCACAGGCTTTGGTGACAGAACAAACTATGAACTATAATTAACACACACTACGTTTACATGTACGCCAGGAGAACCGGACAAGTGGATTAGCCCAATTTAAACTGATTTTTCAAAATGCACGCAAACCCGGGAAGTACGGTGTGTAAGTATAAGTAAGCAGCCGTGATTTGAATATCAACCATCAGAAAAACACATCTGGAGAAGTGGGTTTGAGGTCGTACTGATGCTGCATTTAACAGAGCAGTCCAGTTAAGGCAAGAGCAGACTATCGAGGCGTTCAACTACACGAGGTAAGAAACAAGACAGGAAGATATTAGGGTTTGATCTTTCACTTTTTGATCGCTTTAGATCCGTGGAGGACAAAAAAACGCCTACTTATGTTTAAAAAGTGAAACTGTTTGTCTGAGCTGCAGAGAGCAAATAACTTGTCTGAAAATCAAATGCTCAACATAAATGAGATGTTGTTTATCAGCGCTTGCCCCCGAACGGTTTGGTGTTTTGTTAACGTTCAAGTTAATGTTTGACATTATATTTTGTCACAATTAGGGTAAGGTTAGGCTTTGGATTAGGGTTAGGTTTAAGAACAGTTAATTTGGTTTAGTTTTGGGCCTCCTAACGCTAAGTTTACATAGGCATTGTTCAAAACAAGCGTATTTCAGATGTAACTCTACAGAAATAGAAAGAAGAAGACGGGGCATCTTCATAAGAGTGCAGGCTCCGGGTCTGAATCTGCAGACTTGACTCGGTTTGGGAGCAAAAGTGAATTGAGTTTGGTGGTTTGGCGCACTCCGAGTTCCCTGCGCTTGTAAACGTAGCGACGGTGGTGCGGACCGGACACTGGGCTTGTACCTGCAGGGCGGCTCTTCCTCGGGGCGGTCCACGTAGTAACGGATAAAGAACCTCTCTGCATCTTCCCTCTCGCTGTCAGTGACCACACTGCCGTTCAGCGTCGAAATGGCCGGCAACCTGAAGAGGACGACAAACTATGGTGAACTCTGCTTTCACGATTGCACAATAGATTTCATGTGATGTACAGTATTTATGTTTGTAATTTGAAGTCATTAATCAGATGACAATACTTTTCAGGAGGGAGGGTCATTGCACTTCTGCTCACTCATGTATGTTTCCAACACTTCTACATAACAGTTTAAAGGGGAGAAGAAAATGCATTTTTACTCTTTGTACTTGCAAACACAGGTGCGACCATGGGATCAACAGCATATTTACACGTTTTTCATGTATTTGTGAAGCCAGAACGTTACTGAGAGTTGGACTCACTGTGCGATCATGAGGCTACGCCGCTCTGCGTTGGTGTACGTCTGTAATAGAGGAATTCCTTGAAGTCGAACCTCCTCCAGCTTTGGGAAGAAATTCAGTTTCTCTATGTCCTCCCAACGGTTAAGACCTGCAAAGATGGATGAGCTGCTTTCACATTTTAAGGTAAAATAAGGTTGTGTGTTCAATTTGTCAAATATTTGAATCCACGTAACCATTTACTGTGATAAAGGAAGATGAAACATATCTTAAACGTGCACTATGAAAGTTTTCTGTTACTTATTTAGATCCATGGAGAAACAGAGTGGCGCCAAAAGGTCCAAAGTTACAATGCATGAATTTCAATGTAGGATGCAATTAAAAATGCAAGATAAATAAGGTGAATTCCACAGTGCGTAACAATCCAGGCAAAGCAATAACCTCTCCATGGAAATAAGCAAGTTGCGGACCCTACACCAGAAAACTTTTGATCGTTCGTATAGATTATCAGGTGAATATGTTTTGCAGGGTTGTTGAAAGTGAACGAACAATCAGTCAACTTTAGTTTGGAACAATAACGTGCTCAGTGATGCTATTTATATTGATCAAGGCATTTCCACATGTCTGCTCCTGCCTCTGCGTTAAAAATAGATGTCCACAGATACAGAACATAGATCGTTTCAATGCAAACCGCTGTCAATGTGCAGGAAAGGACTAAAATAGCAGGGGGAAAAAACATCCAAATTGCTAATGGTGTCATAATCTTTTCAGTGTCATAATCTCACAAAAAAGGACGAGCCGCTCTCATTTGTTCTTATAGATTAAAGTTACAGTATAGACATTGAAGAGATACGTACTGTACGAACAAAAGAGGCTGTATATTTATTTTGTGAACTGTCTTATATCTTATTTTATTGAACCTTTAATGGTTTTCTCTCATAGGGACTGGTATTAAATATGACTTTTTTTTCAGGGACCTGGTAAAGGGGCCTGGGGCAGGAACAAAAGCACCAAATGCACCCAACACTCTTGTATTACTCATGTTTGCTACGTCAACTGGTTTAATTTAGCTCTATTTCTTCAAAGTAGTCAGAATATTGTCGTATACTGTTAAACAACAACAAAATAGATTCAATTATATTATATTTTCTGGCACAAAAGGGTGCACAGCCGGGGTATGGGTCCTGGCTCTGTGGTTGGAGACCTCTGCCTTATAGTGAACAGTGTTATGCAAAGTTTAATACTGTGGTCGTTCTTTCCACATACTCCTCTCCATTTATCCGAGCATGGGACTGGCGCCACCATCTACTGGCATTTGACCCCCAGTGTCCATAACATGACACCAGCTAACACCAGCGTTACGTCCACACGTCTGACCTGAGTTGTGCAGGTTGATGCTGCGCAGATTTGGGAAAAGCCGCTGGAGAATGTCTTTGCTGTCCTGAATGGAGGCTAAGTTGTTGTTGGCCATGACCAGAGTGTCCAGGCTGGGGAACATGGAGCCGATCTTGCGGACCTCGGCCCAGTCGTGGAGACTGTTGTCGGTGATGTGGAGCAGGCGCAGGGACGTGCAGGGGACGCGGGGGGCATGCACGCAGCTGAACTCGTTAAGGCACAGGAACAACTCTTCCAGGCTGCGGAGGGACAAGGGACGAGGGGGTCACAGGTCAGGGCAAAATACATTTCATAAAGAGACAAATAGATTTATAAGGGAGGGCACAGGTCAAATCTATTTCATAAGGGGGCTAACAAATTAAATGGCCAGAAGAGTAATTATAGTGACACATGTAGGTTCAAGAAAGACCTAAGTGATCCCCAAGGAGGTCATTCAAGTCTGACAATCCTGAGCCATTAAAAGTAAAAAGTAGTGTTATTTCTTTGTGAATCTGTACAAAAGGTTTGCCTGGCCAGTAACACTAGACATTTTCCATACACAATCAGAAAGTAAAAGAAAGTGTATTGCTCAGGTTAACAGAAAGTACAACTTACACCACCACTACTACTGGCACGGCTGTTTAGGTGTACAATCACAGTATCAATTGAGTCATCTTTTTCTTTGCAAACTGCAACTAGATTAACCAAACTAAGTAATAATTTGAAAAAGAGCACCCGTCATATGCACTTTCTACATATTGTATATCTTACTCAGGCAGCTCCTGTGTGAGCAGCAGCACAGTGTCCCAGGACACTCGGGTGTTGTTGAGCACCAGCCGCCTGACTCCGGCGAAGGCCTCGACGCACCGAGGGTCCAGAGAGACTCCTGCCAGAGGGTTGGAGCTCAGGTTCAGGAATTCCAGGTTAGGAATGTTGGATACTATTTTACTGATCTAAATAAGACGGATACAGAGATGATTATTCAATTCAAACAAAACTTGTGAAAGCTCTTTGTGTCAATAGGTGCACCTCATGCCAGTCCTGCAGATTGTTGTGGGACAAGTCCAGCTCCATCACATGAGCACAGAAAGCAGCAATCTCCGCCTGGTGTCCGGCTCGACTGATGCCACAGCCGTTCAACACCAGCACACTCGGCAAGTTAAGGCGGTCTGCAGAATTATCAAGTTGGAAGCAACAAATAGTTACCCGATTATAGATAAGACAATGCGGTATGTTTTATTGAATATACATCGGGTACATAAGTGAATAACCTTTCATAGGGGAGCCTTGAGGGGTGGTTATCACGACCACTCCCACCCCGGGACCTCGGCGATAAGGAAAGTTCTCGGGGCTGTACTTTTCGCTGAGCACCTCCACAAAAGAGCGGCCGCCTGTGTACTCAGGTGACTCCATGGCTCTGCCCCTGAGCTCTGTGGCTAATTAGAGTAAAAATGTGTTCACAATCAGTGGTGGAAAGTAACAAACATAAAGCTAAAACATGTTTTACTTCACCACATTTGAGAACAGGTCCTGTATCTGTAGTTTCTACTCCACAACATTTTAGAACTAGACAGAAAAGTAAAACGTACTTTCTGTATGGGTTTTGGGCAGGGGTGGGCAATTATTTTCGTCCGAGGGCCATATTCAAATCCAGGCAAGTAGCGAGAGGGCCGGCCCGCGATCATTGGTGTGAAAAAAAAAAAAATCAAAAAGATAAAATATCAAATAAAATATCACTTTTCTGTCAAATATAGGCTATTGAATCTATTATTTAATTCATTTCACATCATATTTATTAAGGATACAAGTGCAAACAGATGCCTAAGGGCAAAAAAGAAAAAAATATATATATATATTTTTATATTGTTTGGCGGGCCGGATTATAAAGGGCCACACAAGTGGCCCGTTTGTCGTAGTTTGCCCACCTCTGGTTTAGGGACTATTTTTAGCACATTCACTGTGACATCCTGACTAAGGGTTTTGATTTCAAGTCCTGGCTTTGGGCAAACAAATATATACATATAATACAAGTCTAGAATTTTGATTGGACAATTCTTTATCAAGATCACAATATTTTTACTCTTGAATAGTTAGACATAATAGAAAAATGTGTGTGAAATACTAATAGTAACATTATAAACATGTACTTCAATACTTTTACTTAAGTAGATCTTTAAATGTGCCACTCTTAGTTTGACTGTTTTTGTACAAAACTGAATACTTCTTCCTCCACGTCCACCACAAATACAATTCTAATGATGGATTTAAAGTTTTAGGTAGAAACATTCATCCGTATCTATATATGCTGTATGACATTTCTTTCTATAACATTTAATAGTTTCAGATTTAGCTACGCTGATTTGCTTCCATCTTGCATGTCATAATTTATGTCAATATGGTTAATCAAAGCAAGTGTTAAACTTCAGCCTTTTTGGTCAGTAAAATACAGCTATGCGTTGTTTATGTTGTTTTTTTTGACCATGCTAAGTACACAATCCTGGCTCTCTCCGTATATTCAAAAGTATTGGAGAGGCATGTTTTCTTGGCTGGGATGGCGAACCTAACACAAAGCACTAAATGAGATTATGGCAAAACATACAAAGTGTACAAAAAGCTTCATCCCATAATGTAAAAAGTAACTGCTAAGCGATATCTATGAGCAGTAGATCTTGTACTAACTGTATTGACAGAAACAAGTGCCTTACCTAAAGAGATTGTCCTTCAACCACAGTGACCACTTAATTTATCTTGTTCCTTCTCAAATCGGCCTGGAAATTAAAAGGTTGCGTACATTATTCAGTGTCAAACTTGTACAATCTTTTTCAGCACTCACTTACCGGTTCTCCAGATTGACGGGTGATTGTCTGCGCTGAACAAGGCGAGAACTGACCATGAAAAACTTAATGACATGAAACTATGAAACAGAAGTAAAAGAAATCAGTAGTTCAGTCGTTCATTTACTAGAATCAATAAAAAGTTCAGGGCTCTGTGAGGTTGAATTTAGGTTAATTCAATCATAGTCAACTGCCACTTTAAAAGCTGTGAGATCAATTATTTAATACTGCGTTAAATATAGAAAATACCCAACTCTCATCATGTTTCTGAGTGACATTATAGCTGATGATAAGGTTATTCAAAACCAACACAGGGCAAGTTAGGTTAAGTGTATAGGACATGGCATTACAACAGGTAAGATGACTGGTTTGAAGGTATGAAATATTTGAATATTGACGTTTATTTTCATTTTTCATTTCATTTTAAAATACACACAAAAGGACATACATTTCTGCAGTTTTGTGGGGATTTCTACAGTTAATTCACAATAGTCTGATACTTGAACCAACATCTAATACTTGTATACTATATAACTATAACACATGTTTTCATTGTCTGCAATATTCCATGGTATAGCAATGGACTCATCTACCTTGTATCTATTCAATTATAGTAGTTTTATTACAACAGCAAAACACAGAGTCTGACCTGTATCTTGGCCTGGTGGCCTACCAGATTTTCTCCATGGATATAGATGGAAAGAGGACATTACAGACCAAGAGATAACATCTCCATGGAGACAAGCAGGCGTCAGACTCTTGAAAAGTTACATAGTGTACGTTTAAGTATTATAAAATATGAATAACTAGTAAGTAATTGTTTTTTCTTCTTGAAAAGCTTTGTGTTGGCATATGACTGGGCCCATATAAACAAAAATAACATTTTGGAAAATGGACAAAATGTACAACCCTATGATTGACCAAAGAAAAATAAACAAAACAGTGAATATATTTTGGTTTTGACTAAAAGTCAAAATCGGCAGGGCGGACTGTCGCTGTCTCTTAATTATAACACAAATAATTACTGAATAAAACTCACATAGGCTAAGCAATGCCACATCGATAACTACAACAGTTAAAATAAAAAAGCTCATTTATAACCATAAGACAATGCCAATTTAACACCAAAGTAAGAACAATCTCAAGAGTGGTTGTGTTTTTAAGGATTACCAGACATCACAGCATCAGTAAATCTGACCTAACAGCATCTCGAGACAAAACGACCAGCATTACTCAAAAACCGCCAAATAAATGTCAGTATATAGTGGTTGAATCTAAAACAAAGATAGGAAACGACCGATATACATAGCATCCACTGCTATCCGCAAACGCACCTTATATATCGACTTTATTTTCTTCTTGTTGACGAAAACAAATCAGCTGTCATTTTGGTATCTCGCATCCAGGAAGTGACGTGTAACAAAGCGGAAGTAGAAATGTTTAAAAGTTATATATAAATATATATTTATACGATATTTATAGTATCAAATAAATACCATCATTTTAGTAAAATAATAGAATAATAATTAAAAGAAAATAATACAAAATTACAGTTGCTGTCCAAATATAACAATATACGTAAGTTTGTATGTAATGTCAAATATATACTGCGCTCATTTTATATAAATTTTAGTACTAATCTCAGTATGGACATTTCATTACTCACTGATGCATGGTTGTGATTCTTGGAGCTCCACTCAAAAGCATTGACTGTAAAAATACACGCTAAGCCTAACGCATGGATTTGTTAAAACATTCCCCCTCCAAGCAGTGGTCTGCAGTTGGACCATGGTTGAGCTCGACTCTCTTGCATGGGTCAGGTCGGGATGGACAATCGTCGTTCATCATTGGAGACGTGCAGCTGTTGTACCATATTCATCCACTTACAGAATATTGGCGCTGTTAGTGTGTTGTGAAACCACTGCGTGAAACAGCTGGCTTCAAATTGCTGTTCCTCCAGCTTGCAGGTTCACCCTCCTCACAAAAACAGCAAACACTGAGGCTGGATCATTCAGGTCTTTGATTGCAGGTTTAAATGTAATACAAATCAAGTCAATCATAATGTACATTTACTAATAACAAAAATAAAAAATAATAATGTTTGGGACAAATTTAACATAGCACCCATTTTAACTTTTGATGAAACACTGTCACTGTTACAGTGACTTATTTGCGCCACCAAAACTTTAAGAAGTAACTTCCCAACTTACTTTACAATATCTAGTTTTACTAGTAAAGCTTAACTTTACCACCCCGTCACAAATGTTTCCTTTAAATGCATAGAAAGGATAATTCTAATGTAGAAAATAAATGTATTTGATAACTTTGATGATAATATAGTAAATCGTTGCCATTTTTGTTTGAAAAAATATATATACAAAAAAAACTACCCAGGTCCAATATTAAAAAATATAATACAACATATTTTGTGTCAGAGGTTGTTATTTAGCAATTTGTATTTAAAAATATAAAATGCCCAAAAGACCTTCTGTAGGGCAAACTTTGTAGTGGACGTCAAAATTGTGTCATGAACATATACCAAAAATAAAAGATCATAAACACATCTTCTATTTTAATTTGATGCCAACCATTCTGCAGCAATTAAGTTTCCAAGTCATTGATGAACAGTGCAAAAAGCATTGGTGACAAGTTTTCACCTGTCTAACTCCTTTTGGCATGTCTTGAAGAAAATGTGTCCCTGTCTGTGGAGCAACGGAAAGCAACAGAAATACATTTACATGGAGGGTATGAAACTCATAATGCAAACTTATTCATATTAGAGTTTTTATATGTTGACAATTACAAAACAAAAAATGTGTCCGGAGTGATCCACCAGAGGGATCTTTTTGGCTGTTCACCACATCCAAAAGTACAGAGCCCAGCAGGGGGCAGAGGTGTGGTGCACACGTTAAGCTCACATCAACATACAGTGGCTTGCAAACACCAAACAGCATCATAAGGTCCATGGAACACACCAGACAGGTCAGTTGTTAATTTGTTATAGATAGTGCAATCCATGTGCCGTCGTGACACATATTCATGTGCAATTACTGTCGGGATCACATGCAATGGTATTTATTTATTTATTTCTTTGTCTATGGGAGTTTTTATTTATTTATAGGAGATATTCTACTGAAAGTGTTTTTCAGACTTCCTATAAGTGATCTGTTCTGTTCTTCTGTATCTAACTCTGTATCTTCCTGCGTTGCACCAATGAAATTTCCCCATGTGGGACAATAAAGGAATATCTTATCTTATCTTATTCATGTGCAATTACTGTCGTGATCAAATGCAATGGTATTTATGTATTTATTTATTTATTTATTTATTTTTATCTTTATTATTTTTTCCCCTCCATCCCTTGTTGGGTAATGGGAGGTTTTGTCTATGGGAATTTTTGTTTATAGGAGATCTTCTACTGAAAGTGTTTTTCAAACTTCCTATAAGTGATCTGTTCTTTTCTTCTGTATCTACCTCTGTATCTACCTGCGTTGCATCAATGAAATTTCCCCATGTGGGACGATAAAGGAATATCTTATCTTATCATTCACGTTTGAGCTGAGAATCAAATAATTAACATCTACAATGCATAAATTGCATTTATTTGTAATAAACTTGATATCAAAGCATTATTTCCCACATTTAAAAAAAACACACATTGTATGTATTTAACACAGATTTTTAAACATCATATTCAATGAATATTTTTCCTTGATTGGAGGAAAAAATTCCATTCACATAATTCAAACGCAAAAACAAATTACATACATTCTGTGTAAAATAAAAGCTTTGGTTATAAAAACACAAAATAATCTTCAGGCACAGAATTTCCCAGAACAGCATATATTGGGACGGGGCCCAGGTGTTGTTATTTTACCTGAAGATTTTTATTTGGTTAATTCATCGCAAGACATTAATTTTAATTGTCTAGAAGGACGTTACAATTCAGTCACAGTTAAGTCAGCTTTTTTGCTCCTTGTTGTGCCTCTTTGAGATCGTAGTTCAAAGTTGGCAGACCTAAAAGATTAATTTGATTGTTTTTTCATGCACGCTTTTGTTTGGTTAAAATCAATAGAGATAAATTCAATCTTTCAATAATCAACATTTCTTCGATATTTGAATCACCACCGCATTTTCAGATGTCAGATGAGCTCACAAATGCACATTATGTCATAGTAGACAATGAAACATTTCCTGATAGATGTAATCAATCAATCAATCAATCAATCAATCAATAGGTGTTCTTTCGTGTTGCAGTCCGGGACAGTCCCAGTACAAAGACAGAGGGAGGAACGAGGGTGTGAAGTTATCCCCATCTTTTCTGTGCGTGTCCAAAGAGTGTGGAAAAAGGCTGCTCTGCTCCATCAGCTCACGGTCTCTGTCTGTTTGTCCTGAAAATAAAATGAACAATTGTTATTACAGCAAACCTTCTGATGAGAAAAAAAAGTGATTTAATTCATGTATTTTTCTGTACGATTTAAATATTTGCATTAATTTAACTTGAAAGTGACTGCTTTGTGGTCATACTTAATGCACAGTCCTGCTCTTTGTATGACAGACGCCCCCCTCTGTTGTCTGATGGACATAACGCCGGGAGAGGCCTTGAGCTGCTTGGCCTGAAAAAGATTCACATGCATTTCATTTAAATAGATATAAATATATACACAAATATAAATAAATAAACATATCAAAGTCATATTTTACCAGGCCACAAATTGTAATCAAATAAGGATTGCAATTGTTTGGGTGTTTTTTTATATATTTTTATTTTATTTTTTTATTTTGAATCCATCCACAGCCAGTTCTGTGACGTTTTGAACCGTTTGGACTAAATTTAATGTTTGTTAGTTGGTACTGGAGTAGGAAGGATTCATTTCTTGTTTGTTGAGGTGTATTTTAAAGTGTGAAACGTTCATTAAACATTGTTTGAAATGATGAACTCACCATTCCTGGGCCTCTGTGCGCCTGAAGCCTTTGGCAAACGGGTTACTGGCGATCTTCAGCTGTGTGATCTGAGCAATCAAACAGCATTAGTGTTCAAATAATTGCCCTTTACTTTACAAGATTGTGGTAAACTGGAAAAAAATACACTTCTAAATCAATATTAATACAATATCATATTATTATGAATCAGAAAGAGTAATTATATTTCATGCAGATGCTTATATAGTTTTTCTTACCCTGTGGTTTTGGTAGGCGGTGACGGCCAAGAAGCGTGTCTCGGGGAAAGAGAAGGAGCTGAAGTTCCTGTGGGCGTTTAAATGGCTGTTTGGCGCCGGATCCGCGTAGACTACATGAAACCGTGGCTGGTAACGATGCATGGAGTTCAGGATCATCTGAGGAGAAAGGAATAATTGCTACATTTAATAGCTCAGTAATGGACACAAAAAAAAGCAGCTCATTTGCTTTGTAACTGACTGGTCAAACTAATAGGCCACATCTATAAGCTAAGGTTGAGCTTAACATTGTGGCTGTGCAGTTTGTGGACTAAAAAGACCCAAGGACACATTCATGACGAGGCGTATTTCCAGGGTTACGCAGGAAGACCTCAGGAGAACATTTTTAAGAGCATGCTTAAGACCCAGATTTTCAGTTTGGATTTAAATTGATTGTTGTTATTATTAAGTATTCAGTTTATCAATTTATTCTATGTATCTCTATTTATGTATTTATTTATTTTTAGGCTTATTATTTTACATTTTTTAAATTCTATTTTTTCTGTTTCTACTTTAACTTTAAGTGTTAGCTTTTACTCAGTCGGTTGCGGGATTGTTTTTAATGCACTGTAAAAGCACTTTACTTTTTGGTACGGAAGAGCGTTATGAATAAAGTTTGATTGAGCTGGCCACTGACGATTAGAAATGACTGAACCTTGACTAAAACTGCAGACGTCGCGGCAGCCCTCACTCACGTGTCCGTTGTCGTCGAGCAGGTTGTTGGTGAGTTTGAGCGAGTCGAAGGAGACGGTCTGCTTCATCCACTGGGCTCCTCGGGCTGGAGAGTCCGGGTGGAAGTGCATCCGACTGGGGGCCACCGCGTCCGCCTGGCCCGCCACCAGCCACGACGAGCTGTGGAACGCATATCTGAGCAGGGAACAGATTATAATGAATAGATTGTGTTGTAGATTGTGCTTAGGTATTGTGTCTTGATTGTGATTATGTTCAAATCTCAGCTGGAAAAAAGGATGTCAATATCAATGTTAATGATAAAAAAAGACATCAGATAGGCCTATTTTTGGGATATTTAAGTTAATTTGTGCTGACAAAGATTTACTTTTTTTTCTTCCATAATTTAAAGCAACAGTACGTAACTTTCTGTCTTTTAACTGCATATTTTTCTTGAATTTAGAATCAGAATCAAAACATCTTTATTCACAAACATTGCTCTGGTGATTTGGTGCAACATAAAACAATGAACAATGATAAAACAACCTATATAAAGTCAAAAAGAGAAACAATTTCTAGGTTCAGGAGTTGGTTTGGTCACAGTTCGTACCTGTATCTTTTGTCATCGACAGGAATGAAGTCCATGAGCAGCACGTACTCCGCCGCCGGGTCCATCCCCGAGATACGGATTTGGAAAGTGGGAAACATCCTCCTAAAGGTACAGCAGGCACAAACTTATGACCTTGTAAGTATTAGTATTTTATCTTTATACAACAAACAAAAACAAGACAAGGGACATGACGCAGAGGGAGAACACACAAAAACAGGACAGCCAAGTATTTTTCACGATTAGTCAAAAGTCTGTCAGTTGTGTCCAGTTCCAAATTGTGTATAAACTTTTACATTTATTTTTCAAACATTTGAATGTCAATTGTAATTCCGGTTCAGGTATGACTTTTTTTCATTTTGAGTTTCTTTGTAGAACAATATAATATAATAATGAGATAACGAACTAAAAGGATCGGTGCAGCGGCTGCAGTGATGCAGTCGCTGCATCGGACCGTTGTGGTGAAGAGGGAACTGAGCCGAAAGGCAAAGCTCTCTATTTACCGGTCGGTCTACGTTCTTACCCTCACCTATGGTCATGAGCTTTGGGTAGTGACCGAAAGAACAAGATTGCCGATACAAGCGGTCGAAATGAGTTTCCTCGGGGGGAGCTCGGAGTAGAGCCGCTGCTCCCCCCAGCTGAGGTGGCTCGGGCATCTGTTCCGGATGCCTCCTGGGTGTTTCAGGCATGTCCCACCGGGAAGAGGCCCCGGGGAAGACCCAGGACACGCTGGAGAGACTATGTCTCTCGGCTGGCCTGGGAACGCCTCGGGATCCCCCCGGAGGAGTTAGAGGAAGTGTCTGGGTAGAAGGAAGTGTCTGGGGAGAAGGAGGTCTGGGAGTCCCTGCTCAGACTGCTGCCCCCGCGACCCGGCCCCGGATAAAGCGGGAGAAGATGGATGGATGGATGGATGAACTAAAATGAACTTTTTGACATTCTTCTTTCCTCAGTCAAGAAGTACCATTACCTATTGTAACAACAACAACAACAACAACAACAACAACAACAACAACAACAAAAACTCACAGATAAAAGAAACACACTGAATTGAAAATGTAACCAAAAAGGAAAAATTAAAGTTCCTATGACAAGTTGGACTACTCATTGAATTAAAATGCAGTTAAGATAAATATATATTTGAATTTTGTTGAAAATTATAAAAATGTTATCCCAAAATAGCTAATCTTTCATTGTGATTGATGAAATCACACTAGGAAATTACTGTGCTGTCATTAATTGGTGTCCATTAATTGTTTTTATTTAAGTGTATGAGAGCACCTTTATCTACTTTATTTTTATTTTTTTTAATCAAAACATAAATCAACAAAACAAAACAACATTAAAACAAAAGAAAGGTAAAATAAAATAAATAAAATAAATAAATAAAATAAATAAAATAAATAAAATAAATAAAATAAATAAAATAAATAAATAAAATAAATAAAATAAATAAAATAAATAAAATAAATAAAATAAATAAAATAAATAAAATAAATAAAATAAATTTAAATTATGCTTAAACTTTGGATGAGCGTCCCAAATATGATGCCACAGACTTTTCAACTTTTCTCCACAAATGTTTACTTGATTGATGTAAAACTGTCATTTATTTTTACAATAGGTACAAATACATAAAAACCATTAAGAGAAAAGAATACAATTATTATTATTGAAGTATTTTTACGACCACTTGTACCAACGTAGCTTAAGAAATCTGGTATACAAGTAAAATAAAACGATGGACGATTGTTCATTTTAGCTTCATTACCGTCCAGCCTTGGTGACGATCATTTCTGTGTCGAGTTGATCGAATTGTTGCCACAGAGTTTGCATCTCCAGCTGCACTCGGACCCCGGTGACCTGCGGCGCTTTAGTGTGTAACAGAGGAGCCACGTCGAAGCGCGGCAGAGGCAGCTCCAAGAGATCCGACAGATGAAAGCCTGAACAAACAAGATCACATTTGGAACCCATTTTATAATAAGTGCAGTATGAATATATATTTGAATGTTTAATGTTATAGGGTAATGAAAGCTCTAAGCAACAATATCATCCTAAATATCATTGATAATATGATGATGTTTTTGAATGAGATACTGTTCATTTTTTTATTTTTTTTATCCAAAACTATGCTACCAAAAGATTACGGTTGCAACGTTTAATCAACTGATCATTACTAGTCAAATATAAGAAGCTCCTCATCATTATCTGGGCTATACAGTCTAAAACAAACATGAAAAATTTATAACAAAGAATAAACGTTTTCGGATTTTATACAATGATTGTTTATTTGCGTCTGTCACCATATTTCAGACTTCACTTGGTTGATATTAAAAATAATATTTCTGTGAACACACGCGAGTCAAGGGTACAATTTGTATTTTGCCTTTTTGAATTGCATTTTTAGATTTTTTTGAAAAGTAAAACCAAACAAAACATTTAAATATTATACTCAAATAAAATCATATAAACTTATATAAACATATTTCCTTGACAATTCTTGACCATCAGCTCATGCGGACATGAACCGTTTTTTTTTAATTTGTAGTCAACTACAAACGATAATCGCATTTTGATTATCGCAATTATTATCTGGACTACACAGACTAACACACGAAAATACCTTTTATAACAAAAAGAGCAAACAAAGAATAAACAATTTCAAATCTCCATCGATAATTTGTAAATATTCTCCATCTGGAATACTTTTCAACCTTCATTTGGTTGATGATCTATTAAAAATAAATCACTGACCAGTCGACTACAAATATATTCATTATTGACGGCTCTAATGTTAATGGCTATATATATTTGCATTTTATTTATTCATTCTGTATTCAATTTCCTAAATTAACTTACCGGCCATAATTTGAATCTTTAGTCTTCAGTTGCTTGTTCCAAATCAGCTTCTAGTACAAAAACAGTTGACGAGTCACGGCTTTTATCCAAATGGCAGCGAAACCGCTCACAAATCAGGTTAAAAAAGGCCTCCTCCTCTCAGTACTTGTTTCAGGACAGAAGTGAGCCGTTTTACCCCTGAAAAAGCAGGTTTTATACACCTCTCCGCTCACCGGGGAGCGTGTTGCCCGTCTCATCAATTACAATAATCTCAGAGTCTGTGACACGCACTAATCACAGTCTGTACAGATTCATCAGTTTTTACCTCAGGTGTTCGTCATAGCCCGAAGCACAGCACATAGAAGATTACTAATATCCAACTTATCAGCCGATTGTTGAATGGTGTGGAAAGATGCAGCAATCTATCGCTTCTTTACCCTCAACTATGTCAGTTATTCATTTTTATTTATTTTTTGTTACTGGTAAAAAAAATCAGGTCTTGAACATATTGGCCTTTTTATATTTAGTATTGTTTTATTACTGATTGAAAAATGTTTTAACACACGTTTTTATTTTCCCTTGAGATTATTTTACTAATGACCAATCACATCCAAACTCTCTTTACCTTTCTGTTTTGGTAATTTCTTTTCCTCTCACGTAAGTACACCTGCGTCTGTTATGTATTGGTGATGCGGTAGCGTTGACTGGTCCCGCCTAAAGGCATTGAAAAGCAGCGAGATTTAAGTCATTAATCACAGGCTTTTAGGAAAACGGGACACAAGACCCTCAGTGTGTTATTGGGGGCCTGTCTGAACCAGAACTGATCGTGCTAATATTGTTGTTTGACAGTGGCCCTTACAATCAATAATAACCTCTTTTATTTTTGAACAGCAGGGGGCCAGATCCACTGTGGGGTTCATCCTTGTCCTTGTTCGCTTCTGGTTAGGAATGTCGCGATATAAAATGTTTTTATTCATGATTATTGACATTGTGACCAAACTAAATAGGAATTAAATATTTTCTTTTATTCAAATTGTCTAAATAGATCATCATTCCTGCACATGTCACCATCTTTTAAAATCAAACTCTCTGAATGACATAGTTAATATAAACAGCAAGCAAAAAGCAACTGAAATGACCTCATTTAGCTCCTTAAATTGTCCCAAATATTATTTTTTATTCCCTATGATTATACTGTAACTTGAATGATCCCAATTAGATGTGCTTTCTTTCTTATACGAGGTCGATTGTAGATACAGAGGTTGTAACGTAGGAAGAGGGCAAATGCTTGTAGTTTGCAACCACTTTAGAAGCAAGTCAAACTGATGACTTGATAAATAGAATTTGCATTTTTTAAAATTAAATCTTTAATGTTACATGTAAAATTCTTTTCAACCATACTTCCTCGATTCATACTGAGGAGGCGAGTGTTGGGGCCATCAACATCAACACAGTTTCTCCAGCTTCATAGGTCATTATCATGTCAAACGATACTGTAACATTCTGATTCAGGGGGTCTTTTCCTTTGATGTCTAAAGAAAACCAATTAAATTATTAGTTCATAACTCTTATGATATATAAATAAATAAATAAATACATGTTTGAACAGGAGTGTGTGAAATATATAAACTTATTTAGTCCCACCCCTTTCCCTCATTGTTCAATAAATCATATTTCTATCCTTTTTTTTAATTCTTTCTTTCTGTTTTTATTTTATTCATTCATTACTAGTCTCACAGTTTGTTCAATACACACAATAATACTTACCTTCTTACATCACTTTCATATCTCATGAAAACAGGTTCTTTAAAATTGCTTTTTATTTACACTTTTAATTCCACTGGCAAACTGTCCCTTGGTCTTATTCCACACAACGAAGCACAAAAGCTTATCCTAGTTGTCCACACACTCATTGATTTAATGTTAATTTTTTTCCTCAGATTAAAAGACCCTAGCATTTGGTTTGCAGATTAAACGTTACTAATTTACTATTCGCAAACTAACTATTATTATCGCACGAACTACAAAATAGCTTGAAGGTAAAGAAATATTGGGTGTTTTGTATTCACTGTGTAAATAACCTTTTACCCATTCCTTGAACCATGATGTAATCCACTAGATGTTAGCCCTTTACCTATATCGCTGCATCTCTTGTATATTGGCACGTGTAGATTGTGCAAGTGTCCTTATTCTTATCAACAGCACTTTAAATCTCTCTACAAGTTTGCATTATGTTAATTATTAAGGTTTTGTGGGTTTTATGGCTCCCTGTTCCCCACAATATGATGATCTATTCTAATAAGTATAAGACTATATATTTTAATATTTGGTTGCATAAAATATGTTTATTACTGTCAGCCATTCAATAGAGCACAAGTTTTGTCAGACAAGCTTGTTTTTTTTAGTAGTTTTATTCACACATTTGTCTTGTTTTTACAGCATACATTCAGAGCATTAGTATCTTGTGTGTGCTATGGACTTGTGTGCGCTGCTTGTTTGTGCATCAGACAGTGAAAAAGCAAAGAGTCCCACCATTTTGTGTGTTTGTTTGGGGAAGTGCCTCCGTTAGGCTTTTTGGTGTTGTGCAAGGGATACTCAGGTCAGATGAAGACAGGCGGATGTTTTGGGAGTTAGGTAAAAGGAACGAGGAGACTTTGGTTTATTGGCCCATCATGACCTTGACTTCATTGAGGAGATTCTCGAAGCTAGCCTTGACGGATTCAACATGTGGTGTCAGCTTGTTCTTGATCTCAGCGAAGTCGTAGTCTTTGCTTCCGACCTGGCTGTAGGCCTGTTTCATCTGCTCTTTGTACTCCTGCACGTAGGGTTCCACCATGGCCTGGACAGCCTTCACGCGCTCGGTGATCTTCTCGCGAACCTTATCGATGATTGGCATCAGTTTGCCCTTGGTCTCTTCCACGTTGACTTCGATCTTGGCACGCATCTCCGTCATGATGGGCTCGAATTTGGCCTTCCAGACTGCCATCTCGGCCTCCTGCTTGGCACGGTACTCCTCGAGGAAGGGCTGGAGCAGAGCTTTGTACTCGTCGACGTGCTTGTTGATGACGGTGTTGAGCTCGGCGCGCATTGGTTCCAGCTCCTGCTTCAGAGCGTCCATGTCCTTGGTGATGGAGTCGCGCAGGTCCCTGGTGGCATCGTCCATAGTTGCTACGGCACTATCGGTGAAGGGTGCCACCTGGGCCTGGAGCTGGACGATCTGCTCGTGGATGGAGTTGGCGCGGGTGATGATGGCGTTTCTGTAAAATTGTATAAAAGTTGAGTCCATTGTACTTCTGTTTGCAGTGTAGTGTTATAAGTATAAGTAGTATTGCATTAGTTCTTGTCTTTTCCTTTGCTTATTTCAACACAAACAATTTTGTAAATGGAATAATATTTTTCTGTTATTCCAAATACGATATATTTTTGCATTATATATACCAGATTGGTGTCCCTGTTAGAGAAATATTGACATCAGGAAGTAAAATGATATAGGTGTGATATCTGAAAAAAATAAATTAGCCAATACTCACTTGGTATCCTCATCATCGACCTTTTGGGCGATTCTGTCCACGCTGGCCTTGACCTGGTCCAGGTACATCCTCATGAGCCCGCGGGCGTGCTCCAGCTGAGAGGGAGCATCGGCCTGCAGGGAGGCTGCCTGGCAACCTGACAGGGCAACACGCAACTCCATTTAGTCAAGAAACTACACCTCAAAATCTGTAGAAATTCACCTCAAAACAATTTACAATTTACAATTCACTTCTATAATTTAATGCTTAACTCTGAATGTGGACAAACACCAGCTGAAGCACTGCTGGTTTTCCAGTACAGGTACATGATTATAACTTACATAAATGAGTGGTCATGAATTTAGCATCAAATATTCATGTAAAATCTTAGCCATTTTAGGAGCATTTATTTTTGGTGTGGAACTGCAGTTTGCAATGTTGCCACTAGATGCTCTCCTAACAGTGACTAAATGGCCTTTTAAAACTAAATCAGAATTGATCTCTATGGGATTTCTTATTGAAATGCAACTTTACCAATCATAAAGGATGATACATTTTTATTTTTTGTTTAAAGTAGCTCATTATAGATTTAAATTTGAGGTTTTTGTCAAACCTGAAACTCTATGAGAAACTTACCAACGGCAAGAAGGAGAGCAAGAGCAAGAGCCACGAACTTCATGATGGAGGTCTAAAGAAAAACAAGACAAACTGATTTACTCTTCTAAATTGAACTGCCTTTTAATTTATGTGCATTAAACATATAAATGTATTAGACACAATAAACTCAAAATATGACTTTGTGCACTAACAAACAAATGCATGCATAAAATTTTTTTTGACAATACATTATTTCACACTGAGAATGTTAAAAACTTTTCTGGCATTTCTTTCATCCATGACGTTTAAGCACATTTTTGTATAAATGTAACACAAGCCTATTCGTTGTATTTAGATGAGCAGCATGCAAAGTCCTATGAGTAAAAGTTTAGAGAATTAAAAAGTGCAAAATGTGAGCCAGTGTCCTTTGGTATCCTTACCTGATGGAGTTCTTGTCGAAACTGAGGGAACAACGACTGGAGGGCAGTTTTTATAGGGCTGGGGGCCGAGCTGTGGTCCTGACAGGAAGCCTGCAGGACGGGGCAATAGGAGGAGGGAGGGGGAGGCTGTCTCCGTGGAGCTGGACCTCACCCCCGGGCCGTCCCGCTGAGTTCAATGGTCACCTGCTGGGAAGTTCTGTTGGAGATAAAGTATTTGCTATTGTAAATGTTAAAACGCGTGAAGTAGTAGTGCTAATACTAGGACTATGTCTAATACAGCTAAAACTAAACTAAAAATAAACTTAAAAAACTAAACTAAATAATAGATGATGAGAGAAAAATAAAATTGAATTGTACCGCTCTATATGTACTACAACCAAAGCACAGTTACTGCTTTGAATACTTCATCCAAGTTTGGATATTGAATAAATAAAATACATTTATATAGTGTAGTGCTGCAAAAATTAATCAACTAATCGTGACCAGTTGACTCAAAAAAATAATCATACTTGTCTTTATTTATTACTTATTGTTATCTGGATTATTCAGACACCAAAATACATATTTTTTAATAACAATTATATTATTATAAATTAAAATGTCAAAAATAAATAAGCAATATCAGATTTTAGTCCATAATACTCTGAAGATGTCACGTTTCAACCTTCATTTGTTTAATTAAGTATTTAAAAAGGCAAAATATACAAAATGAATTGCTTACAAGTGTAAAATAATCATTAGTTGCAAGATTGTACTTCCAGTAATGCAACATTTTAACTCAACTCAAAGTACTTTTCTCTACTAAATGGCATAGTAGAGTAAAGTACTATTTGTTGTAGTTTTAATTATCACATTTGATGGATATTTTTTGACTTATCACAATTTCGTGTGAGAGTAATTTGTTGTAATTGATAAACAGAACCGCAGACACGAAGGAGAGGGGTCCCAGTGTGAATCGGAGCCACTGGGATTAAAACAGTGGGACGTTGGTCTGAAAGACAAAAGGAAAACATGTCATTAAGGGACAGGAATTTGCACACGTTTCACAGAACACACCTTGTAACTCTTTCAGGTTCTGTACATAAAGTCAATCACTGAAACGTGTTTGTCAAGGGATTTCACAAACACAAGCCTGACTTTAGATGCTCTCACAATAACAGTTTTTACAACATTTCGTCATTGTGTCTGGGAAGTGAGTGGATGAATGTTAACATGATTTTTATGAGGACTTTGGTGTAAAATATTCTAATAGATCTCAGGCTCAGGCTTCTTTGGTAGACATTGTCTTTAAACAATACAGATTTTTTGCATTATCCACAGTCTCCCTTGGGCTATCTTCGGGACTGGATGACCCACAGTTGTCAGTAGTAGAACGCCTGCCATAACATTACATAATTTTGTGTGTGTGTGTGTGTGTTAGTTTGTTTTTGTTGTTTTATGTAAAAGATACTGTGTTTTTAACTAGTTTAATCTCTGCAGTCGACAGCATTGCTAAAGATACGTAAGCCCTGGCATATTATGGGATGCATTTTATATTTTACAATAAAGGATTTATTTCCAGAGAATAGTGTTTACTTTGTAGGATTTTCATATTTTTTCACATGGAAATCTGGGGCTTGTCTATGGGACATTCACTGCTTTTGAAAGTAATATACAAATTTATGACACAAAAAATGTTGAAAGTCATTTGTTTGGGATTGGTGTCACAAAGTCACATGTTTGGGGTTGAAGGGTGGCACTAACTTTCTGAAGCTACTGTGGAAAAACATTATTGCAGTGTGACGATATTAAACTTTGTTCCAATTTAGTTTGACATGGATTGGCCCAGTACCGTATTTTCCACACTATAAGGCGCACTGCCAATGAATGGTCTATTTTCAATAATTTTATATATATATTTATATATATACAAGGCGCTTCGGACTATAAGGCGCATTAAGCGAAACAAAACGTGTACCACACAAAATTGCTTGTAAGTCAGTAAGCACAACCAGAATGAATCCTTATATAAGGGGCATTGGATTATAAATCGCTTTTTGAGAAAATTAAAGGCGCCTTATAATGTGGAAAATACGGTAACTGCAGCGATATGAGCCATAAAGCAGGTCGACAAATGCAATCTGACTTGTCCTCCAGCTCAATTTTAAACTAAAACTATTCTTCTTGAATGCTGGGATATGTAAATCACAACTTAGTCCAGGCCCAGGCACGTTTTAGACCAGTCACAATTGTCTTTTTGGTTCTCGGAAAGCCAAATATTTTCTGTGGTCGAGCGTTGGTGTCGCTTGGATCAGTGAAAAATATAAATAGTCTGCGATGATGCTTTTCACATTTCGCACCGTGGCCTGTTTGAGAGGGTGACACAGTCAGGCCGGCTGAGCTGCTGCTTGGTCCAAAGACTGCCGAGCTGTTACTAGTTGTTCTGTCTCACTCTAAACTTTGTCTCCGTTGATTGTACTCTGGAAAAGTCGTACGAGTCGAGTAAAATGTGCCCACGTGATAAATAAATGGTGACGTGGTGCAGCAGGTGCAGCACCTGTCCTTCAATTCAGTAAATGTCATCCCAGCATTTGTTGTTTCTCGGATGCAGTTTGTTATTCATATTTTACTTGATCACAATTCATATTTTACTATTATTATTCATTGTTTTATGTTACACCTATTGCCGGCAAGTTCCTAGTTTCACTGACAATGGCAATAAAATGTGTTATTTTCTCTCTTTGTCCCACCACCTTCAACTCATGTCAGAGAAAGGTACTTTAAAAATGCAATTCTTTACATTTTTGGAGTCTTGAAGCGGAAATGTGGTGTTGTTGAGTCAAACAATCAATTTGTATTCATGTAACTTTTTATGACAACTAACAGTGAGCAAAAGCGCTGCAAAACAACTGTAACAACTGTAAAAACAAAAAAAATACATTTGCTAACATCCTGTACATCTGATCTGAAGTCGGGGTTAATAAGTCCATAGTTAATAAGTGTCTTCAGCTGAAATCAGCTGCGTTTACATTGCATAATGTGACCTACTGTATATGACTAACTTATTTCTATGAATAACCTCGAATTACTGGTACCGCACACACTCATTGGTTTGAACTGTGCAAATATGCATTTGATGAACAAATACAAGTGACCAAATTTACTGTAAACCAGATGCTTTTGAGGAAGTAAATTATGACTTCAATATCAATCTTTGGATATTTAAATGCAGTTATTTGTTGTAACACACTATTTGGCCATATTTTAAGTCAAATATTTCCTAATCTACTGCCAGATAAATTGTCAAAATACAATGAAACACTTAAAACTATTTAGGCAAAACGTATGACTTCAAACTTGTCAAACTCAAACAGAGTAATTCTGAATAAATGTAATTTGAACTATTCTAAGAATGTTTTGCTGCAAGGATAAATGAGGACGTTCAGATTTCTGGTTGAATCTTTCATGTCTTCTCCTGGGACCCCTGCTCCTGGGACCCCTGTTGTGGATGGATTGACAGTGGCCTGGAGCCGAGACCGGAGCTGATAACAGGGTGACGACAGTGAGGCGACAGAGCTCTCACCCCTGACCCCGTTGTGTCTACTACAAGAGTTATAACCCCGCCGTCTCACAGCATTTGGTACAAGAGAACAGGACTAAGCATCTTTTTACATCATTTAAACCTAAAAATGGGTTGTATTGTAAAATGTCCGGGCTGAATGAGAGTCTATCCACAAGGCTTTGAGTATTAAGTATTTTCCTTTTTTGTGTAAAAGCCATTCAAGAAAGTGTGTTTTTTATTTGTTTTATTTGGATTGATCAGCTTTGCTTCAATGATGTAATGTGTCCAAAGATTAGGACTGAAACAAGTTCATCGATTTGTAAGAACTAATCTATTATCTAAACAATCGTCACCTAATTTAATAAATGATTTCTGACGCCTACACAGAATCCAAAGCATGCCATTTGCTGAGAGAAGAAGCTTTATGACTTAAGAAATGTGCAAAATGTTAGTTTTGAATTGTAAATACACACTATGAAGATGACTCAAGCATCTTCCCTTTAGCTTGGAAATAGTTTGTAGAAATCTTATATTCACAGTCATCTCCCGATCTGAAGAAATAATAAACCGACTAATTGATTACTAAAATAAATCGTTAGTTGCAGCCCTATTCAAAATATACAATGGGAAATGTTGTAGTTTGTCTGCAGCCTACAACTGTGATGCCGAATACATTGTTCAAACAAACCTTAATTTAGTGAACATTTGAAATATGTTCACTTATTCACTATTAAGTTTATTACATTTAACAAGGACCATGTCTAAACTCATTCTCTCACGAAAGAAAATGCCTTTTAGCACTAGATTTATCTGGAACAGTTTCCATCTGCAGTTCCCTTGAGAAAAAAGTGTTTGTTTCAAGTCTAAAACATCAGGCTCGAGGTCCATAGGCAAATCTGGAGTGTGATTTACGGTGGCCAAAGAGACTGTGGTGTGGATTGGCACTAGAGCTGAAACGATTAAACGACAAACCGTGACTAGTCGAATCATAATTGTATTTTGATACCATAACTGTTATCTTGACTCTAAAACACAAGACTATGGACTTTTTTATAACAAAGACAGCAGCATTTTTAAATCGAAATGTCAAAAAAATAAAAAAATAAATCAGATTTTCATTAATAATACATTTTATCCAAAATATTCTCTAGCTAGAAGATTTCAATGTTTCTTTGGCTGAAAATCTATTTCAAAAAGTTTCAAAGTACAATAGAAATAAACGCTTGCAAGTCGACTAATCATAAAAAAGGCCGGTCCCAGACCAGTCGACTACTAAAATAATAGTTTGTTTCAGCCCTGATTGGCACATTTCCATACATTAATTCAGCCTGAGGACAGGTGTGGCTACAGAAGTCTATAACGAACAATATATACCCACGCCGTTATTATTTATTATGACAATAGTTTAGTCCAATCTCCACGTGGACGGCCTCTCGTTGGCCATTCTTTCTCGTATCTGGCCATAATGTCCTGGAATAAGGAGAACACGCAGCCCGAGGCCAGAAGGAGCCGTCTTATCTCAGAACGTCAACCTTTGAGACAGACTTTCTGCTCAGTGTCGATGCAGCTGCCACTTTGAGCCATATATCTCCTTCTTTATCAGCGGGACCTTTACCTGAAACAGATAATACTCCAATGCATGTGTTATCATTGGGACATATGATCAAAGAATGGCCACATGCACAATATGATAAACTAGACTAAAACAATGAGAGTGCTGTGTGTTCAGGGTTAGAAAATGCTGGAAAGTACACGCCATTATAAAATAAATAAAACTGCCATCGCGTGTATTGCAGTTCAATAAATTCTAATGATCTTCCGAAAGAGAGTATAATATTAGAGTCTACGATGTGGCTAATGAAAGAAGTGAGACAAAGAAAAATGTGTCTAATAATATTGATTATCAGGTTCAATACAGCAATGGTGCATTTTATTTAATACCAATAATAATACAATAACAATCTGATGCAGGAATAAAGACTTCTGGCCCCCACATCACTGAAGAATGTCCGAACGTGCTATTTTTGATTATTTTTAACGATGACTTCTAACTCTTGGCGCTGCGGTGGGGCTCGTGGTTTGAAAAAGCTGTGATTTGTCAACTTGGGCGAGTCAGAATTCAAACCAATATCACAAGCTTGTAGAAGTTGCAACGTTGTGCAACCGCCCCTATTGATTAACACAGCAACTATGAACACTTTTCTATTTCAGCTGCATCACTATTGTACTACTGTATTTACATGAAAAACAACAACAAAACTGTTTCAAATGCAAAATGTAAAAATATTGCGTGTTTAAAATTGCCCAGATATATTGTACAGCCGAAATGTGAAGTAATTACGGACAAATATTTAATCTGTTAATCTGCCAATCCGGTGTTTGTCCTGGTTTAGGTTCAAAGGTCGCGCTGTGCTTTGTGCTGATTCGATGAAAAGTCCGCGGGGGCCATTGTCTCAGCTGTAACTGTCAGAAACTGCAGCCAACTCTGTTTCGCTGTTTTGAAATGGCACATCTGCAGGTCACTTATGCTTTATTACACATATTTATTTATAATCGAATGACCTGGTTTTGGAGCCGCGCTGTAGGTTGCCTCTCCATCTGCTCCGTACAGTGAGAAAACAAAGTCTGAACACGCTTGTACTCACATAACCTCAGCCCAGCGAGGGACAATCAATAATGTGTTAGCTAATCTCTGTGGGCGAGAGGATACATGGTACTGACTGTCCTTCGATCAAAAGTGGAATCATCAATGTTTTATTTATTGAATAAGTGCAAAGTTTTTGGATTCACATCAAACTTCAATAGAAATGATATGCAAATGATTCCTTCCTGATCTAAAGGGGACTTTTCCCTTTTCAAAAGATTATTTTCATTTCAATTGCTACAACAATGGAGCAGTGTTCATTTTGACAATAAAATAAAACTTTGTTTTAGTCTTTGTCTTTTGACTAAAATTATTTCTTATTTTTAGCCGAGATTTATGAGCGAAAAGAGCAAAAGGACTCAGATGACAGTTAGGGTAGTTATATGGACTTCATTAATATACTAACTAGGATTAGTATAGTTTCAGCGCCTCCTTTCAGACAGATATGTGAGGCAGTGACTCTGTCAGAGCTGAAGAAAACATATTCACGCTCAAAACATGTTGTCCAGTTGACATAATTGCACTTTCTTTCACATTTAGTCAAACTGTTCTTTTTTAGTTTTAATCTAGTTTTATTTGATAAACTAGATAAACTATAAATTTGTATCATTTATATCACATACTGATGTGGCTCTGAGATTAAAAAGTGGAAATGTCAGTATCTTTAGTGGGCGAAAACATTTGCTTTTAGTAGTTGTTGACAATGGAAATGAATGTAACATTTGTCATTATGATGTTTGTCAGGAAATAAGGAAATATATTTGACAAAAAAATTACTGCAATGCAGAAATATTGCCATAGCTTGAAATCCTTGAATAGCTTTTTAAAAAGCAAACTCCTAATTTCTAATCTTCTAATCAGATTTTTACTTACATTTTTGGACATGTTGCATACGGTAAGTTAGTCATCTCATTTTCAAGGCCAATTTCAGAGTCAAAAACAACCATTGCCCAAGACAACAGGGTCATTTACCCTTTTACCAAAAAACGCCTACACTTGTGCATTAAAAGTAGTGAATCAGTGATTACTTCATGGACTGTTTCAACTTTGTACAGAGATCTCAAATGTGGTCTGAATCAAGAAAAGGCAGATGTTTGGCCAATGGAAATGACTCCTTTAATTTTTCTAGTCATTTTCTTTTCTTGGCTTGAGGAAAATAACTTTCTACTTTTCTTTCCAATTAAAACCGTAGTGGAATAAAAAGTACAGAGGCCTGCTCTTTGATGTAGTGAAAAGTAAGTGTCCACTGTAAATCACAGTGACTACAGATATCAAATACTTAAGTACAGTACTTCTAATTTTGTACTTGATTATTGTATTTTTTGTCCTATTTTTCTTTTCACTGGCTTGCATAACAAAGGCCTGTTTTAAACCACAGTGGCTGCTTCAGTTGTCACAGTCATTTAACAAAGCTGTGTAAATGTAGCCTCCAGCTGTGAATGGGAGGAAAAGGGAAATAGGGGCCATTTGAGACACAGCAGTGGGATTTCAACACAAAATTCACAACAACTGGGTTGAGCACCTCACACAGTCATAAAAGTGGGACAATTTGTTCAATGTGGGACATGGTAGGACCAGACAGTCTATGGGTGGGACGGACAAGATACATTTGCTGATAAAGACTGCTGTAAAACGATGATTTTCAATATTTACCCCTTAAAACACAGTTGAAGAGTTTCTAATGGCAACAGATTTGCTAGCAATAATGTAAAGTGAAATGTTTAAGTTTTCTGTAAATGTCACAATTTTATATCCTTCATGTGGCCGCCGCGAAAAAGTGAAAGTGGGACACTGTCTAAATGATCGGGATGATGCAAATGGACATAAATGTCTGTGCCATTTGGGAGAACCAAAAAAGGGACAAGTGGCAGTCATCCAAACGGCAGGAAGATATGACATGTATTTTAAATCCCCTAGTTCAGGCTGGTTTATGTGGGTATGCAGCATATCACATTGTGGGGACTCAAATCTGTATAAAATCATGTTCCCATTATGTAAATCCTTTAATAATATAGCAACAATATGATTAGTCATAAATGGATTAATTTGTATGAAAGTCAATGTAATGCCCCCAGAAAGCATGGAAACACATTTAGTTGAGAAGGAGTGAACTCCACTTCATCCTCCAATACAGCAGGTGGCGACGATGCCCTTTCAATATTAAATTCCCTCCACATACATAAACCAGTACACGAATTCCAGCCAATCAGCAAAGAGCTTCCAACTCAACAGGAATTCGAGAAAGCGTCCTTGGAGATCACCATGGAGATCATGGATCCCGTGGATGGTTATTTATTTATTTTTTGGTCTCATCCTCCTGTCTGTGCAGCCCAGAGCCCTGCAGATCACAGCAGACCTGATAACAGCATACAGAGTCGTCAAGTAAGATAAGATAAGATAAGATAAGATATTCCTTTATTGTCCCACATGGGGAAATTTCATTGGTGCAACGCAGGTAGATACAGAGGTAGATACAGAAGAACAGAACACTTATAGGAAGTTTGAAAAACACTTTCAGTAGAAGATCTCCTATAAATAAATAAAATAAAAACTCCCATAGACAAATAAATAAATAAATATATAAATACCCATTGCATGTGATCACGACAGTAATTGCACATGAATATGTGTCACGACAGCACATAGATTGCACATGAATTTCATAGTAATTGCACATATGACAGAATTGCACATCAGTATTAGGTTAGGTCAGTATTGCGAGTGTTCAGTACTAACAGTTTTTGTTATAAAGTCTAACAGCAGCAGGAAGGAAAGACCTACGGAACCTTTCCTTCACACAGCGAGGGTGGATCACATCTGACTACTCCAAACACCTGACTACTCCAAACTAAATATATATATTAACAGTAATGTGTGCATTGACTAAATGTAAACAGTGGGTAGTCATTATCTTGCATTTGAAGTTAGTTTGTTATGACCATAAAACTGAAATAAGTGCTCTGATTTCAAACATTTATCCGAATTACTAAACCATTTGTATCTTTCACAGCAGATGAAGCTTTTCACGTGCAAAAGAATGACCTGTCTTAGTTTAAAGCCCTCTCAGTACTTCAAGGTGCAGGCCACGATTGAGAACCATGGGGCGAGAACACAAGACAAGGACGTGACAAATTCTGAGGAGACCACAGGAACACTTTTTTTACAATGCTCTTTATTTTCTAAAAATGTAACTGTGGATCTAAAGTACAAACATAACAAAACACAAGCAGATTTTCATCTGCTGTGGCAGCAACAACCTCGGGAGGGTGAAGAGTGTGGAGCTGGTCGCAGCGATGAAGCAGGACCTGCTGGACCTCCATGGGCCGTTTCTATCCATAACCTTTGGCCTTTCTCTGCACTGATGGATTGACGCCTGTGGAGGGACGCCAGGCTGGGGCGGAGTAATAAAGCAATGAAATTTGTGCACAGTGTGATGGGGGTTATTTGGTAGGTCATCCTGCCATCAAGTTTGGCTGCCCTGGTCTATTTATAAAAGATGGAGTTCATTTCTCTAATTTGGGAAATTACTTTTTTAAAATTATTATTATTTGGCCACAACACTTGCCCACAAAACCTTTCGTCAGCGGCTTTGAATACATTTTTTTATTCAAGAGAAGTTCATTCATGTGGACTATTCCTATGAAATAAATGAATAAAAAGATGTGATTTACCGGTACATTTATTAAAGATTGACATGATACAAAAAGACAACCAATAACACACAACAAAATTAAATATAATTCAGTGTTCTCGCTGAGGGGTTTTGGCATGGCGGTCCGCCATGCTCCGGCTGGTCACCGCCATGCTCAAAAGATACCGCCAGGTACTAAGCCGTTGGCGCGAACGAAAAGCACCACCGCGCTCGCACGGGGATCTTAAAGTACTACGGCGCTCGCACGGGGATCTTAAAGTACTACGGCGCTCGCACGGGGATCTTAAAGTACTACGGCGCTCGCACGGGGATCTTAAAGTACTACGGCGCTCGCACGGGGATCTTAAGATCTTAAGACGTGAGCGAGTGCTGTAGTACGGTTTGTCCCACCGCCATCCTTAAACATAACATTATGTAACCGAATTACGATGATGATATGTTTACAATTTCTTTTCATTTTATATAAATTTATATAAAAAATAATGTAAAACTAAATCTGTGCTGATAGGCTAAATGACATTCTGTAAATTAAGAATATAATTTAGCCTGTAAGAAAAAAAATTATAACAAAAATTAAAATAAACATCACAAACAAAAACAAAGAAAATTAAAGTAAAAATGTAATTTGATTCTGTAGGGGGCGCTAATATGCCAAATTCAATTAATTCACCTGAAGTTGGTTTAGGTCAAAGAGTTTTAACAACTAATTCAAATTTGACAAAATTTGGTCTATGTATTTGCAAATTGCACCAAATGAAACGTTTCAGAAATTTAAGAATTTCTTGCTACATTTTCGGGATCGCCGCACAGAGACCATGAAACATATCAAAATAATTTGGATAACTTTTGATGCAACACTCCTCTGCACCGTTTTCAACAAATTTCAGCTTTTGACGCCCGAGGAGGAATTTTTAAAAGTATGACATTTGGAAAAACTCATTCTTAGCAAATATTTTGTACTTCTCGTCACTACATACCTTTGCGCCAAATGTCATGATTCTAAACTCAAGAGTGTTTTTTTCCATTCCCTATCTCATAGTAAATGTGTAGTACACTGGGGGGTGCTGATTCAGAATTTTTGAAAAAAGAGATAGCACAATGTAGAAAAGCACAATCTTTAGGAGTGTGCAAATATTCCTGACATTTCGTCAGTGTTTCCCTTGGTCCTGAAGAGATGGGAAGAGGAACTGTGTGAATTGTGTGGGGGCATGACTTGGAATGGCTTTTGCCATTGCAGAGCCATTGTGAGTGACTGCGGAATAAAGCCCCTGTATAAGCCAGCTCCAACTGAGCTGCTTACGTTGCAAACAGCATGTTAGTTGACGCGCTAGCTCACTGTTTTGTGTGATCAAAGACATTTCACAGAGGCAGTTTCAAGTTTATGGCATCTTTTATTAATTAAAAAGTATTAAAACCAATCCAAGCAGTTAATTTCGTATCAATAATAAAATCATAAAAACACAACATATTATGGATTTTATTATTCACTACATAAACAGTAGCGGTCACCAAACTGTGCTTGTCCATCGAGCAACCTGTCCCCTGCACCAAAGTTCCCACCTAAATACCCATTTGCTCCTGAGTCCACAGCGCCACCCTGTGGCCGCTCTCAACACTATATCTCTATCAGGGAGATATCTTACAGACTATCCTACAGTCCCATTATATTTAACAGGAAAAAGTACAACTTGAGAAGCCATTGCGAGTGACTGCGACTGTACTATGTGTGTGTTTCCATGTCTGTTTCCATTGGTCACAATGGCTCGACACAAACGTAGGGCAAGCGCCTGGGTATTAATGCAATCGTGGCTTCATTAATAGGAAAAAGTACAAGTGGGTCACTGACAAGTACAAGGGGTCACTCGCAATGTGACCCCCAAACAATTGCCCCTAAATAATTGCCCCTAATATTAAACAGTTTTCTTGTCACATCCATAGGCTTCACTCGTGACTTATTTGTTGTCACGTGTTGAAAGCTCCTCTCTGTTTTTAGAAAGTCTAAGATGTACAACTACAGTGGGTGGCGGTAATGTAACACTTGGATACCAACCGCCATAAAACACCAAAGAAGAAGAAGTAGTCATGAAAAACAGAGGCTAAAACTGAAAATGAAAAGGGTTATTTCAAGAAGACGAGACAGAGAAGTTCTGATCCTTATCTACAGCGGCGAGTCACAACTTCCTTCAACCAACTTTTGTGGACATTTACATTTAAGCTTCCTCGTCCACAAACCCTCTGCATTATTATTTTCAATCTCATGCATAATGCGTTGCAATCGTTAAAAAAGCTATGAAGACGTACAACTACAGTAGGTGGCGGTAATGTAACACTGTGGATACCAACCGCCATAAAAAACAAAGAAGAAGAAAAAGTAACCAGGATGTCAGGATCCAGTGTCATAAAAGCCAAGATTCCAGAACATCACTACATTAAGTCCACTCATTAGCATAAAAACACATACTTTGAAGAAACTGAAAGAATGAAGTCTAAAGAATAAAGTCTAAGTCTAAAAAATAACGTCCAATCCAGATTAAAGTCATAAAAAGAAGAACTTCTAAAGAATACGACAAAGTCTGAAGAATAAAGTCTGGCGGTAATGCAACACTTGGATGCCAACCGCCATACAACAACAACAACAACAACAACAACAACAACAAAGTCTTGCGGTAATGCAACACTTGGATGCCAACCGCCATAAAACAACAACAACAACAACAACAACAACAACAACAACAACAAAGTCTGGCGATAATGTAACACTTGGATACCAACCGCCATAAAACACCATAGAAGAAGAAGACGTACAACTACAGTAGGTGGCGGTAATGTAACACTTGGATACCAAACGCCATAAAACACCAAAGAAAAAGAATCAAAGAATAAAGTCTAAAGAAGATGGCGGTAAACGCACCTTTGCAGTTGGCTGCCAGCTGCAATTAAAAGTAACACAACAACATTGAGTTGAGTCGTGTGGGTGAGCAGTGTAGTCTGTCTCACAAATCAAGGGTCTTCACCGACCAATCAGGGTAAGGTCTTTTCTTTGGACACTGAATAGGTTTATTGTAGGGTATATTTCCTTTCTGGTCTTAACATAGTTAGTGTTTTGGGTATAGCTCAGTGGCAAAGTATTTGACCAATAATCAGGATGTCCCTGGTTTGATTCCAGGTGCCCTCAGCAACTAAAGGATTTTTGTTTTTTGTCTGTTACAGTGATGGAATTACTCAAGTAAAAGTAGCACAACAAAAGCTATGTCAGAAAAAGTTTTGAAATACTAGTTTAAATATGTACTTTAAAGAACAGTAACAACAGGATCAATGCATTCAAATTATTACATTTCTCATCATAAATGTACAAAAATCCCTCAAACCACATGAAAAGTACTTTTCAATTCCAATTAAATTTATTTTTGTAACGCCCAAAATCATAACAGCAGTTTCCTCGCCGTGAAAATGTTCAAAACCCTGTGTGCAATAGGCTATAATAGTAGAAGTTTAGTAGCAGTTTTGAGTTTAGTTAAAAAATGTAGTGGAATATAACAGAAAGCCTGCTCTCAGATGTAGGGAAGTAAAAGTAAAATGTATACATTGTAAATGTCCTTAAGTGTACAGTGTACAATACAGACCTAAGCGTCATGTCGTCACCACGGTGGGAGGAGCTAGCCCCGATTCAGGAAGTAATGCGGAAGACATCCGCCACTGAGCATCGGGCAGAGAGACTAATGCAGCGACATGCGTTACTTTTATTTTTCTTCTATTCTTCCTTCGCTATGTAACGTTACACATCAAATATGCCCTGAACAAGAAGCGAGAAGTCTTAAATATCTTTGAGGTAAAATCAAATGTCTGAACCTGAGGCGTCTTCTTGCAGAACTACGGAGTTAAGACGCTCAGTGTTGTCAAGCTAATCCCATGTTTAGGTTAAATCTTGTGCTAACTTGATGCATATTAGACTCTTCTCATTTTCATTATTGACAGTCTCCTCGGTGCAGACACACACTTTGTTGCTAAAAATGTGAACTGTACTTGACAAGCTACAACATGATGTAATCCTGTTATTAACGCTGGCCTTATTTGCAACCACTTAAGCCAGGGATTTTGCAATTAGCTTGTTTAATTATTCCTTTAACAGTATCTTGAGTATATATGCTGTAAATTGAAGGTGCAAGAAATACGTTTTTTGGGTGGAGGGTCTGTCATCTGCTCCAAGGAGATGTAATTGCCTTGCCTTAGTTATTCCTCAGTAAGGCAATCAGGCCAAGTAACGGATCAGTTCTGTGGAGAGGACCCTGCATCTATAACTGCACGTTATATCTCAGTTGAATTTGAGTTGTGGCAATTATCAAAAGCTTCAATTATATACATTTACAAATATATGGAATTCTGACACTAGTTTAGCAGTTCATATTGCATATTTTAAGTATTTTTCATATGTTAATGCTCCTGAATGTGTTTGAAATCAAGCATCTTGTTTTATTTTTGCTTGTATCTTTTTCTTTATTCTAATAGTCTGCTGGATGTTGTTCAGCACTTGTGTAAGCTTTGGCTATTTTTAAATATGCTCTAAAAAATACATTTTTGTTTGATTTGATGGACAGAATCTCAATTTGTATACGTAAAAAAGTGCTATTAGATTTTACCAATGAATTTTAATAAGGTAATAAGTAATTTGGGTCCAACATTCCAGGCAAAGCAATAACATCTCCATGGAGACAAGCCCCCACCAGGAAAGAAAAACAGTGCACCTTTAATGTTTAAAATATATCAACAAATATTGCTTTTGGCCTGTGAGAAAGGACGTGCTCCCCTGGTGACTTATCCATTTATATTAGTGACATTGTCTAATATTTCCAAGAAATCATGTTTTTAACATGCCACAATGTAACAAATAAACACTACAAATGTGTAGGATGTGAGTTACATGTATTCTATCCCTGTGTTTTCAGTGGACATGTCTGGAGCTCTTCTTGTAGGAAATCAGCTCATCCTTGAGGAGGAATATGATGGCGACTACATTCCCTCTGAACAAGGTACGCAGGCTATAATTATAGGCTATTATTCTCCTAACCAGTAATGCTGATATTGGTGTGAAGTGATGAAGTAGGGATGTTAAGTTTGAATCTTCTCCTATAAATCTTTTCCCCCTCAGAGGTTCGAGACTATGCTAATGAAATCGGCATTGACCCAGACACTGAGCCTGAGCTTATGTGGCTGGCTCGAGAGGGCGCAATCGCCCCTCTGCCCAGCGGCTGGAAACCATGGTGAGAACTAACAAGACATTTCTGTTTGTCCTCGAAACCGCTCAACGACGCCTGATTTTGACATGTGACAACAGAGGGAGTTTTCACAACGGGAACATGTAGTTGCAGTCGACAAAGAATTCATATTATACAAACATGCATTTATATTAGAGATTCTATTCATGATATAGATTTATTACAACTGATTTTGATTGGATGGGGTAATTGGCACAATGGATTTTACAATGATTAAAGCACTAAGCATTTTTCATCCTGTATTTCTCAACTTAATCTGTTCATCTATCAAAGCCAGTTATATGGTAATTCCAAAGATTTTTCTAGTTACTATTTAAAACTTTATTATTATATTATAAAGCATTATTGATCCATCATCAAAACATCTATATACATCATAATTTCAGACTTGGTGATAAAGTAGTATTTTTACTGAACACGTGATTGACACGTTTTGATGATTAAAATGAATGTATTTCATGTAAAGTTTGTGCAAGAAGTGGTTTAATAACAAATAAATGTGAAATATGTACAGTATTTATTATGTTTAAACCAGTGATACTTTATAGACTATTATGCCATATCAATTATTGCATGTAATCGTCATTAATCATAATATAATCCCATTGTGTATTGTTTTGAAATGGGAGGGACCCTGTGATTCCCCGCCCCAATCCAAACAATCATTTTCTTCCTAAGTTGATAGTGGCAAAATACTTGATGTGATTTAGTAATTTGGCAGAATAACATTAACTTTCGTTTACATATTTCTACAGCCAAGACGTAACTGGGGATATCTATTATTTCAACTTCTCCACGGGAGATTCGTCATGGGAACATCCAGGCGACGAAAGCTACCGCAACCTAGTCCTCCAGGAACGAGAGAGGTCTAAACAGACATCGAGTTCAATAGGAGCAGGAGCCAAAAAGGTTAAAAAGAAGAAGGAGAAGAAAGTAAAGGTGAAAAAGAAGAAGGAGGACTCGTTGGTCTCTGGATTGAGACCCATCACGTCTCCACTCGGGGGTCTGGCTCCTCTCAGTGGTCTGGACACTCCGGGACTGGGGCTGCTGGGGTCTGTCCCGCCTCTGAGACGGGCTCTGGGCAGCGCAGGGGGACTAGAGCCACTCAAAACATCCCTCGGGGTAATGATTAAAACACAGCATGCTTTTCTGTAGCTGACATCTTTTTTTGATTGTTTCACCACTCCATATTTATGAAGAAAGTTTGTGCAGTTTGCATCGTGTTCGTTTCAATTTAAAAGGTTTGTGTTGTTAATGATCGTCTGCTGTTTCCAGGATCCCCGGAGCAGTGGCGTGTCCAGTGTTCTGGGCATGAGGAAGGAAGAGAGAGTGTCTTTAACTCTGCCCGGCCTGGACGATGATGATGAGGACGACTATGAAGACAAAATAGCAGAAAATAAGGTTCTTTGACATTGTTTCCATCAATATTCTTCTGTTTGAAATGTACACGTTGTGACTGACCTGAACAATTCACAGCCGAGTTGGAATAATTCAGACCGACTGCTGAAAAACCTCCATTTGAATATAGATGGTCTTGGAAGTGGCCTACAATATGAGGTACTGATTATTATTTTAAAATGTGCATTTTATTTTTACTTTGTTTCTTTAAATATATCTTCATGTTTTTAGGACAGCGAAGGTAGCGGAGAAGCCCCGGAGCCAGAGCTACAAAATCTTGGTCTTTCTGGAGATCTTAGTCCAGAGCCACCTTCACAACAGGTAAGACACAATTATACACAAGATTATAAACATGTTTTAAGTGATTTAAGGTCAATGATCAATGTTATTCTGCAGATAATCATCAAGCCTCAGTTGCACATTTATAGCAAGTAACACATAATCACAAAAGATAGAATAGATCAAAGTTATATTAAGGATTTTATACATGCCAAATAAGATTGTAGCCACTCTAGACATATTTGTTGACTGTTGTTGACATAAATACATATTATTGTCACGACTGGGTATCATTTTTGGGGGTCAATTTATTTATTGTATGTATTTGTTATTGCCCAGGCAGTGACCGATGACACACACACACACACACACACGCACCACACAACACACGCACCACACAACACACGCACCACACAACACACGCACCACACAACACACGCACCACACAACACACGCACCACACAACACACGCACCACACACCACACGCACCACACAACACACGCACCACACGCACCACACCACACGCAACACACAACACACCACACGCACAACACACCACACGCATAACACACCACACGGACCACGCACCACACACCACACGCACAACACCACACGCACCACACGCACCACACAACACGCACCACACCACACGCACCACACAACACGCACCACACAACACGCACCACACGCAACACACAACACACCACACGCAACACACAACACACGCAACACACAACACACGCAACACACAACACACACAACACGCACCACACGCAACACGCACCACACGCAACACGCACCACACACCACACGCAACACGCACCACACACCACACGCACCACACACCACACGCACCACACACCACACGCACCACACACCACACGCACCACACACCACACGCACCACACACACCACACACCACACGCAACACGCACCACACGCACCACACACCACACGCAACACGCACCACACACCACACACACCACACACCACACACCATACACCACACATCACACACACATTGTTATTGTGACGGACCTAATTGTAGTAAATCTTGACTGTCATTATACATGTCTGTTAACTCTCTGGTTCCTGTCACTCCCGTGTCACCTCTCCCACCTCTGACCTTTCACCTCTGACCTCGCCTGCAGCTGCTGTGCTGTTGGGACTTGTCCTACGGTCCCGGCTGCCACTGTGCCCTCCTCTTTGTCCTACTGTCTGCTTTCTGTCACTGCTACTGTTTTGCCAAATAACTTCTTACAAGTCTTCAGTCTCTCCTAAAATACTCGATAGAGCACCTTTTTATGACTTCATATTGCTTTTGTAACTCCTATTACTTGATTTTTAACTTTTTTCTAAAACTGGTGAGAAATGTTGCTACAGTGTAGTGCTTTTATAAAATTACAATGTTGCATATTAGAAAGTTGTTTGAGTAAAGCTTGCATCACAACAGTTGGTGCGTTCAAGGCAACAGGTGAATGTGAAAAAAAAGCCCTCATCTGGTTTAATGTGTACTCTGAATGACAGAGGCACTCACAGTTCACATTATAAACTGTGACAAATTACAACAAAAGTGGATTGGAGGGAACGGTTAACCAGCAAACGAACAATATTCAATAACAGTAACAATAACAAATATAGCCGCAAGCGGCAATGATCGGCCCTCGCCACGCCGCCGCCACACCGCCGCCACGCCGCAAGAGGAGGGGGCGCTAACGCGCCCCAATTGTCCTTTTAATACGCCTACTGCTGAATCTGTGACGCTGTCACATCTTCTCCCCTTTGTTTTACCATCAAAAAGTTATTTTATTTTGAATTCTTGGCAAAATGTGCGGCAAAGACCGCAAAGCCGCACAGACACCGTGACTCTTTGAATAAAAATGTGAATAACTTTTGACGGTTCACCCCTGAAGATGAGTCTCACCAAATTTCAGGTTAATAGGACTAATGCCCTAAGAGGAGTTTGTGAAAGTCTAAAGTGTAAACATGTTCTGGCGATTTCCCCATTGGAATAACATGGGAGGTTTTGGTCATCGCTACGGCAACGCCATAACAATTATGACATGGGTCTCATTGACTTTTTTGATGGGGATGCCAAAATTGAGTTGTGTGTCAAATTTCATAAAATTTCGCAAAACTAAACATTTAACCTCCATATAAAATCTGTAGGGGGCGCTGTGGTGCCAAATTAATTTATTTCACTTCAAGTATGTTTTAGCGCAAAGAGTTTAACAACTGATTCTAAATTGACGCAATTCGGACTTTATCTGCGCAAACGGCAGAAATGTTAAATTTGGGAGATTTCTGAAATTCTAGCTAAAGTTTGCGGCTTCGCCGCACAGAGACCGTGACAGGTATCAATGTAATTTGAATAACTTTTGATTTCCCACTCCTCAGTAGCATTTTCACCAAATTTCAGCTTTTTAGAGCCAACGCCCTGGGAGGAGTTCGTAAAAGTACGACGTTTGGAAAAACTCCAGAGTCCTGCTTAGCCATTTTTGAACCAATATGGCCGACATTTGGTTGGGTGGACGGCGTTGCCGTAATAATATTTTTTACTTCTCTTGTCACCATCTACCTCTGCGCCAAATTTCATGATTCTACGATCAGATTTTTTTTGGGTCATTTCCCATCTCTCAATGCATTTTTGGTACATTTTTTATTTTAGAAAAGGGAAATAGCCAGAATGTAGAGAAGCACGATTTTTAGAGGTGTGCAAATTTTTGTGACTTTTCGTCAATGTTCACTGGGTGAAAAATAGGGGGGTTGGTCCCGGGAAGAAAGAAAGAAAGAAAGAATAATATTCCGATGCGAAAACAATGTTTTCCATTTTTCAAATATCATAAACTATACATTTTCGGAAAGTGCTCGCGCCTTCCTACCTCATGGTGTGGGTCCCTGGTCACTGACTGGTACTTTCGTTAATTTCGCTTCGCGGTCGTCATCCCAATGTAAAGTGCTCGTTTAGTGCGTACTTTTGCACGGGCTTCGCCCGTTTACAACAGTAATGTTCCATTTTCCTACTACTAATTAGTATGCACGGGGCGTGCGTGAGTGAAGGAGTGCGTTAGTGAGTGTTTGGAAGTGGGCGAGCGCTTCGCGCTAGATTTCGCAGCCGTGCTTCGCACGGCCTTACGAGATTATTAGGCCTCTCGCCAGCTTGTGGCGCTCGGGCCTAATAACAGTTATTCAACATGTTAGAGGCCTTCATAAAACATTTAGTTTTAGCCTACAGTTTAGCATTAGCCACGTAGCCAAGTTAATTCAGCTGAAATGCTCTGTGGTCAGAACTCGTAACGTTCAAGTTGGAAAAAATGACCTTCTTTATCTGGCATTGCAATTAACATTTCCAAACAAAATATTCTCTCATCGCTAAAAAGTAGTAAAAACGGAACTTATACATTGGAAGATAAAATCCATGAATAATACACTTAAAAAACATGAAATTTAAGATATTGCTCTACTTTATTGCCACCATAGGTTTGATTATTTTTTTTTAAACCAACATTCCTTCCCATATTGGCCTTGCTTTTCCCAAATGTGCACTCCTTTTTGTGACTCTTCTTCCATTTCCCTCCGCTAAGGGCCGTCAGTCTCCAGTGGCGCGCTGCCAAGATGGTGGCGAAGACGAGGCTGGTCTTTCAAAACCAAATCCAAGTCCAGACCAATCAGAGCAAGAAATCGAAGAGGAGATAGACAATATAGACGAGGAAGATATTGGTGTGGAGCAAGATGGTGGCGCAGTCAAGATAGAGGTCAAGCAACAGGAAAAAAAGGAAGAAAAAGATAGCGAGAAAGTTGAGGGTGCAGAAATGAAGGATCAGAGAAATACCACGGATGAAAAGATTTGTGCAAAAGCTAATCATTTAACGACTGACGGACAAGACCACAACAGCCACGCAGAAATGTGTTTAGAGGAAGATAAAAGTGTCGAGGTTGTGGATCATAAAAATGTCCAGAATGATTTAGGCAGTGACGGCGAAGACGATATCAGAAGCAACGAAGCCGTGGGAAATTCCGTGGACGAACGAGACGAACCCGGCTTTGAGGACACCGACGACGTTTTGGAGAGTTTCAAAAGTGAAAACAAGGACGAGAATGGCAGAGACGGGACCGACGATGGGCGAGGAGAGATCGGGGAAACGGGCGAGGGGAGCTTAAGCGTCGGAGAAGAGGCGGCAGGGGAGAAACCTAATGTAGAACTTCTGAGCAAGACAGGAAAACTGATTGAGGAGGAGGTTATTGAAGATTTGGACAGAGGTGACGCAGAGAAAAGCCAGAAAACCACAGACCCAAAGCGGGAGTCAGTGGCGGGCGAGGTGGAGAAAGTGCCCAGTGATGCAGAGGTAGTATTTGCTGTGAGTGAGTTCATATCACTGTGTATCACGCCTCCATTTAGACCCTATAAGAAACCATCTGCCTCGGGGGCTGCCAGCGAAATGGTTTAAGCTCAATAATAATCCGGAAAATCAAAACTGATTTGTATTGAGCTGGTAGAGCATAGGATAGCACATAAGATATTGCAATGCGTAATACATGAGCCCCTTAGGAGTGGACTTCTGCCTAAGTCTAGTACCTATTAATTCTCGGCCTCTATCTAAAATGGGACAAGCTTTGTGGAATACTTTACGACAGGGATTTCTTTAGAATGGCTCGCTAGGTTAGCCTTATATAGCTTTCCTCGCCGCACAGCTTGCTTTGCCGTCTCATTTTGTACGTGTCGCTTCTCTTGCCTGAGATGTGTTGCATGTAGCCGCTTTGCTTTTGTGCAGTTTTGTGTGTTTCGTAGCGACGTCATTTGGCGACACGTTTATCAAATGTTCGGTATTAATTGTGAACCCCTTTACCCTTGCAGGATGACGGCAACGCTTCATCGTTGGCACACAGCAAGGTACGATGCAGACTGTAGAATGTGTTTGTGTTATTGTATTTGCATTATATTTTGTTCTTAAAGTTGAAGAATCTGGGAGATGTAGACGACCTCTTGGGCTCCTTTACTTCACCCTTGTTGAAGAAGTCTGCTGAAAACAGGTCAGCCTGATTTATTGTAATCTCTTTGTCACAATAATTTTACTACATAATGTTTTTGTGATTGTCTGGTAAACATTTTGTCATTTTCTCTTGGATTTACGTTGTACGGCATTGTTTCCACAGGCCAAAGCAGAAGGAGGCGCCCGCTTCCAGAGTGGATCGCCTCACGCTGCACGAGTCCAGTCCTTCGCCGTCATTTTCAAACTCCTCGCGTTCACATACACAAGACAATGATGTCCACCCAGAAAACACCGATTTGGGGCCTTCTTTTGGGTTCAAGAGGCCCGAGACATCGAGAGGCCGCCCCAGTCGTGGTCAAGACTCGGAGCGGTCCATTCAAAGCGGAGAGAAGAGAGAGGAAGCCGTCGAGAGACATAAGAGCACGTCGGATCATGAAGAAGAGGAGCAGAGGGAGAGACTCATGAATGAAAAGCAAGAAAGGATTCAGAAACTACAGGACGAACTGAAGAGACAAGAGGAAGAGGAAGAGAGGCGGCTGAAGGCTGAGAGTGAGGAGAGTCTGAGGTATGTAGTGTATAATTATGTAGTTATAGGTTATATACCAGTGTGAAAATGGTTAAAACACTGAACTTGTTCCTGTTTAGTTTTGGCCTAGTCCAATCTAATTCTGGTTTAGTTCCAATCACGTCCCAATTTGTATGTGGTGCAAGTGAAAACGCAACTTAAACTTAGGCTTACATTGAAATAACGGGCTAAAATCCTAACTCAATTTTGCGTTGCATCTTTCCAGGGCTCTAAGGCAATCGCTGATGACAAAAAGAAAGGGGGAAGAAGCCAAACTTCAGGAGGAGTCTGAAAAGATTCTGGAGGAGCTCAGAGCGTCTGTTCGAGCCGACCGAGAGGAGCAGGAAGAAAAGATCAGGTTTGACAGCTGACCGTGGTTACGCTTGTCAGGATTAATTTATTTTATAATTAATACTGACAATAGTTATAGTTATAATTGATAATAAACCTGTATGAAGCGGCAAAGTGTTCTCAAATAATCAAATAATTATAAACCATATTGTGAAATGGATAACACGGCAAAAATAAATGACTAAGACAAATGACTATGACAAATGATGACGTGATAATCATTTTATGTTGTAATTGGGGTTTGAATGAAAGGCTTTCAAGGTAAAATTTGGTTTACATTATGTCCTACTGCTTGTATTATTCAGGCAGGAGAGAAAAGCCATCGTCGCGGATCTCCAGGCTGAATTAGAAGAGGAACGAGAGGCGGAAAGAACGAAACTTGATGCCAAAAAGAGGCAGGACATGGAACGTCTCAAGGCTCAGATTGAAGAGGAGTTGGAGGAGGAGAGAAGGCGACTTCAGAGGAACAAAGAGGAGAGACTCGGCTCGCTCAGAGAAGAGGTGAGGAGGCACAACGGTTTTAACTTTCTGCGCTTGTAAAGAAATGGTGCCTAATCCTTTTCAGATGTTTCCAGTATTTTCCTTCACCAAAACACACTAACATACATTTTGCACCGTTCCTGTGAGAAAAACGTGTGATAAACAACATATTTATTAGAATGTTCTGAATTGCTTCGTGACATTTAATTATTACTTGTGATGTAGTTTTTCCTGACTCATTTGTGTTGTGTTTTTTTTTTATGTAAAGGTCAAAAACGCAGGAGGAAGGAACGATGTGCTGAGTCCCAAACCAGAACAACATCTGACCGAATACCGCAGAGATGCAAGTCATTTTTTAAATGATTATTGTGAACTCGATGTTATATTCAGTTATTTTTATTCACCTGAATGTGTGTGTGTGTTGAAGCTGTCAAACGTGCTCCAGGAAATGAGAGAGGAAGAGGAACGTGAACACAGGAGGAAGTTGGATCAGCTGAAGGAGACGCACATGAGAGAGATAAACGACATCAGGGAGAAATACAGGGACGAGGTAAATGGGCAAAACAACACGGGCTGCTTGTCTATAAATGAAACGGAGTGATGCATTAGCCAAAACAATATTTTAGATTAAAATAAACTGTACGTATATATTGAAAAGTTAACAAAAGAGCTGTGGAACAACACCATTAACAGCTGGGATACTATAACCACCGCCTCCACCAAAGGATTCATCATCAGCCGCTCCACCACCACCAGCAAAGGATTCACCTCCAACTGCTCCACAATCACCTCCACCGCCTCCAGCGAAGCGGAGTCATTCCCAATAGAGTCCTCATCAAAGGCCTTGGACCCATCTGCGACAGGCCCGACAGCATCCCTGTCATTGCCCCTGCCTTCAGAGCAGCACTGGGTCCCCCCTGCAACATCTACTCCTACTAAAGATTCCTCACTCTCCTTCCCATCTCCACCCTCACCCAGGGGCCTTCCCAGCCATTTTGAATGCCCAATATAACAAGATCAAGAGTTATATCAACACTTATCAAATCTTCCCCGCACAAGCCGACTACACCAACAAAAGCCCCACCACCCATCCCCCCTCGTCCTTCACCTGGTCCTAAACTGTCCCTGGCTACAAAAGCCCCACCACCCATCCTTCTTCGCCTTTCACCTGGTATCTCCCATAGATAGGATGCACTGGGTCTCAGCGTCGCCGGGACTTATTGTCTTTTTTTCTTATTAAAATAGCCCCCCCCCCCCCCCAGTGCTATTTCTGTATTCACATCATACAAATGGGAACAGGCTTTTAGATAGAGACCCGTCTTCCCGTATTTTGTACGGGGTATTTTAAAATGTGGACGGGCATTTTCAAGTGCAGGGATGGCCATTTTATTAATAAATCTTAGAAAAAAGGGAATATTATCATTAAATCGGGCCGGGAAGCATTTGACAATAGTCCGCCATAACAGTTTACTGTTTACAAGTTAAAATTTGCATGCTGCGTGCTTATTGGTCGACAAAATGTGTGTGCTTGGCTCTGATTGGCTGCCGAGCCGTGGTCCTGAGAATGCCGAATATTCTGTCTCCACTAGTGTTTAGGAACTAGCTTTACAGATAGTTAACAGTTGCTCCAATAAACACCAGGAAGCCTCTTGCCGTTTTGGTTATTTACTGAAGCTTTGACTGTAAAACTGTAACATACAAAAATAGCAGCATATTACAATCATGTTACAACATTTTAATGAACACAACACATGCATAGCTAGATAAAGATATACATTTTAGGTAAATATGATGTAGAAAAGAACAACATTGGCTAAAATACCCCAATAAAAACGTGTGTCAAATTAGCGCTTAGCTTGATGCTAACATGTATTGAAAATGCCATAGACATGCTAATGCTAATCGCGTCATGTATTTTATCGCAAATTTCACCAATATTTACAACTTTTAGATGATATACAGCAAATAGGTCTACTCCTAACAGTACAATACTTACAGACAGATATTTCAAAGGGCCAAATGACAGTTTAGAGGCTCAAACAATCTAGCACGTGACTGTAGACAAGTCAAGGAGGAAACTACGGAAGCTCTGAGCAGACAAAAACACATGAACTCAAAACGGAAATCTTTTACCACTGGGGGCAGCACACTCCCCGCCTGGTATACTGAGATACCACTATACTTTACTGTACAATAACACAACTTCTGAAATAGGTCTTTTATACACCTTAGGAGTGCCTTCTTTGACTACTCGTACGTCTATTCTACGCACTCTGCTGTCTCTGCTAGGATAAGTGTTCACAACTAATCCAGTAGGCCATTAATTTATCTTAACCTGAGAGTCTTTTAAGACAACAACATCTCCAACAGCCACGTTTGGTTGCTCTGTTTGCCATTTTCTTCTAGGTTGAAGTGTTGCAAGATACTCTTCTCGCCAACGTTTCCAGAATGAGTCAGCAAGATTTTGCACTTGTCTACATTGTTTCCGGTACAAGTCTTTCACATCGAAGTCCCCAGGAGGAGCGGAGACTGGATAGATTTTCAGAGTGAGAAGGGCACTTGGTATGAGCAAATCGGGTTGATCAGGGTTCTCGTTATCACTTTTCTTCAGGAAGTCAGGTCCAGTGACCCAGTTTGTGGTATTTAGGAGTGAGGCTGGCACATTCCGTGTTCCATGATGGGCAGGATTGTTTTCTGTGCTCACGAAGTGCCATTGACTGGGTTCAGTTGACTTTCTGATGCGGGCTACTCGGTTAGCTACATAGACGTAAAACCTGCGACTTGTGTAGTTGATGTAGCCTAACACGACACGACTGACCGTGTAGAACCTGACTTTGTGGATTTCTACATCAAGCTCCTCAAGAAGCATGTCGCCCAGCTCTACTGCCAGCATTTATTTTGCATTTCTCAGAGTTCGAATAGCATTTGAGTCTGAGGGGAAAGATGTAAGCCCGTCATCAACGTAAAAGTTCCTTAGCACAAACTGCTTTGCCTCTTCACCGTGTTCGTCTTGGGGGTCGAGTGCAGCCCTCCTAAGACCATATATTGCGATAGCAGGCGAGGGGCTGTTTCCAAACACGTGCACAGTCATTCTGTACTCTCTGATGGCCATGTTGGGATTGTTGTCCTCATACCACAGGAAACGGACATAGTCACGGTGGTCCTTGCGAATGACAAAACAGTAGAACATTTGTTCTATGTCCGCTGTAACTGCCACAGATTCTTTGCGGAAACGCAAGAGGACTCCAAGGAGTGTGTTGTTCATTTCGGGGCCACTCAACAAGACATTGTTCAAGGAGGTGTCTTCGTGAGTAGTACTTGAGTCAAACATTCTCTGCATGAAGTTGAAAAAGTCTTCTTTCATGTGGGGCTTTTTGTCAAGCAATTGACACAGTGACTTGAGGTGTTGGACTGCCTGGCCACGATTGTTTGGTGGTTTGCACCTTTTTGGATTGAAGGGTAGGGGCGCAACCCAACTGTTGGACTCATCGATAAACATCTGTTTGTCCACGATCTCCAAGAACTGTTCATCTTCACATGACATCGCAGGTTTGTCATCGAATGGTGTGCGTATGAACGGTTGCTTACTAAGACTGTCATTTTCATCAAAGTCAATCATACTAGCCATGTTCAAAGAATAAGTGAGGGAGTCAGTTGTGAGAACTCTTTCTTTGACGTGGAAAGTGTTGGGACAAGACTCTAGAAGAGATTTACGGCCGTGGTTTAACACTGAGGTGCGGTAAACACTGACATTGCTTTGTACATGAGCACCCCCTAGGCAGACCTCACCTACTACAACCCAGCCAAGATCAAGACGTTGGGCGTAAGGGGCATCGTGAGGGCCGTTGCAGTGTTCTCTGACCTTATGCACGCGTAGTATGTCGCGTCCAAGGAGCACCAGTATTGGAGCGGTTGGATCATAAGCCGGAATCTTGTCTGCTAGATGTCTGAGGTGAGTGTGATGTTTCGCAACCTCTGGTGTTGGAATCTCAGATCGATCATCAGGAAGCATGTCACACTCGATTAAAGTAGGGAGTTGCACACTGGTTTTCCCATCAAGCGACTCTATAACGAAGCCATTAGCTATCCTTGCCCTTGTCTCTCCTACTCCTGAACAAGTTTTGAGCGTGTAAACCTTTGTGCTTGCGTCGACTTCGAAGATTTCAAAAAATTCAGTCTTAACTAAGGACCTATTACTTTGTTCATCGAGAATGGCATAGGCCTTGACTGCCTTTTCTTTGAGTCCAGCAGGATAGATCTTTACTAGACAGATTTTTGAGCAGGAACGTGAACTGTTACCCCAACCACAAATGTCAGTGCATTTTGATACAATGGTTTGGGTGAAGTTACCTGACTGCTCCCCGCCATGCTGTTCCGGAGCTGGTGCGTCTGGAGCGTCCCATGGTGCTGGTCCAGGGTGCAGAGCCGTAACATGGTGGTTGCTTTTACACTCGTAGCAGTGTATGTTGTTGTTACAGTCTTTAGCCATGTGGTTCACTGAAGAACAGCATTTGTAACAAATGTTCTTTTCTTTGAGGATTGCTTTCCTCTCATCAAGTGTTTTTGCTCTGAAACCACAACATTTGCGGAGGGAGTGCGGTTTGTCGTGGAGCGGGCAATGTTTATTTGGGTCAGCCTCGTAACTTTCTGGGGGGTTGTAGCTGCCTTCTGTAGTAGCTATGTCGGTTTTGCGGACTGACACTGCGGCTCCAAAGTTGGATCTGTTCAGTCTCTCTGGCTTTGAAACATCCGGCCGGCCAGCAAAGAGTAAGGGGGCGAAACTTGGGTCGTTGAGTGTCTTAGCTTTGTCGCACACAAACTTTACGAAGACTGAGAATGGTGGATAGTTAGCTTTATATTGCTCTTTGTAGCAGGATGCAGATGTAATCCACTTTTCTTGGAGGTGATATGAGAGTTTTTGAACAATAGGAGTAATGCCACGGGATGTGTCAAGGTAACTCAGACCGGGTAAGAACCCATCCACACGGGCTGCATCAAGTTCAGTTAGGAGGTCACCGAGCTCCCGTAACTTGTGATTCTCTCTGTTGTTGATTTTAGGGAAATCTTCCAACTTTTGCAGTAAAGCATTCTCTATTGCTTCAGGGGACCCATAGCTATCCTCCAGTCTTTGCCACAACATTCTGACACCAGCTGTTGCATCATAGATGTGCACGGCCCGAATGCGTTTTGCCTGCTCTGAAGACTTGGGGCCCAACCACTTGCAGAGAAGGTCTAACTCTTCTCTTGGTGTGAGACTTAGTTATTCAGTGGCACTGTGAAACGATGCTTTCCAGGCCCAGTAATTTTCAGGCTTGTCATCAAACGTTAGGAGTCCTGAGCTGACTAACTCTCTGCGAATCAAGTATTTGGCTAAGTCAGATGTGACAGAATGGCTAGATTCGTTAGCACCGCTTACAAGAGATTGATTTGGTTGGATTTTCATAGGCAACCGTCCGTTATTGGGTGGTTGAAATCTTTGGTCATCCATAGCAGGGCCAGGATGGTGTGGCTGCGGCATAAATGTTGCATTTTTGAATTAACTTTGGGCATAGGAATTGTCTGCCGCACTGTTGGGATTATATTTTGATGATTGTACTGCTGGTAACTCTTTGAACTCATATTCACTTATCTCACTAAGCTGGGTGTGGTGTTCTTTTACTTTATTTTGGGTAAACTCACCACAGTCCTTAGTTCGGTGACATGAAGATGGAACTTGTATTGTAGTTTGTGCATTAGCATGTTGTTGGCCGACTGACAAACCAGTTTCATCCTCAGCAGCAGCTTCCAGAACCTCTGCTTCAGCGTTGGCTGCTGCAGCTGCACTTTTTAATCGTAGTGTGTGGAGGTTAGCGCTGAGTTCTGCTTTCTTTTTAATTGCTTCAGCTTCAACGTGTGCTTGCTCTTTAATCATTTCTGCTTCTTTTTCTGCAAATGATGCTTGCGTTCGAGCTGCTTCTGCTTTGGCACGGGCTCTTGCTGCTAATACACTTGCGTTGGAGCATTGGCTGGAACGTGAAGAGATGGAACAGTGTGATCTGGTTTCCCACTGTTCATCCATGTTGCTTTCTTGTGCTTTAGTGTTGTCCTGATGCGTGTAGACTGAAGCGCCGTGCTCTGTATTGTCCTTTGGCTGCCCGTTGAAGATGTCTTTTTACTATTCTGTCTCCACTAGTGTTTAGGAAATAGCTTTACAGATAGTTAACAGTTGCTCCAATAAACACCAGGAAGCCTCTTGCCATTTTGGTTATTTACTGAAGCTTTGACTGTAAAACTGTAACATACAAAAATAGCAGCATATTACAATCATGTTACAACATTTTAATGAACACAACACATGCATAGCTAGATAAAGATATACATTTTAGGTAAATATGATGTAGAAAAGAACAACATTGGCTAAAATACCCCAATAAAAACGTGTGTCAAATTAGCGCTTAGCTTGATGCTAACATGTATTGAAAATGCCATAGACATGCTAATACTAATCGCGTCATGTATTTTATCGCAAATTTCACCAATATTTACAACTTTTAGATGATATACAGCAAATAGGTCTACTCCTAACAGTACAATACTTACAGACAGATATTTCAAAGGGCCAAATGACAGTTTAGAGGCTCAAACAATCTAGCACGTGACTGTAGACAAGTCAAGGAGGAAACTACGGAAGCTCTGAGCAGACAAAAACACATGAACTCAAAACGGAAATCTTTTACCACTGGGGGCAGCACACCGAAGCTACTCGTTTTTTCGCCTAGTCGGCCCCCGTACCCCCGTACAAAATTATTTTGACAGGGTGTTTTCAAATGCTATCTAAAAGCCTGGATGGGAAAACAAAATGCGAGTCAGGCTGCCCAATCTGAGAAATTTTATTCATATTCCCTGTGAAAAGATGAGGCCCAGTCCCACTGAAACTAGTCTGAAACTTGCTGTGCTAAATGTCAGATCCTTATGTAACAAATCATTCTTAAATAAAAAATATATAATTTTATTTCTTCTTATAATCTTTATTTTATGTTTTTAACTGAAACATGGCTTGACAAAACACAGGAAATGTAGTTCTAATAGAATCTGCTCCACCAAACCTTAAGTTTGAATCTGAAACACGAGAAAACAAAAAACAGGCTGGAGTCTGTGCTGTCTTTAGAGATTCAATAATTACCCACAGGTCTTTTGGGGTGTTTTCATAATTTGAGTATGTATCCTTTAAAATGGAGCTAAAACTGTCTCCATCCATTCTTTTCATTGTTTTATACAAGCCTCCCCAACACTGCCAAAGTTTTATTGATGATTTTACTGAGATGCTTTCAGTCATATGCACAGACTTTGATGGTTTGGTCATTACAAGTAATTTCAATGTGCATGTTGATAATATTTGTGACAGAAACGCTAAAGAGCTTGATGCTGTCCTTGAAACCTTCAGTCTTACTCGGAATGTTAGTGGCCCCACCCACAGCAGAGGGCACACTCTAGATCTCATAATTACCAAAGGGGTAAATATTTTTTTCCCAAACCACCGGCTGGTCCTGCAGTTGTTCAGAGGAGACACATAAATGATGGCACAGTTGCACTGTTTATGGAAATGATCAACTTTAAAAATTTCTCATGTTCTCATGTAAATTACTTGTTGAACTGTTACATCTAGTGTTTTGAATGTTCTAGACACCATTGCCCCTATGAAGGCTTAAGTGGTTAAAAATAAGCAGAGGGCGCCATGGAGAAATGACGTTTCGGTCAGGGCACAGAAAAGGGAGTGCCGCAGGGCCGAACGGAAATAGCGCAAGTCAAAGCTCCAGGTTCAAAAAGAGATTTACAGAGAGAAGTTGAACCTGTACAACCAAATTTTATGTAGAACTAGGGAAGGATATTTTTCTGCACTAACAACTTGCGTGTCCTGTTTGCCAAAGTAACAGATTAACAAACCCTCCAGCTCAGCTGCCGTTAGAACTCATTTCCACATCCAAGTGTAATGAGTTTGCATTATTATTTAATGACAAAGTTCAGGGCATTGAAAATGCTATAAATCCCACAATGCAAAATATTACCCTAAAACCACCTAAATCACTTGGCACCTGTAACTGACAAAACTGTCCAGAATATCACCAGAATATCATCACAAGTCTTGAGTTCATCTACATGCTGCCAGATTTCTAAAGTCTGTGCTGAACAGTTTGTAGCACCATTCACTCACATAGTTAATATGTCGCTTCAATCTGGAACATTCCCAATGTCTTTGAAAACTGCAGTCATAAAGCCTCTCCTAAAGAAGAGCAGTCTTGATCCCGCAGTACTGAGTAATTACCGGCCCATCTCTAGTCTGCCATTTTGGGGCAAAGTCCTTGAAAAGGTTGTTTACCAACAGGTCACAGATTTCCTCTTAATAAACTCATTTGATGTTTTTCAGTCAGGTTTTAGACCTCATCACAGCACTGAGACTGCTCTTGTCAAGGTGACAAATGACATCCGCCTGAACACTGACATGGGCAAAGCCTCAGTCTTAATTCTGTTAGATCTGAGTGCTGCTTTTGACACTGTCGATCATGGGATCCTCTTACAGAGACTAGAGGACTGGGTGGGCATCGCTGGCACTGTGTCTCAGACCACATGCCCCTAACCTGTGGGGTGCCCCAAGGGTCAGTCCTGGGTCCCCTTTTGTTCAACCACTACATGCTGCCGTTAGGTCAGCTGATACGCAGTGAAAATGTGTCCTTTCACAATTATGCAGACGACATTCAGATGTTTCACTGTCGGCAGGTGAATATGGACCAGTGGATTCATTCTGTCACTGCATCCAACAGATCAGTGTGTGGATGCAAAACACAGCTGAACTCAGACTTCCATCAAGACTAAAATCATCGTCTTTGGCCCACAGAAACAAAGAGAAAGTGTTCGCGGTCACCTCCAGAGTCTTGTTCTAAAACCTACAAATCAAGTTAGAAATCTGCGGGTAATAATGGACTCAGACTTGAACTTTAACAGCCACATAAAATCAATAACATCAGCAGCTTTTTACCATCTAAAAACATTGCCAAAATCAAAAATATAGTGTCTAAACCAAACCATGCGTTTGTCTCCAGTAGATTAGACTATTGTAATGGCCGCTCACTGGCCTCTCCAAATGAGCTGTAAAACAGCTGCAGTTCATCCAGAACGCTGCTGCTCGGGTCCTGACTAGAACCAGGAAGTATGATCACATTAGTCCTGTTCTCAGGTCTCTGCACTGGCTCCCTGTGGCTCAGAGAATAGACTTTAAAGCAGCTCTGCTTGTGTACAAGTCTCTCCATGGCCTAGCACCAAAGTACATCTTGGATATGTTAGTGCCATATGAACCATCTCGGACTCTGAGGACCTCAGGGGCCGGCCTCCTGCTGGTGCCAGAGTCAGGACTAAACATGGGGAATCTGCGTTTCAGTTTTATGCAGCTAAAATCTGGAACAGTCTTCCTGAAGATGTGAGACAGACTTCTACTCTGACAATGTTCAAATCTAAGCTAAAAACAGTTTTGTTTAGCTGCGCATACGACTGAAAGGATTTTTCTTTTTTATTCCTTTTAACTGTTTTGTGATTTTTGTAATTTCTTTGTGATTTGAATGCATTACACTTTGAATTGCCTTTTGTATGAAATGTGCTTTACAAATAAACTTGCCTTGCCCTGCCTACTGGCAAATACATTCAAAGTGGTGAAAAATTGGCACAATTGTCATTGCAATGAACAATAACAAAAAAAAAACAAATGACTGGTCAATACTCAAATCATCCTCAAAAATAAACCGCAATAATCTGCTCTTTCAGGAGATCATTGAGAGGGAACGGTCTATAACTAGACTCAAAGACGAAAGGCGACAGCTCGAAGCCTCTCACGCTCTTGAACTGGAGAAAATCAGAGCTCAACACAACGCTCAGATCGAGAGAATAGAACTTGAAAATACACGCAAGGTAATATTAGTGCAAAGTATTTTATTTTAATAATGAAACCTTTGAATAAAATGTATATATCGCTTTTAGGAGAAGGAACTTGGAGACTTGTCAAATGAGCTAGAGCTTCGGTCCGTCCGAGTCCAGAGCCAGGAGGCCGTGCTGCAGTCCAAGGTAACGGCAGTTGCATGGTACTTTCTACCGTGGCATACATTAAGGCATCTAAATATTTATGTTGATTTTTTTAGGAAGAAGATTTGGACAGAAGAAGGAAACATTTGGGAATGGAAGAACAGGAAGTGGACCGACAGACTGAGGTATTTTCATATAAATACAGGAACGTTAATAATAGGCCTTATCGATGACTTGAAATATACAGTGTGTGTACTTAAAACCTTCTTACAAAGTTTTTGGGCATTATTTACTGCAACAAACAAGATGGATGGAAAGTTTGTGACTTGTTCTGCCCCCACTGTGTGTTTATTTGTTTTTGGACATTTCTAATTGCTCCTGAAGCTGTAACAACAGAAGAAGCACTCAAACTGACTTCCTCCTTTTCTAGTAAAAATGTATTTCAATTGTTAAATCTTTAAACTATATATGAACTTGTGGAAATCTTCTAAATATATAAGATAAGATAAGATATTCCTTTATTGTCCCACATGGGGAAATTTCATTGGTGCAACGCAGGTAGATACAGAGGTAGATACAGAAGAACAGATCACTTATAGGAAGTCTGAAAAACACTTTCAGTAGAAGATCTCCTATAAATAAATAAAAACTCCCATAGACAAATAAATACATAAATACCATTGCATGTGATCCCGACAGTAATTGCACATGAATATGTGTCACGACAGCACATAGATTGCACATAAATTTCACAGTAATTGCACATGAATTGCACATGAATTCCAACAGCAATTGCACATAAGACAGAATTGCACATCAGTATTAGGTTAGGTCAGTATTGCGACGGGATAACGTGGCGATCTCCGGTTAAGACGACTGTTCTCCGCAGTTTCATGAGTTCCTCCTTTGTGGAAACGCGGTACGGCGCCGGCCGGGGGGCGGGGCCGGAGCCGGGGGGCGGGGCCGGAGCAGGGGGGCGGGGCCGGAGCCGGGGGGCGGGGCCGGAGCCGGGGGGCGGGGCCGGAGCCGGGGGGCGGGGCCGGAGCCGGGGGGCGGGGCCGGAGCCGGGGGACTCAGAGCCAAGACACATCGCCACGACACGACGAAAACACTCAATCCAGCCGAATAAAGTCAAAACCGCCACGACACGACGAAAACACTCAATCCAGCCGAATAAAGTCAAAACAAGTTAATTTAAAGCGATTCCAGTGCGTGTCCTGATCGTTCGTGAAGTTCCTCTTTCATATAAACGTGTATATAAACGTGTACCGACGACACGCCGTACTTTAGCGCGGCCGGAGGGCGCGGGGGGGGGCTGGTGGGCTCGCTCGGAGCTAGCTCACGTCACAACACAACGAACGCAACGAAAAACGCTCAAATCCAGCCGAAAAAAGTCAAAAACAGTTGAATTAAAAAACTATTCCAGCGCGTGTCCCTATCGTACAGTAAAATAGAAAAAATATACTAACTATATTTACAAAATATAGGAGATAAAGCACAATAAGTGTGAGAAAGAAGAGAGAGCGTTTACACCGGGCTGCCAGCTGTACCAGCGCCTTATGCATCCATCCTTATAAGTGTAAACATGTTTTGGACTAGGAAACTTGTAAAATCTTTCTAAACGGACTTGTATTCTATTTTCAGTCCCTGCCTCGTCTCATCCACGAGCGGGACGTCCTGAAGGAGGAGCTGGAGAGGGAGCGTGAGGAGAAGCGGCAGGCGCAGGAGCTGATGAGGGTCGCACGAGGAGAGCGCAACAAGGCCAAGACCGTAGAGACCAGACTCAGAGAAGAGCGAGACCGAGCCAGAGAAGAGCAGAGGAGGAGCCAAGAGGAGCAGAGGAAGAGCCAAGAGGAGCAGAGGAGGTGCCAGGAGGAGCAGGGGCGACTGGAGAGGAAGGTCCAGCTGCTGCAGGAGAGGAGGTGCGAGCGCCTCGGCCTCGGGGACAGGTAGGCTAACCAGCTCTGTGCTGGCTAATCTTCATGGGTTCAAACCAGGTTGTTTTCAGTCAAATCAAACGAATCAATCAGCAAGTTTAGATTCAGCAAAATGTTAATAACTTTACAGCGTTTAAAGATTCAAATGAGATTTTTAACAATTATGGGATTTAAATAACAATTATAGGTCTTGTGGTGTTTATTACAAGCTTTCTTACATTACCATTCCCCCCTTAGAATGTAATTGGGTCATTGTTGATTACACAATAACTACCGGTACATTCATTGTGACGAGTACATCATGGTTTCGAACGCACGTATCGGTGGCGTTTTAACCTTTTCATACCACGTCTATGTCATTTATTTGTGTAATGCAGTGCGTTCGGAGGAGGTGCTGAGGCGAGTACGTTCAACCTGGACCCGAAGTCGGACAGAAAGGAGTCAGAAGGTCCCGGTTCTGATCGAGACACACCTCTGGACGTAGAAGAGCTGGAGCCGCCGCTGTCTCCTGCTGCCGACAGCCACAGCAGCCTCCACGAGTAAGACACGTGCTGTTCTTTCCTCTTACTGTGCGGTTTAACTGTATCCATCTTAACTGATCCGAAAGGAAAGTATAAACACCCCACTTGTATTTTACGATACAGTATACATCTGTGTATTTGCTCAGAAAACATGCAACACATTCTACAGTACTTTATTCAGAACCAGAATCCGTCATTTGCTAAATGCTAATGTTTACAAAGTGCACTATTATTAACCGGAAGAAGAATTGTTCTTAATGGACAAAAATTAAGGACAATAATTAAGGATGCAACATTACTTAATATAATATAGAATTGTTCACGTGTGGTTCAGTGCATAATGTGTTACGACTTGGAATCAGAATCAGAAAAGGGTTTATTGTCATTGTACACAGGTTGAAAACATAGAAAGTTGTTTTGTAGGCGTTAAGGTTCAACATAAAACAATGAATAATGATAATAATTGTAAGTCTAAAATACATAATCCATTTTACACAGCAGTGAAGGGCGCCATTCGTTTACAGATTCAGGAAGAACCTCTGTAAAGGCCCAACTCTGCTATATCGAAACATAGTGTAATTTAATGGTATGTTTATTGATTTTTACCATGAAGGTCATGATGGTAACATTTATTTTTGTTCTTCTGAGGCCTAAAATGTATCCAAAACTTGTAGACATTGTTAACCAAGTATCTAGAAATGTATGCAATCACATGCACTGAACATACTTCAACGCGTCTGTATTTGCTCATACGTGCAGCGTTAAGAAATACATCATATCACACGGCGACTCGGTCCAGAAAACCAAGGTGTTCCTAGCGAGAGAGAGCCGCAAGCTGGTGGAACGCGAGGCGGCGCTCCGGGCAGCTCAGACCATCCCAGGACTGGAGAGCGGAGGCGTCGCCGAGGACGTCATCCAGAATCTGCAGCAGGTGAAGGGAATGCGGCTCTGGATGGTTTAGGGAATGCAAAATGACCCCTGTACTGTAGACACGCTCACGTTTCACTCCTGTAAATGATCGGCCTCAGCATTTGTGGGGCTTTTTTCTCCCCGAGGATATTGTTTTCATTTACATCCCTTACAGGTAGAGCTGGGTTGAAAAAAATCAATTTTCCGATTTTTAATCGATTCGCATATTAATGACCGATTATCGATTCGTACGTCCAAAGATCAATTTATTTTTTTAAATTAAAAAAAGAAAAAATTGAAAACAAAATTGAAAAAAAAATGAAAAATGCTCAACGTTTACATTTTATACTTCCAGTTTCAGTACTGGCAGTGTGTGAGCAGTTTTAAAATAAAAATGCTTTTGGTAGCAACCGCTTTTGGGTGAATTCTTAATTATTTTCAAGCATAATAATAATACTCTGGTTAGTGTCCCAGTAGAATCCACTGTTGCAGATGTAGTCACCTCAATGATGTCCTCCATTTATTGTCCTGAATTATCTTTCTTGAAGGTAGATTGACCCTTAACCTTTTCATCAGTCTTCCAGCCATCAGTAACTACCAATACTTGTAAGATTTGCTGTTAAATATTGATATAATACTAGTTTTAATATATTGCTTCTCTATACAGTCATGAAGTGAAGGAAACGGTTCAAATACATTTTTAATTTTTAATAACATTAACCCCCGGATCGAATCGAAATCGGATCGAATCGGAAATCAGATCGAAATCGAATCAGATGGAATCTGAGAAAATCGGAAAAAATCGATTTTGAAACGTAAAAATCGGAATCGAATCGATTCTTGAAATTTGAATCGAAACCCAGCTCTACAATCAAGGAAATGTGCTATAATACAAGACGCTGCTTCACTCTCGGAAATAATACAGTTTTTTGGTTGTTCGTTTGCGTCCATTTCATTTTCTTTCCTCCAAATTGCATATTAGCATAAGAAGCGGTTGCATCTACGGTAAATCATGCAATAAATCTGTAGATAAAATTTAAAACTATTGTGCCGTCAACATTTATGTAAGAATTTGTCTCATAAAACCTAGAAATCTGGATTTCGGCTTCTGCTGAAATGTAAACGTGTAGTTATCGCCTGTTAATTCAGCAAATAATGTTAAATTCATTAGTAAATATTTTATGTGTATGTACTGTATGACTTGCGTGTAGCCGAGAGCATTTATTTAGCTAAAATCACCTTGATTTTTCACATTTTTGTAACATCGTGAAATCGCGCTTCACTTTTGCCTCCATTACTGCATTTAGCATTTTTTCATTCACAAACTTTTCAGAGATCAGAGATGACATCCTCACAATCTTGTTACACTAATCTCATTACAATAATATAATAACAATGTAAAACTCCCCCAATTCTACAAGGATTCAATGACATACTTTTACTAGAATAGATACATAGATATAATTGTGTTTACGCCCGTTCACTGACTTCAGACTTCATTGTTTTCTTTCAGGAAGCCAGAATTGTGGGTGACCTGCAGCAGACGGTTCAAACAGGCTTCTCACTTCTGCAGAGGAAAGAGGAGAAACTTCAGCATCTGAGCTCCGTCACCGATGAGGTAAACTGTCTTCAAATCACATCACGCTATTTATTTATTATGTTTGATCTATTTTATGTTTTCTACAGTTGTTATTCATTTGATGTAATTGATCTAATGCATTGCTTTTATTTACTTTGTTGTTCTGCTTGATTTGATCAGTCCTCCAATTTATAGATATTTAATTTTATTTAGCTGACTTTCAGAGCTAATTATATATATATATACTGCTATTATGTGCAGCACTTTGGAAACGATCATGTTTATAAAATGTGCTATAAACATAAATTTGAACTGGATAACAACTACCGTATTTTCCGCACTATAAGGCGCACTTTAATTTCTCTCAAAAAAACAACTGTGCGCATTATAATCCAGAGCGCCTTATATATGGATTAATTCTGGTTGTGCTTACTGACCTCGAAGCGATTTTGGTGTGGTACAAGTTTTGTTTGGCTTAATGCGCCTTATAGTCCGGAAAATACGGTAGATATTGTCATTGGCGCCAGCTCTGTCATATTAAACTTTCCTCCCACAGCCTTTGTTTGAAAACGTTTCGCGGATTCCAGACAGAACGGTGACTTTCGACGTGACCGAGTCGGACGTGAGCAGCGCCGTGGATCCGCCTTTCAGCAGAGGTACTTCTAATGTTTAGGGGCGATACTAGAGTTTGTAAATCCCCCTAACCTGCAGTTTGACGGTTCCATTCCTGCCACACGCTGTTGTGCCTTTGAGCGTGACATTTCCTCCCACTTGTCTCCAGTGTCTGCTTTCTCGAGTGCACAGGGTTGTTTTTATTTGATGTAAAGACATTCTAGTGCCCCAAAATACAGGTGTAAATCAGTAAATATGTTAACAGTATAAAGAGTAGGGCTGCACAATATTTAACAAAAGTATCACACATGTGTAACACATTCATGAATATCACAACAAAGAACATTCTGTATTATCAATTGACGCCAAGGATGTCCAGAAATGCAGTTTTCTGAATAAGAAATTTAACATTATTTCAATTGCAATTACTGTGTTAGAAAGTATATTCAAACATTGTAATAATATCGATATTGCAATAAACTAAACGCAGTAAAAATTGCCTCCTGAAAATGTTTGTGTTTTAATATTATTTACCATGCTAAATCTAAGTTTACCTGACAGATTTCTAAATAAGCCGTTATTTAATCTTGGTTTTGTTTATTTTAACAGTCGTGACTCGTAAATCAAGGCAGGTGCATTTGTGTTTCAATATAAATGAAATGAGGCGTGAGTGATATTGACAAAAATGAATATCTCAATTTTCCCGATAAGGATATTCTGACAATATTCTATCAGAAATGTGGTCAAATATGTCTTTAAACATATTAGTTGAGGTTTTTATCAATGTGAAATCACAAACGTGCATCACTTTTTAATCAGCTCTTTAATCGCATTTTTTAAACTAAAATCGATATACTCTATTTTAAAATGTTTGCATGTCAACAAAACAACATTCACATTATCTAAATTTCTAAATACATTGCCCACCTCTGACTGCAATGATCAATATCGCAGTCTTTCCCAATATCGTGCAGCCCACGGTAACCTCACTGTTTTGACCCTTTCCAGATCAGTCCGCCGTCCCACACAGAGTCCAGGACCTGGTGGAGTCGCTGCAGGAGATCTCGGGGCAGCTGAACACCGTGGTGGGGGTCCTGGGGTCTCTCGCCCACAGACCGAGCCCGGCCTTCACGCTGCCTGAGCCCGTCCTGGACTTTAGCCACACGAGGCGCTCACAGGCGTCAGAACCCTGGGCACCGCCTCCGCCCATGTTCAGCTCCACTCTCAACCCTGGACCCAAGGCCTCGGACGACCTCATCCAGAGGCGGTGGAGGCAGATATTTCCTGGTACACGCGTCATAGATTTGGCTTTGTTCAATGCGCTTGTCGTCCCATTTTACGCACAATTAAAGATGCATAAACTGCATTCGAAGTGAGAGACAAAATCAAAACAGTAAATAGGTATTTTCTACAGTAAAGTCAGATATACAAGGCGACCTGCATCCATTCCATTTTACATTTGTTTTCCATACTAAGGAATAGACTCAATACCAATTTCGATACCATAGTACTTACTACTACTTTTTTTTTTAGACATTCAGTGCAGTTCAGTGGAATTTGCTTTCAGTCCAGCATGTGTCATTACAAACGAATAAAACACTAAAGACAAACAGCACAAACAACTAAAGGTATATTTATTTCAGATATATTGACGAAGAGAGGGACTTTCAGCTTAAATATCAGTTACTTTCTTTGTTTCCTAATCTCAAGATTGTTCTAAAACTGTTCAGGAAAGACCTAATTTGGTCCTATATTTGTAAATTTTTGAATCAACACTTGTTCAAATGAGTATTTCGTTTTGATACTAGTTTTAGAATCGATTAGTGTCTTATTTTTTTATACTTTTGACAACCATATTTGACATGTAAATGAAGCAGCTTTCATTTGGAATATTTTGTCTTCTTTAGTTATTTATTTAGTTACTTATTTTACCGTATGCTGTGACAGACTATTTTGTGATTTCAGCATTTATTTTGTAAAGTTCTTAATACTATTTGTAATACTAAGGTGTTGTATTTTAGGAGCAGCGATGGGACCGAGTGCCTCCAAACGTAATGCCTCCTACTCTTCTCCTCTCAGGTAATAAACTGTTAAAGGAAGATTTGAATAAATAGGTGTGTCACGATATAAAATGTTGGTGTTGCCATTACTGTGGGAAGAATCATTAAGATTTTATGATTATTTAAGACCAAACAACTGTGAAATCCTTAAGTCTTTCATTCACATTGTTTATTAAATTATAGTTCTTCTCATTTCTGACCAGTTTTATGAAATCAAACTTTATAAATTATAAAGTCAAGTTAGTTTGACATATACAGACGGATGAAAACGCACTTTAGGCTTAGTTTTTTTGTATAGATTGAATTGAAATGACTCGTTTTTGCCTCTGAAATGACCACAATTATACATTTTTTTTAAACCATTATATATATATTGTGACCTGAACGACCCTGACATCCTCGCACACGTGAATGATGAATTGGATCATTTTATTGCAGTCAAAGCGGCTGGAGCTCGTCGTACAGACAGAGCGCCACCGAGGCAGACGGACACCGACTGCAGGACCTCATCGACAGCAACAGGAAGTGGCTCGAGATCCGACGCAAAGACACCAACATGTATCCTTCCACCAAACTGATACTGTGCGACTCCATTTCAGACGCACGCGGAGCAGCCAAACCTTAACTCGAGTTAGAGAAACGCAATCTTACAACGGTATCGCTCAAGCAGAAGGTCAAATATTGAGTAAAACGTGTTAGGAGAAACTGCTATTTGAGGTATTGAGATAGTTTGGAAGTAAAATTTGTTTAAAATCTGGTAATTGGACAGACAAAACTGACCAAAGAGTAGACACGAACGTTACAAAAACACAAGCGCAAATGTTTGAATCCTTAAATGTCTTTCTTTTAATGCTTTTATCACTTAGACTTACTCACAGTGGGAGGAATGACCACAGCTTTTACTCCTATCTAAATATTACTTAAGTGGAAGTAAGAGTACGGTGTAGGAAACTACTCTGAAAAGGACTGTTTCTTCAAAAAGTTACTGTGATTTTCTTTCATTTTTAAAAGTTTTTGACATGTAAAACTATTCACGGTTTACTTTCATGTCAGTTTTCCACACACAGAGGCATGATAAAAGGTTTAATTGAATTCCTGTGAGAAACTTGAACTTTATACCAGAAAAAGTGCGGTTTAAAAAAAAGTGTAAAAATTATGGAGATTATTTGGGCAGATAAGTGTTGTTGAATACTATGGAAGACGTGCATATCATTCACACCCGTTTGTCCCTTAACCTCGCCCCTCAGACCTTTACTGACTCGATATCGCCCCGCCACAACCGACCGGATTCAACTCGGTTTGGACGACCACAACGACGTACGAGTGTTCCATTACTGACAAACTGCAAGCATTAAAAAAA
>NW_027315724.1:30827920-31017920 GCF_026437365.1 Eucyclogobius newberryi
TTTCCCAACACGAGCAAAACCATTCGATCCTACAAGAGAGAAACGCAACAAGACATTAATATATCTATTTCATGCAAACAGTAAGTTGTTTTCAATCTAAAGAACAAACAGAAAAGACTCACAATGTACATGGGGCCACTGCACTGTCTGATACAGTCTGTGTAAACGATGTACACCACTCTCCGCAGAACGCCCGAGTCTACAGCACAAAACATTGTAAATACCAACATTATACAACATTTAAATATGCTGTGATTCTAAATAAGCACGGTGCTGTTGTGGTGAAGTCACACGGGCCAGTATGTGTGAGTTTACCATGTTTAATAATGGCCCTCAACTTCGGGATGGGTGATTATGACAAATATGAATATCTTGATAATCCATTTTGATGTTAATATTTTAACACTGCATCAGGACTGTGCTAAAATGCGGCTGAATATATGTTTTGGTTGAGGTTCAAGTATCGCACAAAATGTGACTGGACCATGACATAATTTAAAAAATGCAGACGTTTCCCTTTATATCATTGTTTAGGATGTTTCTAACCCTTTTTTATAGTTGTATTTCTAGAATATATACCGTATATTCCGGACTGTAAGCACTTTTTTACATAGTTTTGGCCGGGGTGCGGACTTATACTCCGGAAAATACAGTACTCAATATTCTAATTTAAGAAAAGATAAGATAACCTTTATTTGTCCCACAATGGGGAGATTGCAGTGTTGCAACACAGATTAGGCACAGAAACAGATTAGGCACAGAAGTACAATAATACAAAATCAGATAAATTATAAAAAATTAAAAAAACCTCTATAATTACTTCTAACCTCTAAAATTTGCATATCTACAACAAAACTTCATTGAATAAAACAGTCAAACAATATAATTCACTCAAATCTGCTTAAACACACTGTATAGAGTAAAAAATTGTTTTTCCTGTCATAGAGGAAATAAAACGTGCGCACAGAACAGGCTCTTTAATGGTCACCTATAACTGAATTGTTATGAGTATTAAATGCATTAGTTAAAATGATTAAAACACACCAGTTTGATCACTTCATCACACCATTAAATGTCTGTACCTAGTCTCCATCTGCCCATGTAGTACAGCTGCGTGCTCAGGAGGAGAGTGGCCAAAATGTGGATGACGGAGAAAACGATCCAAAACACCATGTTGCCTTTTCCAAACACCTGGAAAAAAAAACGTACGTCACATTCGAACACGGCACACGTACAACCGCATCCAGCCCGTTTTCAAAAGTGAACCCACCACTCCGAGCACAGAGAAGAAGATGACGGCGGCGAGGCAGGCGTACGCCGTGTACGCGCTGGCGTTGATGTCCGGGTGCCGCTTCTGATACAGCTTCAGCATGCACAGCCCGGCGATCATGTACATGAACGAAGTGTCTGCAAAAACGCGATCGCACAACACAATGAATCAAAGAAATGAAAGGTCAATATGTAAAGAGGGCAGCATTACAGTAAAATACAACGGAATTACCTCCAAAGGAACTATTCTGAAGTATGTACAGTGTTGCTTCATTAACCATTGAAGTGTGGCATGTACAAATGTAAATGTAAAACAAGTTGTCCAGACAAAATGTGGTCAGAACTATCTTGTGTTGTGTGTTTTTTGTTATTTTTGGTGTATGAAATTTTAAGAAAGGGGCAGATAATTATACGATTTGTTTCTTCTCTCCGCTCATTTTTGATTGTGATGATAATTTATGTTAATAACAGACAATTGAAATAAAGAATAATACATTTTTTTGTTTTGTTCGGTTAATTTTCTACACTTGTTGGTTCATATCAATCAATTCAGCGACAATGTAGTGATTTAATACAAATGGCACCTGCTGCATATTGTGATCAAGACAAAAAAGTATAACCATTTTTGTGTGTGATATTGATTGATCAAATTTTTGTCTAAATAAAAATAGATAAAACATGGCTTTCAATATCTCTTTCCTGTACATACATCGTCCTCGCACTCACTCACTCTGAACTGGCTGTACGCCTCATGATTAAACAGACCCACGTGATTAGAAACGGCTGAATCTCTTGCTCAATTGAAATTTGGTGAATCGCACGGCCCTAATTCAAAGCATTACCGAACTGAAAGTTGGTATAGTTGGGGCAGACGTGGTAGCAGGCACTGAGCAGGCCCTCCATCATGAGAGCCGTGCCCATGGCGTAGAAAAGCCCAAAGTGTTTCGGGATGCCGCACTCCTGCAAAAAAGATTCAGCAGAATAAGTTTAGTCATAAATAATAGAGCTGGATGATTTAGGAACAATATTGAATTCAGTTTTGTTCAGAGTTCATATTTTAAACATGTCCAGGGGCATTTATTTATTCAAGCAATCTTTATTTAACCAGGTAAAAAACGCAAAATTGCTTTTCCTGGGCTAAAGTGGATTACAGCACATTTTCACTACAGAAAAACATTGTAGGAGATCAAAACAGGATTACTTTTAAAAACACAGACAATGTTAATAGAATTCTCACTCTTTCTTGTTTTAAAACCCATCCCCTCAAAGCATCAGCACAATAAGAAAACTGATACTAAACTAATACACGTTTGTAGTAGTCCAAACAGAATAAATATACAGACTAAAACTGGAAATGACTGCAAATATGGAAGTCAAAATACCTACTTTTACTATTTCTATTGCCATTTTGATTAGACCGTGACACATCTTGCACTAACATGTGGAGACGTTGTGTCATGTTTTCTCACCAGAGCGTTGATATCGTTGCGGAGCAGAGCTCGGTTGTGCAGGATGTCCCGCTTGAGGATGATGAGGAGGAAGAGCAGGCCCAGCAGCACGTAACCCAGATTACTCAGGATATTGTTGAACGAGCTGCAAAGTCAAACGGCATCATAAGTGTTCTTGTCAGACATTTTGGATGAAGTTAAATGTGAACTTCAGTAAATACTGTATTTTCCGGACTATAAGTTACACCTTTTTTCATAGTTTTTGCCGGGGAGCGACTTATACTTATATTATACTTATAGACTTATATGTGATATTATTTGTTATTTTCACACTTACAACCGCATTTCATACTCCAGTGCAACTTATATATTTTTTTCTCCTCTATTATGCATTTTTTGGCTGGTGCGACTTATAGTCCGGAAAATACGGTATGTCACTTTTCTGGTGGATGTTCTGCTGCTTATTCTAACTGATTAAAGCAAAGAACAATATCGCAACAAACTTAACATATTGCAATAACATCAAGGTTATTTATGTGACAGAAATGTGCTCTCTCTTTTTTACATGTAAACGTTAAAAAAGATGTTTATTTTAGTTTTTTCCATGTTAGCGCCTAAATTAGACTTGATTAATCTTGTTATTGTCTCTATTAAGCTTTTATTTTTGATACAGTTTGACTAGTAAATCAAGGCTCGTCCTCATTTTAATATAACTGAAATTATTAATGGTCAAATAATTAAAGCCGTATTGCAAATGGCGTTCAATGTTCCCATCGCCATAGGTCAGATCTGTGGAGAGGCACTCACTGCAAGAATACAAGTATTTTCTAAGGAATAACAACTCCTCTAATGGATATTTTATTACCTCAAAGCTCCAAGTGGATGAGCGCACAGGAAATTGTAGTAACAGATATCTTGGTTTCCAGTCACGTTCACGACCTACAAAGACAAACGTGATTCATGTTGTTCTCCGCTTTACGCTGTGTTGAAGCAAGTTAAAAAATAAAGCATAAATGAACCCCTTACCGTTTGATAAGTGATGACCAACTGGATCACAGGCAAAGCGTAGAAGACGGCGATCGTGGCAATGTTCCTATGAGAGAGAAAAATGTACACTTAAAACAGTAAAAAAACGTTGAAAAATATGTAAGACTCTGATGATGCGCTTACCAAAAATAAATTTGATATTTCTTGCTGAGGATCCTCTTATCTTTCCGAGCCAGATCAGACACACACAGATATTTCTACAAAAAAATTGTGTTAATAAAGCACTAGATACAATGAAAGTGTACATAAACGCCATAGAAAGTATAATAATTGTTGTATAAAAAGGGTGGGACCGACGATATGAGATGAGACATACATTTTGACAGAATTAATAGTAAATGGTTTCATAATATGCTGTTCATAGCATTTCTGTGAATCCTTGTGTTATTTTGTTGCTTCATTTATACTGAACATTTCTCACTGAGTCATTCCAGTAAAAGCATCGGAAGCACATGAGAGTACCATGATATTAAAGGTGCAATATGTAACTTTTTAACCTGGTGTTTAGGGTAAAAAAGAAGAAAACAACTTGATAAAAAATGCGTCTCTATTGGGGAAAAAGGCACCACCACTAGTGCACCTTTAATATCATGGTACGCTCACTCTTTAGCCATCGAATATAATGCTACTAATATCACGAAAGGCTTTTGGTTGGTTGATCATTAAAAAACACCAAGCAAAGATAATAGACTTTTGCCAAACAACTTTAAAACGTGTCCAAAGTCAGGTTTCTTCAGTCCCACGAGCTTCTGTCCCGTCCATGGTAAGAACCGTGTGCCGTCAGTGGAAACCGAATCGCTACCTTTGTGCGGACGATGTTCTTGTCCGAGTTGATGTCGTCCAAAGTGTCGTAGTCGTCCTCCTCCACGGAGCTGAGCGACTCGTGTCTGCTGCGCCCGACACTGTCCAAAGATCGCTCTGTGAAAACATGGAAAACGGAACGACGTGAGAAAACGACGAGAAAAACAAACGTCACAAGGATTTATTTGGCGGCATTGATTTCAAAATTAGATGCGGCTCGACTGTATTGTCATAATTTAACGATTGTTTCGATCACCAATTTTGACTTTTTAAACTTTCAACATATTTTTTTTTGATTGATTTTGAAGTGCTGATTGGTTTGGTGAAATTTTTGCATAATGATTTTCGCCCGTTCTTTGCGGCAGTGTGTCACCAATGCGGATGGCAAAGTGGTGAAGGTGATTGAGGAATGGCCGACGTTTGAAAGGCTCCTGCCCTGATGAACAAAAACAGAAAACTAGTGAAAGAACGGCAGCTTCCAGTTCAAATGTAGCGCCGAGCCACAAGAGGAGAAACTCTAGAGGAAAGGAGTTCAAACTACAGCGACGGTTCAGTTCATACCCATGTAGCCATAGTTGTTGTCTGTCGATGCGGCGCTGTCGGTGACGGCTTCTGAACTGAGAGTGCTGCCGTTGTCGGCTAAAACAAGGACAGAGAACCAAAATTATCGAATGGATTCTATTTAACAAAGAGAGAACAACAGTGTAAACTTATAAAATCCCACCCCTTTTCCCTCGATCAAACTATGATCCAGATTACATCAAGCTTTTGTTTAAAAAAAGTCTGGTTTTATTGATGTTTTTTCATGTTAAAGCCTAAATTTGTTTGGATTTTGTCTGTTTATCTTATATTTGTTTGACAAGTAAATTAAGGCATATGCATTTTTATTAGAATTGAAAAGTTATTTTAATGTAAATGACATAATTGTGCCAAAAAGTATGTTAAAATATCAAAATGGACATTGCAGTACTTAACGAATATGCATCACAATATTAATTAACATCGTGCAGCTCTAAAATAATGCCACTCCCCCACTCAATGGTTGCCATGACTTCTTACCAAACGATCCATATTCATAGGCTGAGGCTGGGATGTTGCCTGAATAGAAAAAATACACAATTGTAACTTAGATATAAACACATACAGCAGTTACATTATACTTTTAAGACACAGGCATCTACAGAAGCTAATATCTACATAGAAGTACAAAGGTATTAAAGAGCAACACAAAGTAGAAAATCAACTAACAAACAGTGTGATATTGGCGAGTTTGAAAGGTTAGCGTGGATGAAATTAGATCGACTTTGGGCCAATGAAATTATAAACACAAAACACAGCAGGCAACAACAGACGCAAGCGACGAAGAAACACGTGCATCAAAGAAGATTGTCATTCGTTGCCGCTGGAGAAATCACTATTATTATAAGCCTAGTACCGTATTTTCCGGACTATAAGTCGCACCAGCCAAAAAAAGCATTAAAGAGAAGAAAAAAAACATATATAAGTTGCAGTGGAGTATGAAATGTGGTTGCAAGTGTGAAAATAACGAATAGTATCACATATAAGTTGCTCCGGAGTATAAGTATAAGTATAGGTCGCACCCCGGCCAAAACTATGAAAAAGGTGCGACTTATAGTCCAGAAAATACGGTATATTCTTTTGACTGAAATGACCACGTTTTGAATGATTTAAAACTTCAGTGAGCTCAACGGTTGCTTGCTTCATGCAGATGTTTCTTTGCTGTCAACACGTTGGGATCAGCAGCATTTGCGAGATGCAGACGAGCCCGAGCTAGAACAAAGCTTTCCAGCGTCTAACACATGTTCTGCCTAAATATAAACGTGTTATTGAGCCTAATATGACGAGCAAGCGGTGCGCGTGTGACAAGCGGCGTTACGGCTGTTCAATGGCGACTTAAATGAGAATAACAGGGATGCAATACCATCTCCGCTCTTCCCAAGCAGGGACGCTGAAGCATTAACAAAACAGAAACAGGTTAAGGATCTTCAGTGCGAACAACACAAATAAAGCTCAATTAATACAACATTTAGTGGCTTTATTCACTTATTTTAGAGTCGTTATCGGAATAACAAGAATAGTTTTATTTACCGGTCTCAGCAGGCAACATGTCGGGAGGCTCGAGGAAGAGCTCCCTCTTCTTTGTCCTGTAAAATTAAGCAAAAACAGTAAATAAAGTGCCCGTCATATAATATTAGCTGAACGATTAATCACAATCATATATATGTAAAAAGCCTAAGGCCGTATGCAAGCTGTTTAATGACCTGGTTACATATTTATTTTGCATACATCGCTGTTTCCAATTATTTATTTGACAGGGAGAATACATATTTATGAAACGCCTGCAGCAGTTAATGTGCAAATATTAGGGATGGTATATCAGTTATTGGTGATATCGTTGGTTTCCCCAGATATCGGTATCAGTTCGGTATCATTTGATCAGTTTTTCTGCTCTGCCACTGACTGTCGCATCCAGTTCGTACTCCCCGCACCAGATTTGACTTTTTAAACATGACTGATGAGTAAAAAATAGAAATAGGAGGCCAGATAGACTAAAAATATCTCTATATTTAAGAAAAATGTAAATAAGGAGCGCTGCGTGGGTATTTAAAGGCGGTATGGACGATTTTTCGGCGATTTGAGAACGCAGGCGGAAGTGCGCATGCGCACTCCCCCGTGCGGACCGATACAACACACACGTGCGTTTGTTTATTAGCGCAACGGAGCGCATCGCATCGCTCGTCTCCCGTAGATTTCTGTCCACTTCTGCGTCAGCTCGAACTCTCTTTCTCCGTCTTCATTTTGCCCCGTACACTGAGGGAACTATATTATGATAGATCCATGCGCTTAGACACGCGGAAACGTGGGGACGAGCCTGACGCGGCTGCAGGTGAGCGGTAGGTGCGTTTTATGATTGATACGTGGCAGGACAAATGATTTATCCACGCCACGAGGAAATATGATACAAAATTTGCTGAAAAAAATCGTCCATACCACCTTTAAATGTCCTAAAAGCAGTAAAATTAAAATGGATGCTCAATTGTCTCAAACACGATCGTGCCAGAAATGGTTTTATATCCCAGATTAATACTTTTTTTTAAACATAAGTGGAGAGATAATTTGTGGACTTTATTACAACTTAGTCTAGTCTAATCGGCAAATATCAGTTGTCGGTCACAACTGTAGGGGAATGGAGATGGACATTCCACGGCCAGATAACAGAAAATCTCTCTTTGAACATTGGGGGTTTTTCGTTCTCCCCCTTTCCCTCACCGCAGGGAGCCGCTGTGACTTGTGTGATAACAGACCTTCTCCCCACAGTCTTACAGGAGGACGCCCCAATGAAAACTATGTTTTATGTGATTATGCCATGAATGTTTGTCCGAATCAACTCCCTACACCGCATGTTTCACCTTGTGTTACGTATTTTTCCACTGTTTAAGGTTTTATATTCCCAATGCTTTAACTCGAGTGCCCATCACAGGTGAAAGAAGATGTAAAATGTGTCTACCTCAAGAAATAATGTGCACAAACTGCCCAAAATTGTTTATCGTGTAAATGTTAAAACAGGGTTTAAATGTTTTGCCATTATTTACGTTACTCTAGCTTTATTTTCTCGACCAGGAAATGTTAAACGGGAAGTCTGCACAGTAGCGCCCGCCCCTTTCGCTCCCAGCATGCCCTGCGGGCCAGGTATCAAAAGGACGCTCCAAGCTAGAAACGTTCTCTTGCTCTTCTCTTCTCTTCTCATCCACTTTGTCTTTTCTCTTGGGAGCCGTCTCCACGGACGAGCCTTTCACTTTTTCCTTTGTCTCAACAAAAATCCGTCCGTCACGTGGTCGACAAGGCCATGCCAGCCCTGGACTCTGAAACCACCTGAAACCACCTGGAACCCCCTGGAACTAAGCTTAAGCGCTAAACCGGACAGAGACTTTCTTTGCTACTTCGTTTCTTTTCTTTTTGAAGTAAACCATACGCCGTTTACGTGGATCAGCGCTACGCTCTCATCTGAGTAAAGGCCGCGTGAGGAGCTAACACGCCGCTAAAGTGTTCTACCGCTAAGGAACTCTCGGATATCGCCTCCGTTGCCACCGGCGCCAAGGACCTCACAGCCGCCGCTGCCTTCCTCGCTCCACGGCCAGCACACCGCTCCACGGCCAGCACACCGCTCCACGGCCAGCACACCGCTCCACGGCCAGCACACCGCTCCACGGCCAGCACACCGCTCCACGGCCGCCGCCCGCTTCACGAACCTTCGCCGCCACACCGCTACACGCGACGCCTCGCTACGGACCTCGTCCGCGGACAAGGACCAGCCGGACCGAGTCTCTACAAACCGTAAGCCGAGTTCAGCGTGCGGTTCTTTTGTGGCGTGATTTGGGTAGAGCTCAGCTGTTCCTCCTCCCTTTTAGCTTCTCACTTTCCCTCTTTTTGATATAGATTAGCATAGACGCGTTTGATTATCAAAGGCAAAACCCTGGTTTAACATTATCTGCATGAAATTTGCTGTCAAATCTGATATAACATCACCTGTGATTTACCTGTGCACATTTCTGCTCCGGTGTTTTTGATTGCCCTTTGGATAAATAAACTACACGAAAGAGTTATTGACTATTGTTTGTTTGAATAGACTATGTGTAAGTCCCTGAATCGTGAAACACCCTTCAGACCTTTTTAACGAGCGCGATTAAGGACCGTATCTTAGCTCTTTGGGTTTTACCCTGGTGCCCCGTCTTGTCTCGTTTCTGCTAAGAAATCTCCCTTAATCATAAACTGAATACATGTAGTTTGAGACCCTACACAACAATAAAGCTCAAATGTATTCATATCAGACCATTTCAAGTAAATATATCAGATTATAGCAAAGATGTCAATTTCTATATTTTGTTTCATTTTGGCAGGTAATAAAAAAAAAACTATAACAAAACATTAAAAAACACAAAAGTACATGGAACAGTAAAAGTCAAAAAAAAAGAGTTTAAAATGCGCTCGGACTTTACATTTATTCACGTTTTAAAGCCAGATTAAAAAGTGGATATTGATTGAAATCATCACTTTGCACAAATCTTTGTGGTTCATTTATCACATTTGTCAGCTGCAGAAAACAGGAGGAAAATAACGTACCGCCGGTTGTGCACAAAGGCCACTATCAGAATGAGCACGTAGAAAGACAGGAAAATCCCCAGACAGAACAGCATCCCGTAAACATAAGTTTCAGCTGTGAAAAAGACAAAACGTACAGCAATGTCAGTATCATTAAAAAATATGTGCTCTGGTTTGTAAATCTCAGTAGAAACGGCTGTGTCACAGGATTTTACAAATAAGTACGATTGTAGAAACGTCGTCACGATATTACAAACATTTCACACTCGAGTTTGATTCGAAGGAACATACTTGATACTAGAATGTCATTTTAGCACAAAATAATGGTTTATTATTTAGATTTGATACTGGGTTTAGTATTGATTAAAGGTGAGAAATATGTTAAATGTTGTTTTGAAAATAGTTTGAATATCGAGTGTATTTTTTGTAGTAAAAATGCTACAAAAAGAGAATTAAAAAAGTTTTGTTATGTAAGCGTTCTAATAAGGATTTTTAAAGCCATTTCACATTTGTCTAACAATCAAACCTCAACTAAGACACATTTGAGCACATTTCTATTAGATTGACATAATATTGTTATCGGGATATAAGTTTTTTTTGTCAATTTCGCCATCCTCTCGTATCGATTACAATCCGGGTGTCGATTCTTTTGCTCACCGTAGATTGTGGACGCTGTAAAATCACAAACGTTTGATAAATCTGACAAGGCCTTACTTTTAATAGCAGGAGACACGATGACATCCAGGATCTTGGTTCGGTTTCCGGCGTTGATGAGTACGTCTGGGCGGAGGGGATAGTAACGTAGGGGCCCGCCGCAGGCCTCGTCTTCAGTTTTAACCACCACCACCACATAGAAGCTGTTGTTGGGAAAATCCTTTCGCTGAAACAACAACAGAAAAATGCTCATTGTCCCACATTAAAAAAATGGTTTCTCCAATTTTCGTTATGGAGTTGTTGCTCTTTTTGAAGTCAAAGAGACGACAAACATGGGACAATGTGGATTTATACATAGAACTGCACAGCATCTAAATACTAAAGCTCACTATAAATAAGACTAGTCCACTATAAAAACGAATGGTCATGGTGTTTTGATAATCATAAACGTTATCTGGACTAAACAGACTCTAAAACAGATACGAAAATACCTTTTTATAACAAAGGCAGCCGCATATTTGAATCAAAAAACACATTATTTGTATATTCTCCATCTAGAAGTGTCAATGTCACTATATTTTAACCTTTATTTGGTTGATAATGTATTTAAAAAGTCTCAATGTACATCCGAACAATCTTTTTATAAGTCTAAAATGTAATCGTTAACTAGTCAACCACTAAAATAATCGTTAGTTTTAGCCTTACGGAACACAATTGCAACAGTGTAAGGATTTATATTTAGTTTTTTTCACAAGATAGCTTTTTACTTGCATAGATCCCCCATTTCCTGGTAAATTACACATCAGGCTGTCACGCTAACACACTTTTAACAAAAATAACAATATATTGCAACTGAAAATTATATTGAAACTAATTGATGCCACTGGCTGTATAAAGACGCGCACCAAAATAATGTGTTAAGATGAATCAAAATGACACGCAAAGCGCAAAATCGGATCATCTGAGAGACTCTCAAATGGTTTTGCTCTTTACGTATCGCTTTAATAACCTTTTAATCTAAACTAAATCTGATAATAAAATAAATATCACCAGAAGCGCACATGTACAATCCCAAGAGTACATCTTTGGAGAGGGGGTACTGCTTGTTGCAGACATTTTTAATATTTAATAGCCAAGATGGTACAAAGGCTTATTAAAACCTTTCCAAAACGTGTGGAGTGCCTTGGTTTTTTGCGTTGTCTGGCTCTACAATATTTCACCCTGCAGACAACAGTATTTCCAAATGGAAAATCTGATCAAAATAATTAGATTTGACTGCGCATGTAACAGCCAAAACAACCATAAAGCAGGAGACGCTCTGTAAACCCTTTTATAAACGAACACATCATATGAGCTGCAAAATTAAAAACACGAAATGAAACACTAAAATTGTAGTGAGTAAATATCATTAATGGCTCATGTTAATTATCCAACACTGAACAGCTCATAATAATAAAAAAGAAATAAGAACAAATTCCCTACTAGCGCAAAGAAAAAGTACACGCCCCCAAAAGTATTGATCCATCCATTACATATTGAACGAGAAGTCAATATAGTAATTATTGTGACAAGCCTAATTATTGAAAATAATCCTCAATGGGAAGCAAAATGTTTGTACTTTCATGAACAAAGTCTTACCTGAACTGTAATAGCACCCTTCTTGGTCATAGTCTGGTAAATCCCAATGAAGGCCACATTGTTGTCAAGGTCAAACACAGGGCACTGGAAATACAACGTGAATAATAATTACAGAGAACAGTAAAAACATAACGAAAAAGAGCGTTAAACAATTCTCCGCCCTCTTGTGGCGTTACGGTGTAATTACACGTTGGCCACAGTGTAAAAGGCCACTTCAGGACATTGTAAGAAAAAAGAAAAGGATAACAAAAGATGGGTAATAATAGCTTTACCAGAATGTCTTGAATGGACATGACGGAGCAGGGAAAGGTCATGTCGGAGGTGACTTTGACAATAACAGTGTCCACTCCCTCCGGAAAGACATACTTGAAATACTGGAAGGCAGTAATAATAGTAATAGTCAATGGTATGAAAAACAAACCAATTAATCAGGTCAAAAGAAAAAACATTGAAGGATTTGTTTTTTTGTTCATTGCGATTTGGCGGAACTTGTAATTTCCCCAATTCTTGCCAACTTTGTTTATCACATGGTCAGGACTTTTGAATATTGTGCAATGAGTAAAAAAGAAAAATGATTCAAAGTTTATCATCTTAACATATTCATTTTGCACTGAAAACAAGAACCACAACAAAGTAAACGCTATCAAACTGATCAAATACTTTCTGTTATTTACCTGGGGCTGAGAAGGAGAGGCTGTGAAGCTGAACTTCTTGTCTGTCCTGTTTTGAATAAAACAAACCTTATGATGTGATCACATGTTTACAATTCCAATTATATTTGTTTCATGCACTGTCGACCAGGAATAAATATCAATATAAAATCTACTATCAACTGAAACCCAATGAAATGAATACTGCAATACCAAAATATGTTACAGAAGATATAACCAGTTTGTAATAGGAGAATGGACATAAATATTTAACAAGAACAAGCCATCTTCATCGTGGCAAAGAGCTCAATAAAATGTGGGTTAAAAGTGGGTTTTGATTGAAAGTAAGACTGTTTACTAGTCTGATCACTTTTTCAATTAGTCAAACGTTTATTTCTATTGCACACTGAGACTTTCTAAACACATTATGATTGAAGTAAAGGTAGAAATATGGAGACTGAAAGCTTCAAGAATTGTCGATTAATGGGTCAGGGTTAGTTGAAAGATGTGTTGTTTATGGTTAATTTTAATACAAACTTTCCTCAGAATGTGACATGATATTCAGCCATAGTTGATGTTTATGACAAAAGAAGTCATGTAATCCAAGACCACATGTTGAACACTGCGACACCGGTTTGTTTGAGCACATGTTAATACTCACTGTAGTGTAAAGCTCTCCACGCGGCTGACTCGGAGCTGGTAGTTTGTGCCTTGACTCGATAAAGTCGACACATCCACAAAGAAAAACTGGGTCTCGGATGCAACAACTGTTGGAGGTTGGCACAAAGTTCTCCCGATATGATTGTATGGATACTTCCTTTGATATCTGTAGGAAATCGAAGACGCAACAAATAAGTTTAATTAGAAATGATTGTTGAGGGACTAGGTTTGATACAATTATCTTATGAAACATCCTTGGAAATGTAAGCTAAAAAATACATTCATAAACACATTTATTTCTGATGGCAAAAAATATATATTCAACAAAATATGATGATGATGATGATGATGATGAAGAAGAAGAAGAAGAAGAAGAAGAAGAAGAAGAAGAAGAAGAAGAAGAAGAAGAAGAAGAAGAAGAAGAAGAAGAAGAAGAAGAAGAAGAAGAAGAAGAAGAAGAAGAAGAAGAAGAAGAAGAAGAAGAAGAAGAAGAAGAAGAAGAAGAAGAAGAAGAAGAAGAAGAAGAAGAAGAAGAAGAAGAAGAAGAAGAAGAAGAAGAATTGCTACTTGACATTTGAGGAAATTCTAGGGCAACTTCTGTTTTTTAGTTGAAAAACATGAGATACACTAGAACACATTTAAATAAATAGAACATTAGATAAATTACATTTGCCATTTTAAAACACACAATAATGCAGCTGTCTAGTGCCTTTATGGTGAGGAAGCATATTTTACAGTTTTAAATCTTTCTCATGTTTGATTCAACATGCAGATACAACATTACAAAACCTTAATCATAATAAAAATCCGACGTGAAGCCTGCACAGCCATTTGTATTTTTACATTATGTATTTAAATTATACTTGGCACATTTCAGCTTGTGTCAATAGGTTTGAGATCCTGGGAAAAAGTTACAAGAACAATCAACCACATCACCACATCCTCATGACCTCGTGGCAAAAGTTCCCTTGTTTACACAATGACTTCAATTAAATACGGAAGTACAAGTTCAACTGTTTAATACCAAGCGCCACTGGTGATTACTTACGTAGATCCCTAGCAAGCAATTATTTGATTGATTTAGTCAACTAGTCCAAAGTTTGACCGTAACATGTAATAGTCAAATAATACATCAAAGTTCCTAGATTGCGATTGTTGAATTGACAGTTTATTGTATGCACTCAACACTGAATTGCTAATCTTCTTAATCAGTGTTTCTTCACGATGTACGAGCTCAGTTGTGAAAACCTGCTGAAATCTGCTTACACTATCATCTCCCTGGACCATATCATGCCCAGGGACAGACTTTGTAACATTCCTCTGAGCATGTCTTACGTGTCAATCGGTTATTACAGCCATATAAAGCGCTGGCGACAAACATCAGCACAGGATGGACTTTTGTCGCCATTTATGCAGAATATGCACCATCCTGTACCATCCTGTATAATGTAATTCTATAGACATTTTCAGTTAGCACAATAATTAATAAACCTATGGCGACTTTACTTAAGTATTCTTTTTTCTTGCTCAGTCCTGAGCTCTAGGATTTATTTAATTTCTATTATTTTATGTGTTGTTGCTATTTTACTAGTGTTTTAATGCACAGATGATCCAGGTCCGGTGCAACAAAGTGATTTCCCGTGTGGATCAATAACGTATTAGTTTAAAGTGCTGTTCCTGTTGCAGACACTGGACTAACAAGCATGTTGTGGCCTTAACACGTTTTATTTCTTCAGTAAGGTTTAAGAATAAAACAAACTGAATGAAAAACGCAAAAGGAATGGTACATAAATACATGAGTCCAAATAGGCGTAGCGGTGCGTACTTACAGGCCTCTTAATATCAACGGGACTTGGAAAGATAGGACAGCTTGCTTTTGTCGCACCACAAACAGTATGGGACTCTTGGGACTCTCTTGGGACTCTTGTGTCTGGACATCCACGGTCACGCGGACTCCCTCCGTCTGTAAAACACCAAAAAGAGCATATTATTACACCGCAACAAGCATAATCTAGGTCAGTGGTTCCCAACATGTTTTTATTTTTTTTATTTGAGCACAATTATTAAATAGCAAAGGCTGATATTACTTAGACAATATTGTGCCTGTGGTTTAAATCGCCACAAACAAGATCTGAAACTCATGTGATGCTTGTATTAGCTGATCATAGTTCATATTTCAGTCTCATCTCAAATGTCAAACGCTTCACAGATTGTTTATGACATGCGCTGGAAAAACAATCCTACTTTTCAAACATTTATCACAATTTGATTTTCATTTCAGGATCGGAACAGGTTTATTGCCATTGTCAATGAACAAAATTCACAAACATTGGAACTTGTCTTGGTGAAAGATGCAACACGAAACAATAAAACAATGAACAATGAATAAGTCATGACAATAAGCTATCAGATAAAGAAAAATAAGAATAAAAAAGGCTTAATACGTACACAAATGTACAGTTGTAAAGCCATACATATGTAGTGCAGAAAGTGAACAGTGCAGTGAGTGATTAAATTAGGGTTAAATGATGGTTTCCCCAAAAGTGTGCAGCACCATTCTTTAGGCAAATAAATCAATGCAATAGCCAATTACTTCCATTATATATTCTTGCTTTTATGATATTGATGTGCAGAATCTTCAGCTGTTTTTGACCTTTTTTGTGTGTGTTTAATGCGTGGATGCAGCTCACCTTGTTCCTGGACACGGTGTGGTTGAACGCGTAGATGGTCTGATTGTCGCTCGTCACGGTCCCATTGTAGCTCACGTCGAAATCCGCATCCATCTGGACCACGTTCTTGGTGTCCCCCAAAACCCCGGGGACACAAACACAAACGCACGCCAAGACCGTCCATAACAAACCAGGACGACACCGGCGATCGCCTTTATGTCGAGACTTCCAACAATTCCTCAGCATCATTTTACTCAGCAGCCGCGTCGTGATGCTAAAATGTCGAACTGTAAACGCAGATTAAAGTCCACTCCATTCAACTCGTTACGAACAGGCAACGAAGAGGATTGAACAACAACAATAACAGCTGCTGCTGCGAAGAAGAACGGGAAAATCGAAAATGGGAAGCTGTTTTTTTTACACATCCTCAAACAGCATCGCGAAAAACGAAACTGCCCGGAGTCAGTTCGACGAATTCTGCTGTTTCATTACATTTCCGTGACCGATTGCGAGTTGTTGTTGACGGCTGCTGCTGCTGATGCTAGCATGTGTAGCATTGCAAAGTAGGACGCGGGCAAAGCGACGTATTAGCCTTGATACAACCGAATATTTCACTCGAGCGACTATATACAAGAATACAAAACAATCGATCGTGATTTGTCAGCGGCTGTCAGGTCCTGTTTCTCAGACAAACCGTTGGAAAGCTCTCCATCGAGCCCAGCGTGTTTACAAATGAGATCAGCGTGAGCCGCGAGCGCCCCCTTCACGCTGCAGACAGTAAACATTGCGTCTTACGTCATCACGTTACAGTCGCAGACCTCTGTGACAGTGACACGCTTTGGCCACGAAGAGACGCTGTCTACATTCATAAAAATAAGTAGCAGATATGCGCCGCAATGATGTTTCTGTTTTAGCGCCACAAATCTATATTTTTAATCGATAATTTGTTGTGTAGCGGCTAGGCTAAAGATAGGACATGGTCTGGAAAGTTTTAACCTGAGGCCACTTTAGATTTGGACATCCTCGCCCGCACACACAGACTGTAGTACATACAAAATGACCCCTCAACACCGCCCACCCATAAACCAAGCTGTCGTCTTGGTTTTCTCTGAATCACGGAGCAGAATGATATTGCGCACATCTGTGTCGCCTAGGCAACAACTACGGTTCCAGGCCCGTCGATGAAGTCATTTGTTACGCTGATCGTTGCCATGGTTACAACCTAGAGAGGGCGCTGCGGAGGGGCTCCACGTAAAATGACGCAGGGCGGGGGCGTGCCTGAGACGCGCGCTGCGCAAGCCTGCTTGTTGTTCCCGCAGAGAGGCGAGAAGATGGCGGCCGTGTCAAGCGGAGGTACTGCTGGGTCCGCTGCGGCCGGGATTACGCACCCTGCCCGACCGTCTCACGCAGCTATGGGCCCGCAGAATCGACCCCAGCCATGCTCCGGCATCAGCCACCCCGGTCGCCCCAGTTCGGCCTCTGGGTGCATCACTAATCCCGGCCACACTTCGGCCACCAGGCCCCCCCCAGCCCGTGTGGGCCACTACGAAATTGAGCGGACCATCGGCAAGGGGAATTTCGCGGTTGTTAAACTAGCCACGCACGTCATTACCAAAGCAAAGGTAAGGCGCCTGGTCACCAGTCCTCAGCGGCGAACAAATACAAGCTGTCACGGTTTAATTTCCACTCTTTATGACTCGGCACTCTGGATGACGCTGGGGCCTTCAGGCTCCGGAGGCACGGGCAGCCCGCTCTGGAGACACCGCTGCTCGGGGCTGGGGGTCTCTCGATGGGGTGTAACATCTAACATTTAATGCACACACGTCCCTCTAAAATATCGGCTTTACATCTTTTGTGTCGGTTTATTGGCAGTGAAGTCATAAGGCCTGATGTGAATGTTTGGCCGAACGCAGAGGACAGAGGAAAGGGTATTGACTCAGATGAAAAGAGGAGACTGAGCTCAGACTGTAGCAGCTTAGCTTAGCTAATTAGCTCATTTGCTGTTTGAACAGATGTGCTTTACATCCAACTGTAATTGAAGCGCCTATTTTAGGTCAGATTCAGAGAACAGTATTGTCAAAGAAAGTCTTTCATGACTTCTTTGTAAACGATGCGGTTCTGGTGTAAAGTCTTACTCACAGGCTTCCATCGAAATCTGGACTCTTTAAAGTTGCAGTTTGCGGGTAAAAGTAATAATAACATAATAATAGTGGGCCCTTTTTTAAAAAGTCATTTTCAATAATTCAAGTAACTTTGCCGTTTCATTAGATTTCATTCAACCAAAACTCAACATTTTCCCCCCAATGTAATTGGAAAAAAAAGTTGCTATCATTATTTTAAATGATCAATGGGGTATTGCATTTTATCGAACATAATTCTCTTTTCATTACTGTAAAATATGGCGTGGTGAAATAACTGAGCGCCTCTATGTGTTTGGACAAAGTGCTGGGCAGCTGAGCTTGCACCTCAGCCTGTATGACCTCTTGTTGACATGTACACACATGAACATAGACTGTCACACACAGCCACCATCAACTTTGTGTGATGTTGATGTCATAATAACAAGAACAAATATTGAGGCCACAAGGTTGAAATGGAAACAGTTTTGACATCTCTAGCAGGCGTGTTGGAAAATATTTTAGACTTTGTAGACTTTAATAAATTGATTATGAAAGCTTGTGTTAGACTATTTTGTCTGGCTGAGTAATTTCAGTCCGCCAGAAGAAAAGGACCAGAATGACAACATGGCCTGTCGAATGAAAGGGAAGCCTATGTATGTTGACAGTGGTGGTCAGTGACGAACCACCGGCGGGTGATTTTCATAAACGAACAGCGTGGCGCAGGGGACCGTTTGCTCATGAATATCAGAGGGACAGGAGAGCATCTTCACATCACGAGCGTCAATGCAGACATCATGCATTTGAATAAGGTCATTAGCGGCTGGATCAAATGTGCAAAGGGGGAAGCCTTGTTGTGGTAGAGCCAGTGTTTGTGTGAAGCAGCTGACAATAGTTCTGACCTGGTTAGTGTGGTTAGATGCAGCTCGGTGATAAAACGGATGGTTGTTGGTCTCTACGTGATGTTATCTTGGAAAATCTAACTCTGTGTTTGTTCTACAGACAGTCTCCAGGTGATGTACTAGATTGACAAAAGTGAAAACGTGTGACCGTACTTAAGATGACTGGTGCATTGTTTGAAAATGAAAGTGAGCTGCTTTAGTTAGTTAGTTAGCTAGTCTACAGACACAATCGTTTGACTTTTTCCAACTTTACCATTGCAATTGTTTGTTTTTAATCTCATAAATGAAGACTTTTGTCTAGTCAGCAATTATTTTTTGCTTTAGATATTTTTTTTTTCTATTGTTAAGGGTAATGTTCACTTTCTTGTAGGAAAATTTGCCCTCTGCATACGACCCATCCTTCAGTGGTCACTGTGGTCAGGACTACCGTAGCTGGAGGATTTGACCTGGTGCATGTTTTGAGTTGATGGTGGAAAACTCACCCAGATTCGGGGAGGAACATGCAAAGCGCCACACATTATCGATATTAACATTGATTCATATTGTTTGGCATTTTGACTTTGGTCTTTGATATGAAACCTGGCATGTATTTGCATAGATTATCAAAATACAGTTACAATTATTTTAATAGTTGGACCGGTTGCAGCCCTTAACCCACTTTATTCTCGAAAGTTAGTTTTTTGTTGTTGACCTTTGGATGTGCCTCGTTGCAGTTCGTCGAATAGAGGTGCTACAGGCAAAAGTAAACGGCCTCGTTTGCGTTACAGCCAAAACAAATAGGAGCACTTTAGGAATCTGCCTCAGTGTTTGACTCGACTGCCACTGTTGATGCTTATTTGCAGTATTACTTTAAAAAACAGACAAAAGACTGTTATATTTATCCATGCTTTTCATCGTCATATCATCTGAACTAATATCATGGAACTGATGCACAAAATCACAGCAAGCCGGGAGGCAGCTTATTCTCGGGGACAAATCTAGAAGGAAGGCAAACACGGCATTAGTTGGCGATTAACAAAGTGTTTATGCTGTGTTCTTTCGATCTCTCTGCTTTTGAGATCACGCAGTAAGTAAAAGGTCCAGAATGTAAAGCCAGCGGACAACGGGTCATTTTCTTGTCCTCCCAATTTTCAGTTTGAGTGTTTTTTAGGCAAGAGAAAATCGTGAGCAGGAGGCAGAGTGCAGGCAGCGCATTAGGTAACAGCAGGCCTAATGTACTATGTAACATTTTCACTACTCACTCTCTTAGTCACACACACACACAGCTCTGACATCCAGCATCCCCTCGCTCACAGGCTGCAATGTGATTTCATTTGGCTCCAGCCACTCGGCTCAGAGCGGTTTGAGAGGCCTCACTTCTGCCTCACAGTCATGAGGCTTGAGCACACGGCCAATGAGGCACTAGCAGTTCAGTCAGCACAATGTATTATCCTTATTGCCTACTCTTCGCGCTCCTAAACAAGCAAATGGATTTTAGTTTTAATGATTGTCCAGTTAAAAATAGTTCGGCAGATCTCAAGCCAGTATGTGGTTTTGAGCTCAATATGGTCTTGCCTGGTGTGAATGTGCTGTGGCAGTAGAAGTGGGCCATATGTCGAAATTTAGATAATATTGTGAATGTTGTTTTGAAGATATGCAAAATTTGATCAAGTACATTGCAGCCACATTTTTCGTCAGTCAACTTTAGGGCGGCTGTGGCTACAGAAGTGGCTTATCACCACTGTAGCACTTTGTGAAGCTTGCTAGGTTGTGACATAAATACATGCCATGTCAATGTCAATGTCGAAGTTTATTTATAAAGCACACATACAACTTTAAAAGCCCAAAGTGCTGTACAGAAAGTGCAATAATGCATGGACACAATCAGTTAAAATTATCTTGTGTAGCTTTAAAGACACAGGACTAATGGTGCGTCTCCACTAGCCCTACTTGGCCCTACTCAGCCTATTTGTGTTTCCATTACTCTTAGAATCTTGTATTGTATCCATAGAAACTGTCCACAACAACCCAATATCCATAGAAACTTTGTGGTAAGCATGCAAATCTGACCAATCGTTTGGAGCAGTTTTGCTTGGTCTGGTTAAACCCGGGCTGAGCACATAAACATACCTGTTACAGGTTAAGAAGGGCTGGTCCAGATGCAACACACCGTTTCCATGGTGAACAGCTGGAGCATGTCATCGGCTACAGCCGCACACGGTGACCGCATTATACCTGAACAATGAGAGGAGACGGGTCACACCGGTTTCCACAACAACAGTGATGGTGTCACCGGGCCAACCATCATGTACTTTTCATCCACTGTCTTTGTTTTATAGAAGATGGGATGGGCTTGTATATTAATCAACCAAATGTGGTGTCAGTATTTATCATTCATCATTCTAAATACTATAATGAGTTGACCGTGCAGTTTACTAGTGTGATTTTAATAAAACAAAGTGCAAAAATATGCCAGTTTTAATCTTAGCCCTAAGCCTAACCCTTTAGCCTGACCATTTGTTTTTGTGCAAATGTGAAAGCTGTATGCTGCACCTAAATACATAATAAATGAATCTAACTATGCGATAAACCAGTGCACCTCGCTGACCATACGCTTATCTACTGAAGATCTTTTCTACAGGACAGTCATGCATTTATTTCTCCTAAACCATGTTCTATGCTCCACTTCTTTACTTTTTTTTTTGTGTCCTGTAACTATTATACAGACGGAAAGTTGCATAAATTCTATCTCTGCTGAAATGTTTCGTCCAAAAGTATAAAGTCCCTGAAAACGGCAGATGGATTTGCAGAACCCAGATTTCCCACTCTCATGAACATGTCTGTGGATTTGTACTTGAAGGCAACACTCCACTGAGTCATCTCCACACAAACTCCAAACACACGTACGCGCCACACTCGCGGAGAGGCAGGCACTATGAAACGCAGAATCCCAAACGCGGAGTCCGGCTTGTCAACGCTGAATTAAATGCTTGACTAATAACACCGGTCATTGTGTAGGTCTTCACTAGAGATTGCAAGTGCGTTTCGTTTACTCTTGCGACTAGATTGTGTCGTTTTGAAGAACCGTTTGTATCACGGTGACACGGCAAAGTTCAAGCGAGTTTGCATTTCAGTCAAATCGCAGCACGACTCGATCATTTGGCGAAAGTTCCTGATTCGGCTTTGTTTTTTGTGCGCAGTCCAACTCTGCTTTTGGTAACAAGGCGCATTCACTCTCGATGGCAAGCTAAATATAACAGACAAAGAGTAAATATAATGTTATAAATATGAGATGGAGAAAAACATGTACCGCGAGGTCAGTAAACACAACCGTAATTAATCCATATATAAGGCGCACTGGATTATGAAGTGCACTTGAGACAATGATATGCTTTTAAGTGCGCCTTATAGTGTGGAAAGTACGGTAATTGATTTGATTTTTTTTCTGCATATATACACAATATATTCAATGTAGTTGCTATACTTAAATAGTAATATAATACACAACGCCGTACCATATTGCATTGCTCTAACTTCAGTTTTTAAATGTATTCAATATTTTTTTCTGCTCTCTACTCTCACTGTGTAACATTCATCCTGCTTTTTGTTTAATGAAATGTCCGTTACTTCATTTAAGTTGTTATCCAGACTCTAAATGTGTAATGTGCTGAGAAAAAGGATTTATGACTTCAACAGTGTAGTAATTACTTCAAAATGACATGGGGGGGGGGGGGGGGATTTTGCAATGATTTAAAATATCTTTAAATCATTGCAAAATTATCAGTAGTTGGAGCTAGGAATGTCTAGTTATTCGGGTAATTGGTCATGTCAAATAATCGTAAGAACTAAGAAAATATTTGTGAGAGTAGTAGGCAGCAGCAGTGAGTTCTTTCAGCTCAGCCTATATTACATGTAAACTAGGGCTGGGTATTACCTAGTACCTCACAATACTGGCACAAGGTCCACGATACGAATCTCGATACTTGATACATGGATATCCCTTAAAACCGGTGTTTAAAAGTTGACTAAAATTATGTTTTTATTAAGTAGAATAACACAAATGCATCAGAATTTCAAGTTCACAATTCCTTAATATCAAAATACAACTGTTCTATGATTGCGTCACGTCTGTTGGTTAAAAAGTGTAGAACTTTGCAATTTATAACCACTTTATGTTGTTTAAAAGTATCTTGTATCGATAGAAGTATTGCCAAGAAGTCCGTCACGATATATCATGATATCGATGCATATTGAGTACAGCCCTAATGTAAAGTACTTTTGATCTGGCTGTTTTTGTGATATTCTTTTCTATTCAGACAGGTTGTAATCCTTTGAACTTGTGAAAGAAAGCAAATAAAGGAGACCAAAGTTGTTTGGTCTTGGTGCCATTATGCCATTAGTGAATTATTGTAAAATCGTGCCGTTTCTTTGCGCAATAATCGCACAACTAACATTTGCTACCATGTGCAGGGCTACTTTTCCGTATGTTCAGCCATTCACCCTTGCATTTAATGTCGTTCAGTAGTGCCGCATTCATGTTTAAGACTAATTTCTTCATTCTAATCAAATTGCCCTGGGCAGAGCTGGCGTCGTGCTTTGAGATATTGGCGTTGACCTGGCCTTCGAGGTAAGCCCCTTGTCTCGGTGATATGGGATAAGCCGTTACAATGCGTCACTGAAGGGTAAAACCTCACGCGTTATATCACCGTCTGCGTCCGAGCACAGCAGACATGACGCCATCACACCGTGTTTGGCTCAGCTAGAGATAAGTCAGAGGTAAATGTTTGTGTTTTGGATGTTTTTGTCACGCAATAGTCCTTGGGCGGTGAGAATTTGATATTGAATTGACTTAATTATACTAAAACTAGTACGAAATTATAGATACTGGAGAAAAATACATACAAATGCAAAATAAATAAACACAATAATAATAAAACGGAATGGGAATTTATACTTGTGATATGCAGGTCACAATTCAATTTAATATAAAAACAAAATAATAATTTTAACAATTTCGAAGCAAAATTTTGTATTTTTACCTGCGTTTTTAAAATGTTGTATTACTCTTATCTATTTTATTACATACAATGAAATGATTGTCCTTCAAGTTCAATTTCATAAAGCTGGTCACATACTTGAAGAATAGTAAAGTATTTTTCTGTTCTCTGTTTGTATGCTCTCTATTTTTATCGTTTTTCAATGGCACATCAAGATCGAGTGGGAATCGAGTTGTATCGGGTTGATATTTGTACTTTCGAACATCGGCCTCACATCTCTGGATCAGTTTGTTGCTGTTTCAAATCATATTGTTTGGAAGAATTGATCAAACTTGACATATTGATGCAAAAATATCGACAGAACTCATCGGGCAAAGGTGGATCAGTGTCAGCATCAGCCATGAAAAAAAACAACACATGGGTCAAGCTCTAATAAACACAATTATTTAAGATATTGTCTGGTACAAACATCTCTGCTTTTATTCTTAATGTAATTGTAAAATAAATTATACAGCCAAACTCAATGTGGATATTCTAAGGCGTCCAAACTAATCAATAATACATACCATTTTTAGCTACACTGCTGTACAATATATGACAATCACAACGAGACACATTTTATTCAGTTCCCTGCTCCATGTTCACGTCAGAAAGCCACGTCACAAACCGGTGCATTAAGCCTGATACGGTTTTATTCTTACTCTTTATCAAGTGTTTATAGATTTGTAAATAATCCGGAGACAGTGTTAGAGGTGAAACGGCAACTCTTTATTTACAGTAATGTTGTAGTACATAATTGATTCTTACAACAGGGAAGTGTATGATCATAAGTACTTTAAGGAGGTATCTGTGGTAATATTTATCATGGTTTTACACCTGTCGAATGGCAGTTTTGTGAAAAGTAAAGCGTTGAAATTCACAGGAATCTTCCATCCATGACTTCAATGTACAAGAATCCATCCAGAATGCAGACGATTAATGCGTAAGGAACACATTTTCCCGACAGTTCAAACATTCAAAGTTAAGAGTTTTTTGTGTGTCAAACAATAACAAAATGAGCTTTGGCCCTTGTTTACCTCAACATAATGTCACATCAACTGCCCAGGTCTTTCCAGGAAGAGTAATTATAAACTTCACTTATATTTTTGTTAAACTATGAAAAAGCCAAGTTAGTAATATCTTTAAATATATATATATTTTTATTACAAGAATACATTCTCAGCCACTTTAATAATCATTCACATGGCAACTAGCATTTAAAGTCGCGTTCTACCGATGTGCACTCTTGTTTTGACTGTCTGATTCACAAAGTGCGTCCTGTTTCGGTCGCTGCCTGTGGGAGGACGGCCGGGGCAGGTTCAGGGAGGACATGCAAAACCTCTAATCTTCTTCTGCTGCAAAGGTGTGAACCACTGAACAACTTCAACTGCGTTCACTCACTCTCACACTAGAAGTGGAATTACACAATGGTCATGACGAGACTGACAAAAACATGTCATTGATGTAATAGGTGATTCCACGAGTCAGCGAATCACCCATTAGAGGACCTCAAAACACTCGGGACCTCTTTATAGTGACGGTGCAAATTTTGAATATTATATATACAAATTGCGTAATGTTTTGTTTGTGTGAAATTTTTGATAACCGCATTGTTGTTAGGAACTTTTCCAGCTGTTGGGTAGTTTTAAAGATGAATGGGTCTTCAATTAATTGAAAAGTTTATTAGTAATATGTTGCATTTAGGGCATTTAAGTCTCAGTAGTTGAATTGTAAAGACGATGGTAATATGAATTTTTGAGTTCCAGACGTTTCTCAACCTTTCTTCAATAAAAATGCACTGAAATTGATTTGAAATATTTAAATTGAATGTTTTTAATAGCATTTCTGGATCCACAAAATGAACAACATTTTTAGCATTTTTTTCCCTGCCAAATTCTCCAGATTTTGGGCTGATACTTTTTTTTTTTTTAAACGTTGTGTTTATTGTTCTTTATTGTTTTATGTTTTGTTTTGTTTTCCTTTTAAGCCTGGATCAGGTTTTAAACAAAATGTCCATCGTTTCTTTTTTGTTAAGCTGAATTGTTCTCTTCTTAAAGTAAAGCCCAGCCTTTTATGTAGTGTACAAAAATATCTAATCGATCCTCAGGGTTTTGACTGAAAGCCCAGGGATGCGTTCCATTGAAACTTAATCCTGCAGCTCTTGCTCGCACGAGATGAAGCATTGGCATCCATACCATGATATAACGCGTCCACATTGTCATTGTTTATTCAGTGGGACGTTTCTCTGGCTTCATTAAAAAGCTGCAGCATAAACACTTTGAACACTCGCCTCGGTAAAATCCTCCTCCCGTTATAACAGTCCCCGGATGTTACGCGATGGATCCCCTCATGAAGATGATAATTTTCTAACGCCATCTGCGCTGTTTAACTAGAAGTAGAATTTGAATGCGCCTTTTTTACATGTCTTTGTTCTGGAGGTTGCGTCCAGACTGAAGTTAAAACCAATTTACATCTGCTTTACATGTCTTTCTGTCCTAAGTCTGCTCATCCCGGCGCTTCGTCACTGCCGCCGCTGAACTCGGTTATGTCTGCCGTGATATCGCTGCTAAGACTGGGAGACGAGGAGTTTTAATACATTTGTGATCACTCAATTTGCGTATTCATTTTTCATCCGGCCAGACTTTCCCTTTTATCTGCTATAACACGTTCAAATGATCGCTGGTGGAGGCCGGCACAAGACTATCTCGGTTAATGGTTGGATTTGTGTGAAAAATTACATTATTTAGCATTATTTGTGTATTAGAATGTCCTCTACAACAAAATATACTGTTTCTTTACTAAAAAAAAAAAAACGTCATCCTGACTTCCAACCAAACTAAGGCTACGTTCACATTGCAGGTCAAATCCAAATTTGTATCTGTATTTAAAACTGACCTGAACGTTATCAATAAGCAACATTTCCGGGATAAACATCACAATCCTGAGTCAAAGTGGAGAGAAATGGCAGAGGAGGGAGCTGAAAACTGTCAGCGGAAGAAGGAAGAAGTTTGCGAGCTAATCCATATACGGGGTGACAACTATTCGGGCCAAAATTGAGGCTTCATACCGTAATTGGGCGGAATTTGAGGAGATCGCGAAGGAGTTGGCAGAGAGAGGGACTAAGCGCTCCTGGCCGCAACGACGGCGGGAATAAAAAGCCTTTGTGCGAATTTTAAAGAAACTAAAGACCAAAATAAAAGCATTCCGTTCACACCAGACCACATTAAAACAATTCGTATTGGGCCTCATACCCTGCAGTGTAGCCTCAGTCAAAGAGATGGACCTTAACCATCATGGTAACGCTGACTGACTTACTTAACAGTTATTTTGTATTTTAAGAAGGTGCACATAGAGGCGCTCTGTGCATTTGACAGCGAGGGGGGGATGTCTTTGCTTTTTTTTTAACAACAGTTTGATTTCTTTGTCTTTTTCTATTCTGCTGTTGTGACGCTTCGGCCAATCCGCTTCAAATATCTGCCATGACCCCCCCGGGCTTTTCCCCACGGCTTTCGGCGATAGACGTTCCAGATTGATAATTGTGTAGAACTCAGGAATTGTTAAAAATATGGACCGAAAGCTGCTTTTTAACTGCAACTTGCAGATCAAACGTCATACTAGACAGCAAATCAGAATTAAATAATGTTTCCCAAATTCTTTCGGCCCAAAATTAAACAAATGTAATGTCGTTCGGGCAAATCCATATCCACTTTATTTATATATTGCATTTTACTAACCGAAACGGTTCCAAAAGTCCTGCTCGAAGACAAAATACATTACCTGTGCTCAATTTGATCAAGTATGTCCCAAAACAATAAATCCAATTAAATTTAAATTGAAAGCAAAACCATGAAATGGCAAGGAATAATTGAAATGAATAAATTGTTTGTATAGTTTTCTGGATCTTTAGCAATTTCCAATCTTCCCCATTTATGTTATTATATTCAGATCATTGTGTGCAGAAAAACAGCATTGTGTTGAACTCAATCTCTCAGTCAACGTTTGCCTTGCTCCTCTGTTGACAAACGGTCCGAGAGGATCAGATTTTGTTTGTTCTTGGCTGTAATCATAATGTCAGCCCACATGAAACTCCACATTCCTGACATACTTAGGACATGCACGATGATTCGATAGCAGAAGATGAAATTGTGCATCTCGAGGCTATAAAATAGACAGTAAACATCTTAGTGCCACCAAAATCATATCCTTGGAATTTTTCATTAAAAAGAAAGCTAAATTAGTTGTGGCTCTCAATAATAATTTCCTGGAGCACCAGGCCAGTGCAATAAAGCCAAATATATTTATATGTTGTTAATTTCCAGATATGAGGGACTGAAATATCAGTTTGCCCAAATATTGGGTCAGTATTTTTAATGTATTGGCTATCAGCCTTAAATTTATATATAAATTAATGATTTAGCTTTGGCCTATTGCACCTGTTGCCCAAAGAAAACCCATAAAGCTTTATTTAAACACGTCAGTGCCCTCTTCTCCAGTCTGTTGTTAAGCAGGGCTGTGGGTGAGGTTGCATTGATTCAAATTATAATTTGGAAAAAACTATGAATCTACATTTTGGCCCAAAATATCATCTGAGGTTATTGGCAATCTCCTTTCTGCATTTTTTAATTTAACAAATCTATAGAAATGATTGTTAAATCAGGGGAGAATACAACATTATAAATGCCATCATTAGTCCTTAGTACAGTACAGTGTATCTGTATTTGTTCTGATCATTAATTTGACTAAAGTCCACTGCTCTGGTCCTGTCTCTCATGTCTACGTTTCTCTGCCTCTGATAAAAAAAACACACAGTTGTTTTTGAGGGAAAACTTGGAAGATAATGTCTTTAACAAAGATCACGTTGTTCCACGAGTCGCGACGCGTTTGAATTACGAGCTCCTTTCAGGGACACAAAGTTCATATTTTAGTCATCTCTGGGTTGATTTATGTAGGATAAAAAATGACTGGAAGATAAATCTATTAGAATATAGCTGCAGTTAAGTCTGCTGTTTACTTCCTCTGTCTGGAAGGACAGGCGGCTGAATCCTTTCTTAAAATGTCAACACCCAAGACTCATCAAACCACGAGTATCAAGCCATTTGATACTATTTTGTGTACCATAAAACATCTTAACATCTTAGTGTTGTATAATACACAAAAATTATTGGTTCGCACATTGTTAAATGTTTGGGTCCATTTTTCAAACTCTGAATTGAGATTGCAGTGTCACCTGAGTAACATGGTCTTCCTCATGTAACACGGGTTTGGGCTTGTATTGGCTTTAAATGTCACTAGCCTAAATAAAGCCACAAGCGATACCTCTTTAGGCATAATACGTTTCCTGCCAGACACTTAAGATTTTTCACTAGTTTACTCATGTCCTATGAAAGCTGCTCGGTTATAATTGTTTAGTCCTGGGATAATATTATATAAGATTACAATCCACAAACTACAATACATGCTCAGAATAATTTTTATTGGTTAAAAGAGTTGTATGTATCAAATAGTTGTTTTGGAGAAATGCAAAGTTTGAATATTGTATCTGTAATAAGAACTACTAAAAGGTTGCAAAATAAGCTATTTAAATAAAAATATTGGCGTGTAGTCTTTGAAATGAAGAGAATAATGTATTTCTGCACGCTTAAGACTTAATTTTACAGTCTTGTCATGTTTTATGTAATACGTCAACAGTTACAAGCATGTTTTAGCACATTTCTGATGGATTGCAATAACACCCTCTAACTAATGTTAGAGATAATCCCCCAAAATATCAAGATAGTTAATTGTTGTCAATATCGCCTTCCTCTATTGGTCAGGCAATTTCAGAACCAGAAAAACAGGGATCAATGTCAACATGCATAAACTAAAACAAAGATTCAACAACATAACAACACACAAACATAAACGACAGCGTTCTCAGGTTCAATTTACACGTTTGGAAGACAGTGTTTGATACGTAGCATTTTAAAATATTTGCTACTTGCTTGTTGGTAATTATTAATACAATGTTTTGTCTGAAGATGTATACGCTTTCTGCAGCGTTAATAAATCCACATGTAAAAATAAAAAGTATATATTTTTGAACAACTTTATTCATAAATTGGAACTAGAAGCCGTCACCGTATTTTAACCTTTTATTTGGTTGTTAATGCATATAAAAAGTCTCGATGTACTATAGAAGTAATCGTTTGACTAGTCGACTACTAAAATAATTGTTAGAGTTGAATAGTGAGTTGAACAGTGTAAATGTAAAACAAGCGCACGATCTGCATTAAGCAAACATTTAAAGTTGACTAAATGATACAAATAACCCAAAGATAAACCAAGCTTGCACAATGCAGCAATGCCATTTTTAGCTGTACTCCTCTCTCCCGGGAGTCCCCTTTTTGGCTTTCCCCCACTTCCTCTTCCTGCCAGCACAGGAAGTCGGTCTTTTCCCATCTTCAGTGGGCCATCAGGCAAAAGAGCAGCTCGGGAATGGCCCACCAACATTCACTCTCACTGCGGGATAAATGCTTTCCATATTTTGTCTCTGGTGTGTCTATATTTGGCTGAACGCCTGTTTTGAAGCCGCTTTGTTAGTTTCACTTGATTAAGTCGTTAAAGGCATCTCTGGCCATTTCTAAGTCCTTGTCACAGACCATCACCGTCCACGTCGTTGGAGCTTTTGTGCCGGACGCTGTGGTTATGCAAGAGAGGAAGGTCACTGCTCAGGTCAGGTTTCCCAAACGAGGCACGAGTCCACTGACCGACCGTTTGGACACGTCAAGACTGGGCCCAGCAGAGGGTTTAGGTGTCTTTTTTCCAGTGAGAAATGACTCAATAAATTGGACTTTCTTGCTGTATTTGTCCTGCATCAGTGCCATAATATTTATACTTATAAATTGCACACAGACCTTTTGATTTAAAATAATCACTCATTAATTAATCATGCCCATTACAGGGTCATTACATATGAACTGTGGAAGCTGGGATGTTCTGCATGCTCTTTGGTCCTTTACAACAGTATCTGCTCATGACCCGTTTTAAATATAGTTTTGATGTAAATTAAGACCATTTAACTCGGGTTGGGCATTTTTTATTAAGGTTTAATTGCAAATACAATTGAAATGTCTGTAAAATGAAAACCAAAAGTGCAGAAATATTACCATACACTTATTCATCTTATTTAAAAGTTTACAATGAAGCATTGTTCATTTTTTCTGTAGCATTTCCACTATAAACTCTCCACTCATAAGTCAATTTTAGCATATCTTCAACACAAAACTCACCACATTATCTACATTACTTGAGAGAAATCACACTTTCTTTTTATGCAACGTTTTATCGAACTTTCGACTGACTTCTCGCGTTTGTGTCGACAGGTGGCTATAAAAATCGTGGACAAGACGCAGTTGGACGACGAGAACCTGAAGAAGATCTTCAGAGAGGTGCAGATCATGAAGCTGCTGAAGCACCCCCACATTATCCGGCTCTTCCAGGTACATCGCCTCCCACAGACACAGACGCTCTCTATACATTCACCGTGTTTAAAACCAGACCGTATCGCTCCTATAGCTATAATTACAGCCCCGCTCCTTCAAATTATGTGAAGTCTGTCCTCGGATACTGTGGGGGCTTTCATCTTCTTTCTGCTATCGAACTGCATACATTTAACGATGAAGGAATTCAGTTTGAAGCGATTTGACAACAAGGAATCGTGTATTAAGTTCCCCGTCGAAAAGCGGAACGTTATCGATTTTAAAACTAGTATCGATGCAAAACAAATCACAAAGTGGACCAAATGTGACCTTTTCTGAACCGTTTTAGAATGACTTTGAGCTTTATCAGAACTAGTGCAAAGAAAGATGTATTATTGTGTGTCTCAATGTCCTTCCCCAGTCTAGTAAGAAAAGAAAATGTCAGTCTATCGTCTAAAACATTAACCTAAAAAAGATAATTCGATCAACGTTGGTATCAAAAATCAAGTTTGAAATTTGGTGACGATGCTAAAAATACAAAAAAAAAGGGAAATGTAATGGAAAATGATTGTATTACTATGGAATTCAGTAGTTGTTGTTGTTGTTGTTGTTGTTTTATGGCGGTTGGCATCCAATTGTTGCATTACCGCCAGACTTTATTCTTCAGACTTTTCGTAGTCCTCAGACTGTCGTAGTCCGTGTTGTTGTTTTATGGCGGCTGGTATCCAAGTTGTTGTTGTTGTTGTTGTTGTTTTATGGCGGTTGGCATCCAAGTGTTGCATTACCGCCAGACTTTATTCCTCAGACTTATTACATTGCAGCCAGACTTTCTTCTTCAGACTTTATTCTGTGTTTCAAAGCCCATGAGTTCAAAGCACGTTAGAACATCCTCTTCGTCCTCATCCTCAGCACATTCTTCTACACACCCCAACTCTATAACTAACTAAACTACAACTTCAGCTTAAACAAACTAGTACTCGTAGTCCTCAGACTCTGTCGTAGTCCGTAAAAGTACTCCTTCCATTGCTTTGGTGTTACAAAGCCCATGAGGTCATGATATGTCTTTGTGACTAGAATAGTTGTTGTTGTTTCAGAGACTGACAACGAAAAGTCTGAGGAATAAAGTCTGGCGGTAATGCAACAATTGGATGCCAACCGCCATAAAACAACAACAACAACAACCGGCTTTATTCCAGGGAGACTCTTCTTCATCTTCCTCTCCTTCTTTGACGTTCGGTGCTTCCACCGTACAGCTTTATTCTTCAGGCTTCATTCTATAGGCTTTAATATTTCCACTGATGTCGCTGCTTGGTAGCCGTGCGTCTACGAGTCTGGGCGAGGACAGGAGACCACCCCCACCCCCATCTCGTCACTCTGATCACTCTGACTCCCCACAAGCAGACCCCCATCACTCCGACTCCCATTTAGCGCCTTTAGCCTGTTTTCTATATCTGCCCAATCAAGCTCCTTTGTTCCAAGGAATCTCCCTGCAGCTTTAGCAATGATCCTGATCCTTTCAGTTCTGCTTTGAGCCTGAGCAGCACAGTTTACAACATCCACCATAAAGAATACAAAATCCTCTCTATCCACAACCAGGGTATTCTCATTAATTCTGGAACCTGCACACTTGGGACCTCCATTCTTGAAACCTTCACACTTCTTGGGAGCCACGCTGGCCTTTCTCATTTCGCCCTGGATGGGAGCAGCGCTGGCTCCTCTCTCTGTATTTACTCTAAACTTGTTACTTGAAACTTTCTTGACTGCATCTGCATAGGATATATCTTGAGAGACCTTTATTTTATGCACCTCAGCAGCTCTTTTGCTAGAGAAGTGCTCCCACGTCACACTTCCCATACTCGTGATCTCCTGCACATTTACCACATCTTTGCCTCCCTCTACAGACCGCTGCAATATGCCCAAAGCGCTGGCACTTAAAGCAACGCAGGGGCGGTGGAACATATGGCCTGACGCTATAGCACATGTACCCAATGAACACCTTACTAGGCAGGCACCTCCCTTCAAGTGTTACCATTACCGACAAGCTGTCACATCTTACCCCAGGGTCACCTTCAACCGCCTAGCGTCCACCACCTTAGCTCCAGTCAAATTCTCCTTAACTTCATCCACAGACGTCGCCGTAGGGACATCTACGATAACTCCTCTGACCGTGTTTCTTTCAGCAGCAGACACAAGAATGTCCTTTCCACCCAGACGTTTAGTTCCAATCGCCTTCCGTTGCTGAGCCGCGTCCTTGCACACGACCAGCAGCGAGCCATCTCTAAGGACACTCGCACTCTTGATCACTCCCACAGCTACAGTTAGGCTCTTTGACAATGCCACTGAATTCCACTCCTTAAAGGATGCACTATCCTGTGCAAGCTTTATGATCACCTTACAGTCTCTGCTCTCACCCCGGACATCAATAGCTTCAGCCTCATCCTGCTGCTCATTCCCAGAACCCTCGGACGAGCTAAGGGACTTTTTACGTTTCCGGGCACGTGCAGCCAGAAAAGGCTGCTCCTCCACGCCGTCCAGAACGTCTTCGACCACCGATCCACTCTCCTCCGCCAGTAGTTAATATGAAGGCAGCATTCTTTCTGTCGATGCAGCTCTGCCTAGTTTGAGAATTCCAAATCCCCTTGGCATTTGTACGTTGATATCACACGGAATTTAACGTGCCAACACGTCGTTGAGCATTCTTTTGTAAACGCTTTTGACCTGAATTCAGTCTCACGATCGTTTCTCTCCGGCACGATAACACATATTCTGAACGAGCGGCCTTTGCTCTCTCTCTGCTCCTGTGTCCTCAGGTGATGGAGACGGAAAGAATGATCTATCTCGTCACGGAGTACGCCAGCGGTGGAGAGATATTTGGTGAGGGAGTTCCCAGTGACGTCGCACTTCTTTGGATGTCATATCTTTTGTGCTTAAACTAAATGTGGTTCATTCACACACGAACAAAAAAGTAAAATATGTGTTTCCAGGCTTGCTGAGATGTTTAGCGAGTATGTAAATGTAATGATATCAGAATATTGTACTGTGCTTGTATAGAATGCCATGTAACGGCTGGATAAATACGCTGTGTTTAACAAGTAGGGCTAGATTTGAATTAAGAGTAATGGGAGAATATTGTAAAAGAAAGTTATTTTTCACAATCTTCTTTTATGTTTTGTACATATGTTAATCTTTGTCCTGTTTTTTTTCCTACCTCCAGTGTAAAATGACCTAAACCAAGAGTATTATAAGATAAGATAAGATAAGATAATCCTTTATTGTCCACACATGGGGAAATTTCATTGATACAACGCAGTAGATACAGAGGAAAAGGACAGATCACATGAATTAGTCATTCATTATGATTCTACAGGTCTAAACTGGAGCTAAACATTAATTTATGTAAATGTAAACAGGGATTGAAGCAGGGCTGAACTAGGTCGATCCAACACACTCCACACTGACACATTATGCTTTTATTTTATAACTTTATTGGTGTAGTTTTGTTTAATTTAGTTTATTTCCCCCCTTATTATATTACACATGATACATTTACACAGCGTTTAATGTTGCACAGAGCCCAAAGGGAGGAAAGTTTCTGGGCGCCTACAGCTGCCAGACTGTAGAGTATACACACAGAACCTGGTACTTCCTCCTGGCACAGATCTAATACATTATACGCATATAATAAATTCACTTCGTAATTGTCCATGTGCCATAGTTTATACATGGATTGTAAACGGCAAATAGAAAATAGAAGGGAACCGCTGACTTCTGGTGGAAAACTGCGGCCTACTGCTGATGAATTGGCAATGAAAAATACTATTAGAGAACAAAGAAAGTACAGGACAGTGGGGGGTCGGTGAAAAAGCAATGACCTCTTAAAGGCAGGAGAATTAATATCACGCAAACATCTACGACTCTTTCTATATACAACCTTTGCATTATGGATAATTTGTCTCTTCTAAACAACCACAGTTAACATGGATTAATCTTGTGTGGCGGTGTTAGCCAACGATTTCAAAGTATCAACGGATGAAAGCTCTTCTACCCGAGTCTGAATAGACCGTTTAACCGCACACACTCTCCACAGACCATTTGGTGGCTCACGGGCGAATGGCAGAAAAGGACGCCAGGAAAAAGTTCAAACAGATTGTGGCGGCCGTCCACTTCTGCCACTGCCGCAGCATCGTGCACAGAGACCTGAAGGCCGAGAACCTGCTGTTGGACCACAATCTAAACATTAAAATAGCAGGTACAGAAACGCACACCGACTCTCGCGGTTTACAAAGCAATCCCACACACTCTTTCATAATTTCATGCAAAGTAACTATTTAGAAACGCTCAATTTACTGTGATTGAGTAGATTTTCTTTGGGGTCATTGTCCTTTTTTTCTGAGGTTGAACTTGTACTCGAGTAGAAATCTGACCGTGTAATTATAATTGTAATCAGAGAAGTAACTCGATACATTGTTGTCACGCTGCTCATTTCTAAATATACAAACTCCCAGAACACTGCATCGCCTGCTCTGATTAGACCAAAGAAGAAAGTGGATTGCAATTTAAAATGACTCAGTTCAGCTTTAAACTGTTTCATTTATCAAGTTTTATTTTATTATTATTGTATTTCTTTTATAAATGGCTGGTCTAAAATGTTACTGAAATTGCATAAAAATAAACACATTTTTGAGTAATATTTTTCACGCTTACCTTTGCTTACACATTTGGCGGCAGTTGAGTACTTGTACGTGTAGTTGGGTACATTTTCAGCCGTGTACCAGAGAACATGAGGAAACATAAATGAATGGTTATTACTTTTCTTATCACTAAAATTACAATTTTGTTGGAGTTTTTAATGTTGCTTCAATCTAATATTTTAAAATGTAAAAAATCATCATATCGTCACAATCTTTCTCGTTGCTTTCAGTTAATCAAAAGCATAACAATAAAACGCCTGTAAAATGTCTTCTTTATGGCAACATCAGAACAAAAAAAGCCTTACACAGATCTATTAAAATTGACATAATTGAATCAAATCGAATAAAAATGACAACTATTACCTATCATAAATGCATTTTTTTCCCTCCCTTCAGATTTTGGTTTCAGTAACCTGTTTTCTCGAGGGCAACTGTTAAAAACGTGGTGTGGCAGCCCCCCGTACGCCGCCCCGGAGCTGTTCGAGGGCAAAGAATACGACGGACCTAAAGTAGACGTATGGGTGAGTAGAACGTCGCGGCAGTTTTTTCTGACAACAAATCGGATCAAATCTAATCGCTCTTGTCAAACGTTCCCCCCTCCGCAGAGCTTAGGTGTTGTGTTGTACGTGTTGGTTTGTGGAGCCTTACCCTTCGACGGCAGCACTCTACAGAATTTGCGAGCGCGAGTCCTGAGCGGCAAGTTTCGCATCCCCTTCTTCATGTCGACAGGTCAGAGACGTCTTTAAAAACCCCAAAACTGTTTGTATGCATTTCCTACACAAGTTATTCAAAGTCAACCCTCACGTCGCAGTATTCAAATGTTCTGTTCTGAAGTTTTATCACGTGGTTACTTATAGAACTGCCAATTCACAAGTATTTTATTTACTTTGTCCCGTCGACAACACTTCATCTCTTTGCACGGCTTGTTTTGCATACATATTAGCCAAGTCTGTTTTTGTTTAATATCGTGTTTTTGCATGCCATCCTTTATATTTGACCAAATATTCTTCCGTGTTTTTTCTTGCACTGCATCGTAAAGGCAAATTCACAGATGATTGCAACTATTTCTGATTCTAATTGACCTTTTTAAAAAGAGTCTTATGTTTGACTCAAACCGGCTTCTCCTCTTGACCCACCTCATCAGCCACATACAGTTCATATTTTAAAGTCTCTATGTTGTTATTAGTTTTGCTCATAGTGCATATTCTGCATTTAGAATTATATTATTCACATGAACTAACCCATTAAAAGCACTTCCTCTGTGGTGACGTTTCACACACAGAGGAAGTAAACGGAAGACTTACTGCTGCTGTATTCTAATTAGAGGAGGGTTTTATCTTTCTGTATTTTTGATTTTTGATTTCATTTTTTGTGTGTCAGTAATCAAAGGCACTCGCAATTCACACACGGCTCAACTCGCGGCACAAATACAATCTTTTTGAAGACATTAGCTTCCAAAAATGTCCGTATAAAACAACCTGTTTGACTCCTTTACTCGCTACAGTTGGTTTAATAGTAAAATAAAGGAGATTAGAGCTGTTTGTGTTTATCAGGAGCAGAGAGCAGGGACACGCAGACACATGAATACAAATGTCAAAGAAGTTATAACAAATCAACAGCCAACAATATTATTATTTATAGAAAGAATTGAATTGTGACAAAACCGTATCATCCTTAATTATGACTGTGTATTACTACGCACTGTTTATTTGCTCCAAAGCACATTCCTAGTTTGTGAAGTTTGTACCGTGCAATGACAATCAAGAAACCTATGATTCTTTAAACAAATAATAATAATGATAACAACAACTGAAGCAATATATTTTTTTATCGTTTGGCAGCTAATCTTGACATTATGTTGTCTCACACTATTTAAACGTACTCTTCTGTTGATTATTATCTTAATTGCTGCTTCAAGAAATGTAAATCCACAATTATTTTTACCATTTCATTCTAAGTAACTTATAAAAAGTCAGTATAAAGGCAAATAAACACAAACAACACTTAAATTCTATGTATTCTCTTCTATCCATTTTAATTATTTTATTCCAATTTTACAATGCGCTTTTATGCATTTTGTGGTATATCATCATTATTATGCCCTGTTGCTCTTGCTCATGTTTGCACCAAAGTACATTCCTAGCTTGTTCACGGACCATGACAATAAATCGACCTTTGATTCGAAAAACAAAATTAGTTTTGTCTGTTGCAGCCAAACTAGAGTTCATTATGTTTGTAATGTCTAATGTACAACATGAACTTCATTGTATTTTTTGGCTACATCTAAATTGAAGTAAATGCATAGAACCCGTCTCCACACTTTTTACATTGACATTGTGTTTGTTAGTGTTTAGTGCCCTCTAAAGGGGTCGTTGATATTTCTTCTCATTGCAGACTGTGAGTACTTGATCCGACACATGTTGGTGTTGGAGCCAAGCAGACGGTTATCAATGGAGCAGATCTGTAAAAATAAATGGATGAGATTAGGAGACCCCGACCCAGAGTTTGACCGGGTAAGATTCTGACACGGCGTCAATTTAACTACATAAACGCAAACACATATTCTGCTTTTCCACGTGCTCAGGGCGTCTGGTTATTGTAGTCTTTAACATTTGTCTGTCTGGACAGGAAGGAGGTCTTGGCTGTACATCTTGTTTTCAAACTGTTGTTATAACTTTTGATAAATTAAGTAGTATTAAAATATCTTCCATAAGCAAGTTGAACTTTTTGAAAATCTTAGCCTTTTGTTGTTCCCGGGGAGAGAAAGTCAGAATTGTTCTACCTTAATGACGGCAATAAAAAAAAAAATAAAAAAAAAATGAACATTGGCATATTGTTTTTAAAACAATATTTGTCAAATTTATTTTTAAATTTACACTAATGGGGAACATGCTGTGTAGGATTCAATCTTTAACTTATTTATGACTCATTCTTTTTTTATAGTTATAGCTGAGATACCCGACTTTATTCTTTTAATGCACAAATGTATATATTCCCTCCACAGAAAATATACTGTAAAAACAGCAATTAATGACAAAATGAGACCGCGGCACGCTGTCTGCATCTGATACAGTGTTTTATCTCACGCAAACCCGGAAGTTAGAGCCGCTTAGCTGTTCTAAAGCTGGTCAGCATCAATTAATAAATGTAAATATTAACACAAAGGCTTTACAAGTGCCAGGAACTAGTTGGAGATATTTAAATGCATAATTTTTAGTTTGAAAATCGGCAATCCCATCCTCAAATGTGGAATACAGATTCAAATGCGTCAATAAAGGCTAGTCTAATAAATACATAAATATGAGCGGGAAGCATGTCATTTGTGACAGAATTATGCCATATATTTTGATTAAAAAAATGTGCTTATTCTATTTCTTTTCTCTACAGTTAATAGCTGAATGTGAACAAGTGAAGACGGAGCGAGACACTGAGCTTATAAACGAACAGGTTCTTATAGCCATGTGTGAAATGGGCCTGGATCGAGAACGCACAATTCAGGTGAACTTAATTTACTTCTAAATACTGTGCAATTCACCTGCGATTACAAGACTATACATATCATTAACCTCCACTAATGATGGTGTAAGTATGTTCTCATACTTGTCCAATCCTGTCTCTCTAGTCTCTCCAAACAGACGCTTATGATCACTACAGCGCCATCTACAGTCTGCTGGCAGATCGCCTCAAGAAACACAAGACACTGCGAGTCGCTCCACCAACCCCGCGCCCAATTAGTTATCCTCTTAATGCGGTTCCGGTAAAGTTTTATTTTTCCCCCTCCTAAAATTCAGGAATAATTTGGTGCATAACGGTTTCACAATTTATGAATGGTGAAATAAATGTCATAACGTTGCAACGGTTATATATTCAAACACTGTTAAATAGGCTAATTATTTGTTTGTTTGTGCGGCCCGAGCTGACCGTAGTGATTGTTCCTGTTTCCTACATATGTCAATCACACTCCTCTAAGGAGATTGGTGCATGTTTAAGCCAATCCGCACCTGACCTTTTCCTTGTGTTTATGCCCAGCAGACAGACCCACAGGGTAATCCAGTTAGCATGACCGTCCCTCATGTCCAGCTTATCAACCCGGAGAACCAGATTGTGGAGGTCAGTCAACGACTCGCAGCTTAATTTCATCAGTTTAAAATGGTGGAAAATGGTTCAATAATCAAATCGATCTTTTCTATCTATTTTTTCATCAGTTTTTAAACTGTATTTTTTGACAGTTTGATAGATGCCTTTTTATATAGATGTTCTTTGATAAAACTTCTTAATCACAAGTCATTTATATTCTGGAGATTATAGAAAAGTCATCCTAAAATAAATGTCCAGAAATGCACGTCTTCCAGGACAGTAACGACTGATACTTTCCCATATTTTGTCTACACCTTTTGCCACTGCAGCTCAAAACGGCTATGATTACTCACGCATACAATCACTCAAAAGTGCACACACATGCAACATGCACAGCCTCGCTGCTGAGTCACAAATACTGTTGTACACCACAATGTGTGAGATCCCCCCGCATTGCAGCAGCACAACCCTTTAAAGCTCAATATGAAAGGCACAAACTACTGGTTTAAATGGTTTATAAACTGAAAAAGAATACTTTTTCATTGTCAGCCTGCATGAGTGCACAGATTTAAAGCAGTTCACAGGTGATACAATTATATTTCTGTTTCCAGCCTGATGGTAGCATGGCTCTGGACAGTGACGAAGGAGAGGAACCTTCTCCAGAAGCAATGGCTCGATATCTGTCGATGAGGAGGCACACAGTGGGGGTTCCAGACCAAAGGTTAAACATTTAAGATTGATACTTCTGTTATTCTTTAATCTAGAATATAATATATATTTAATTTGTTTGGAAAGAAAAAATATTGCCGGACTACAGTCCTCATTTTTACATCTTTATTTCTGCAATATTGTTTTTTCTCAAAATAACAGAAGATTCATTGACTACAATCATTTAACATTAAAAATATTTTGCAACAAGTAATCTGAGCCCTTGGAATGTTCTCTCTCTCTTTCCAGGACGGAGGGACAGGAGGACCTACAGACGCTTCCCCCTGGTTTCCCTCGAGGAGTGGTGCCACAGCCGCCCTTCCCCACTCTGGCTCCCACCATGGGCCAAATGCACACGCTCATGCCCACTCAGAGTCTGCAGCCCACGCAGCAGCTGGAATACAAGGTAAAGCCATCTAATAAACAAACCAGCAATCCTAGATACTGAAATCCAAAGAAATCTGTACATATTACCTGCACCTGTTTTTCATATGATCTTTAGAAAATTGCTAAATGGGTGTGTATTATAAAATACAAACACACTCTTTGAACTATTGGTCTAGGATACTTAAACTATTTATCTTCACTTTTAGCTTCCAATGTGTTGTGTGGTGGAACTGCCATAATATTCTAGGTTATTATGATTTGTGGCCATTTGTCTGCACTCATAAGATCTTCACACCAAAACTTAATACAATCCATTAAGCATGGAAAAACCACTAACTCAAAAGAACAATATTCCAGTAGTATTAATAGTTTTATGTTTGCTTCTTTTATTTTGTAGGAGCAGTCCTTATTGCAGCCGCCCACCCTGCAGTTGCTCAATGGCATGGGTCCTCTTGGGCGCAGAGCCTCCGACGGCGGGGCCAACATTCAGCTTCATGCACAGCTCCTTAAAAGGCCCCGGGGCCCCTCTCCTCTGGTCACCAGTCCTGTGGGCGTAAGTGCACAATCTCATCACAGAAAACATGTGGTTTACAGCGGTTCCAATGCTACTCTCTGAAAGTTGATTCGGCCCTGAAGTTGTTAGCATGCAAGTCATGTTATGTATTAACTAACGATGCAATTTATTTTATTAAAATTACTATCGTTCCTCAATTTAGTTATCATATTAAAATATAGGGATGCACTGATGCCAGTATCGAGTACCTGCTCGATACTAGGTACTTGTACTCATCAATGTGGTGGTGACTTAACCCTGCTCTCAGCTGAACACTGAACACTGAGCTCTGAAAGTGGAGCTGGCACCTCTTTGCTTGTGCTTGGACTCTGATTTATTGCAATTAAAAATGATTGTGCAATAGTGCAAAATCTGAGCTTTTAAAAGAGGTATAGCATGTCCATATTGGTCAAAGTGTGGCTGTGGTAAAAGTAAGATACCTCTTGTCCCTACAGTGGCTGCTGCAGTTTATTTGTATTGTTTTACAGGCGCTAGGACTTCATGTGTTTTGTGCAAACATTTACACAAACCAATACAACACTTGACATTGACATGATCTTGAGTCTTTCCATTAAAACAGTAAATGTCTGTTCTGGGATAAGTCCAGTTTAAATAAGCCAGAATTAAAGGTACTTTTACATAATAATTTAAGTATAGGCCAGCCTAACACTAGTAATCCGAGGACACAATACAACTCTTCAAATACGTTTTTATGTAGTAAAGGTAGGCTATATTATAAAAATTCCTTCTTGTTTAAAGGAAACATTTTAGGGACTTGGGGACCATTCAATATATACATAATTGAATTTGTTATAGTAACAGTCCTAATTCTTTATAATTCTGAAACTTGTGGATGAAATTAATTTGATTGACTAATATATTAAAAACCCCTTGTGAAAATAATGCTTGGTATCTGTACTGAAAATGAAGTAGTCGTATCAGTTTGGGTAAAAGTGGTATCGTTGCAATTTTATTATTAACTCTTAATGCTGGTAAAACAATTGCATGTGTAAATATGCAAATTTTTGTCATCACATAGTAAACGCATTTCTTCTTTAAATAAAGTTTACAGTGCTTGTATATCAGATTTAAAGGTTTGCTCAAAGTGCATTAGATGACCTTTTTGTGATATCTGTCTACTCGTTTGTGTAGCACCCGATCCCTGTGGCGCCGGTGGATGAGGAGGGCTCGGACGGAGAGCCAGACCAGGAGGCAGTGCAGAGGTAACTCTTTGGGGAACAGTGTTTGGAGATGGGCTTAACTTCTACAGAGATGCTGTTTCAAATGGATGCTCTGAAAGACCCACTCTCATCAAATCTCTTAGGCAAATGATCAATCTTTCAATAAAACAGTTGTAGCTGTGTCTGATTATTAAAAGGAAACCTTGTAGTTGAGAGATGGGTCCGTTCAGTGGTCCGCTTCAGACAGCGCCTCCTCGCTGGTGTCCTGGGTTGCTGGGAGTGCGTGCCTTCAGGCTGCTGTGCTTTTCCTGTGGGTGGTGGCCTCTGCTGCGGTGCTTAAACCATCTCTCCTCCTTTCTCCATCGTGCAAGTGCCTTTTGCCACAAACTAAATCTGCCCAAATCCAGCCGTCTTATCTCTAAAACTCTTTGGCCAAGAGCTGCTTGGTCTTTACTGTTTCAGGAAGTGCCAAATTGTTCTCCAGACTTTCTCACTCTTTCTTACACGGCTTCGCTAACTCTCAAGCTTGCAAATAAAAAGCAACAGTTCCAATTCTGAAATTGGAAGCTGGGGTTCGGGCTTCCCATAAGCTCTACCATCCATCTATGGTGTAATGTACTGTGTGTTTTCTGATTGGCTAAGATGATATGAATGATGGCACCTATTGGCAGAGGTGGGAAGGGTGGGCCTATCCCCCCCGCCCCATTAGCCAATGAGGACAGAGAGCTGACCGGCGCTGCTTCCTGTCTCCCACCCTCACTCCTCCCCTCCCTGCGGCCCAGGTACCTGGCGAACCGCACCAAGCGGCACACGACGCACACGCCCATGAGCACAACGCATGGTGAGCCCTCTGCAGAGGCACAGCGGCCTCAGGGCCCCCGGCAGAGGGCACTGTGGGCCCCCGACACACACATTCGGTGAGGGTTGGTCCCTGTGTGTACGCACAGACACTCACTCACACATGTCCTGCACTGGCACGCTCCACATGCACTCTGTACGTGCACGGGTGTCTGAAGAAGACAAAGGGTGTCTTGTGCACATTACACCATTATACAAATGCTATCTTGATGCATAATGTGTAGCTGTTTCTTCCACTCAAACCTGGAAAGAAAAGGTAAGTAAGCAAATATAAAAATGTCTGAAGATTCCAACTTATCTCGATCAAAACGAGGTTAAGGGAAGTTACAAAGGAAACAGCCAAAAGCCCCATTTAGACTTCTTTTAACATCGTTTTGATCAGATGTAGCAAAGTTCCTGTTTTTATAAACTCACACTGTTGAGGCTTTATTCCTCTTCATTTTTTGAGATTCTAGATCATTTTGTTGAATAGTTGAGTGATACCAAATACAACTTAGAAAAGAGAGTGGTATTTCCCCTGTTGGCTCATAATTGTTACCCCTTGTGCGTTTGTAACTAGAGTGGACATGTTTTGCATACTGTTATAGCAATGTATTTGTATTCATCCCACAGTTACTTATTGCCCTTAAAGTGGCAGCTACAGTGAATGTATGACTCTTTTGACTCTTCTTCTGAATTCAAATGAGCAGCTGTAAGTGATATAATCTAACCCTTGTTCTACTGTAATGAAAAGAACAGGTTCACTTTAATTTAACAATTTTACTTTAATTTTGATGTGCCAGTAGTTTCTTTAGTGAAATTATAGTTCTACTTTTCGCTTCTTGTCATAAAAAAATTATGAAAAATTAAACCTTAGGAGGCCACAATAGTCTCCTGCATTAAAGCGAACCGCTCAGTTGCTAAATAAACCCAATGACGCTTGGGTACACTTCTGGTAAAAATCATTTCACATGAAATGGGTTATTTACGCAAACTCTCACGTCGTGTTTCTTTCTCTCATTTGTGTCTGTTTGAATGAATGAACGTGTGAATGTTGCTCCCTTTCGTTTTCGGTCTGCGTGGCTCTGTCTCGATCCCGTGTTTAGGTCAAACTATAAGGACACTCTTCACCTGCCCATGGAGAGGTTCTCGCCCGTGCGACGATTCTCAGACGGAGCTGCCACGATCCAGGCCTTCAAAGCCCAACTGGAGCACAACAGCCTCATCAAGCAACTCAAACAGGTGTGACGAGAATATACGAGAGGGATTTTGAAATAAGCATTAATGGAATAGCACTAAAACACGAGGAGATGTTCTAAGAGTCTGACGTCTAGAATCCGAATTACCCAATTCGTCACCAATGAGAAATTTGAAGGGAACAGACACGAGCATTTTTAGATGGTGTGAAAACTTCTTTTTTTAATTTAATTGAGTGAAACAAATTATTGTATGGAGCCTGTGAACATTGAGAGTTTATGGTTCCTTTCAGGTTTTTAACTTTCAACAGAAAGATGAGTATGACTAACTGAAAAATGGTTGAGCTCAGGATTGTGTCGTTACATCGTTAGAAAATGTTCAGTACGAGATTTTAAGATGTTAAATAACAATTGTGTGCTGATAGTATTTACTTGTTTTTAGGGATGTCACAATATTACATTTTACTGTTTATTCTTTATTATGAGAAATGCCCCCTCATACAATTCCTCAAATTTGTGACCAACTTTATAAAATGAACTTTCTGAACTAAAAACAGCCAGATAAAGTACATTTTCATGTAGTTGTATTTTTGGACTATAGATTGCTTTTCAAATTGTCACAATTACCAGTATTATGTTTTAGTTCTTAGGATTATATTGTGACCTGAATGATCACGATTATCGATAAACTGAATAATCTTCCCTACTTGTAGTGTGACCCAGCATCTTATCGAGTTGTTGCTTTTGACATTCAACCCCAACATCTATTTGCTAATTCTAGCTCGTGGCTTTAATGTTCTTTGAGAGAGACTTGTTTAACAATATAAGTTCTTTATGGTTGGAGTGGCTGAAACAAAGCTCAGATGAAAGTCTAATTTGAGTTCCACCAGGAATGTTGATGACATAACATGAAAGATGCTCTTAAATTTATATTGATTAGATTACGTCTTGTGCTTCACTCTTGTTGGTTGTCCGAGGGCGCACTTACTTGGAGAGGAAACTGGCGCAGAATGGCAGCCACAGTTAAGCACCACCCATCCCATAAACGCCCTCCACATGTGCTCAAGGATACAGCAACAGTACCGTAATCCCAGAAGTCGGAGTGTAACGTGTCTAACACCTGCAGCCTCCCATTAGATGACATTATAGACTGTTTTGATTCTGTGGAGATTAAATTTGATCAACAATCTTAGTAATCAAAATAAATATGTATTTGAATTTGTGTAGTCAGTATTTGTTTTAATGTTGTTAAATACTTCCCCCTATATTATATGATATCCAGTTTGTGTAAAGAGATATATTTCCAGGGGGAGCTGCATCTTGGCTCTGAGACTTTGGGATTATTTAAAGAGGTTTTGATCAGAGGGGGTGTAAACACTTGTGTGACCTACTTAAGGGACTGTGGTGGTGATGGACTAAAACCATGTATTTTTTACAGCTCTCAACACAAATTGGGCTCATGTTATTGAAACTGTTTAAACCTTTAGGGGTCTTTAACGTACATAATGACTTCCATATTTATACACATCACCATTTTGACTGTATACTGTGGACACTGCCACTGCAAAATCTGTTTCAAGTTTCCCCTAAACTTTACATTTCTGAACATTTACATTTATAATTGGCCTATTAAATACTGCATTCATCTCTGCCTCCTTAGTTTTCAAATTTGTTTTGATATTTTGCATAGAATTGTCAAATAACAGCTGCCATAGTTTACATGCCTAAAAACATGTTTCCCATTGGAAAATAATAATGACGACGTTTTTTTGGAGTGGCACACATATTTTGTATTGTTCAAAGCTGTCCACACGGTTGTAAACTAAATGTCTGTTGCGTAATTTGTGTAGGAGTGCGAGCAGCTTCAGAAGATGTACGCTGCACATCAGGACGAGACGATCCGAGAGCACACCCAGCAGCAGCATATTCTCTACCAGCAAGAGCAACAGCAAATCCTCCACCAGCAAATCCAGGTAACCACCAGCACCACCTCTGCACCCCGTCTTTGAACTCTTCTATTATCCTGTTGATTATAATAATGTATGCCATAATTTATATACAACACTTTGGGGCAGTGATGGCTGTTTTGTAAAAGTGCTTTATATATAAACCCGACCTTGACCGTGACCTACGATTTGTGCCAAAGTCAGACAGCATCTAATTGTAATGCATTGTATCAATCACAAATGTGCAATTAGGAGCGTGATGAAGGCAAAGGGGAAAGTATGAAGTCGTTGAGGTCCTCGTTGTCCATGACACATCAGGATTGCGTAATGAGCAGGGCTTGTGCTGTATGTTTCGGAGTCGTGATGATGCAGTCTGTGGGATGAGGATGTTGAGCCGCATTTAAGAATTAGTAATGCATTGACATTTACTTTAACACAATTGCCCGTTGTAAAATAAATGGTTCCTTTTTAGCTTCTCAAGTCCAGCACACGGCACAATAAAGTGGTCATTTACTCTTGACCTAATGGAACGTCATTTCGTTTATTGGATGTGGCAATGAATTGTTTTATCTATTCTACCTATTGTCACACAACGGGATTTGAGTAATTTATTAGTGTAAGAAGGATTCTGCATTGCTCGACTGGAAAGAGTGACTCAAGTGGCCATAATCGTCACGCAGCCCACATGAGAGTGACTGAACACTATTTATAAAGGAGAATAACGTTTGAAAAGTTGTGTTGCTAAATCTCGGTGTTGCAATTGAACATTTACGTCAGCTTTGATTTTACAAAGTCACTGGTCACTTGTCATCCAGCTGATGAAATACTGGATTGTCGCGTGATAAGAGTAATTTTGTCAATAAATCACTTAGTAAGATGGGAAAGTGAAATAGCTTCAGCTTCATATGGTATTGCAGTAGAAATTAAAATAATGCGTTGTTGTCTATACCTGCAGATGATCCGCTTATTTGCACAGAATGGAATTGCTTTTTGCGTTTTAAGCTCTCCAAGTTTAGGTCTCAAAGTCCCCCATCTGCTAAATGTAATGCTGCATATTGAGTTCACTTCTGTTCCCCCAGGGTCTGTCTTTAGGCCACGGAGAGAGCCAGCCCAGTCATCTAACCCACCAGCTGCAAAGGTACAAAAACACACGCAGAAGCACACACACACGCAGAAGCACACACACACGCAGAAGCACACACACACGCAGAAGCACACACACACGCAGAAGCACACACACACGCAGAAGCACACACACACGCAGAAGCACACACACACGCAGAAGCACACACACACGCAGAAGCACACACACACACACGCAGAAGCACACACACACACACGCAGAAGCACACACACACACACGCAGAAGCACACACACACACACGCAGAAGCACACACACACACACACGCGGAAGCACACACACGCGGAAGCACACATACGCACGCAGAAGCGCACGCACGCAGAAGCGCACGCACGCAGAAGCGCACGCACGCAGAAGCGCACGCACGCAGAAGCGCACACACACACGCAGAAGCACACACACACACGCAGAAGCACACACACGCACGCAGAAGCACACACACGCACGCAGAAGCACACACACACACGCACGCAGAAGCACAAACACGCACAAATGCACACATACGCACGCACACACATACGCACGCACACACATTTGTCATGGGCAACATTAAACCTGATCCTGGTGCAGTGTTATCGACTCCAACTGTTACATCACGATCGTGTCTTTCTCTGCTCCTACTCCTCCTCTCTTCACTCAGGCTCCGCATCCAGCCCTCCAGTCCTCCTCCGACTCACCCCAGCAACCATCTCTTCAGACAGCCCAACCAGAGCCCCCCACCTGGCTCTGCCGCCTTAATGCAAGGACATGGTACGTAAGGACAGACGTTTGGGTGACAATATATACGGCACTTTGAATAGCCTTAATTACGAATAAATAAAGATTTGATGCATAAAGAACACCTGGTTTATCAAGAATGATTCAGGCTTAGTAACTACTTAATGCCCTATCCTTCCTAATCCCTTTAAGTAGTTACTAAGCCTGAATGATTCTTATTTTCTAATGAATAATTTGTTCATGGTTTATTATGGGTCATTAAGGTTTAGTTATTATAAACTGGTGGCGTTCCTTGTGGAAGTCTGTGTTGGTCAAGTTTGTGTTGTCTTGTTTTTTTGTAGTTTGACTTTCCTTGAGATTTCTTCACCCTTCACAGACAACTCTCAAATATCTTCAAACTGGCACCAATGATTGAACTTAGTTTTTATGGGATGCGGTTTTTAATTTATGTAAATAGAACGAGTCCCAATCCAATTGTTGTGATCAAACTGGAATGATTGAATTCAAACTGGTTTGGTCCTGATTTGGGCCCAGTTTGAACATGGCAGCTGCATTCTGGAGAGTTGTGGTGCATTATGGTGTGCGGTGTGAAACCGGGTGACCTTGACTCAGCCTAAAAATGTGCTTGGACCGTGTATATTTGTGTGAATGGAGCTGCAGCGCTGCCATTTGGATCAACTTTCTATCACTTGTACCGCTGAGCAGCAATCAAAGCATCTGCACGCTGCTCACATCGTTGTCTCTGCCACCACCATCGCATATGTGAACAGGACAGACCTAAAGGTCAACCAAACAGGGGTCACTCCATAGTAATTTGACATTCCATTGGATATTTAAATAAATCCTGTTGTATTATGGTTTAAAACAAAAACTGAAAAAATAGGTGTCGAATAGGTGTAAAATTGCTTCTCAGTTTGCTTTTATCACTTGGTTCAATTTCAGATCGCACCATATGCTGTTTTAACACTTGGTACTATTGCAGTATATGGTGTATTTTAAAGTAGGACCCCAGGAGCTGGCAGTTAAGCATTGCCTACTCAAATTGTTGCTGTTATTCAACCAAACCTAAGAATTTCTTCTCCCATCCACAGGAGGTCCGTCACAAGTGCAGTACGGAGCCCCAGCACTTTACCAGGGCCAGAGTGGAAGCCCTCCGCCCACAGGTTTACCACGATCGTCTCTGCCGGCCAATCAGCAGGCAGCGTCCGCCCGCCCCGCAGTCCCACTGGCGCAGGGGGTTCCTCAGCAACAGCAGGTTAGTACATCTATAACCATGTGTTCAGTATTGAACTTTGGTATAGGGATTATATAATGCTTTTACTGTGTGTACGTAAACATCACATCTTGCACTGTTCTATTCTCTTTGCAACTGTTGCTCTGTAACATAAAGACATAAAAGAAGCGTTAACTCACTGCCTTTTAATCTGGCTCTGGGCTCCATTATGTGTAGAATGGAAGTACAGAAGAATATACAGGGGCGTATTTTAGAAGTAAATTGGTGTAATCCTCGTCCATCCATCGTAGAAGATGTTTCAATTGGCAGCAGTACCATTTCATTTTTACAGCATTCGTTTGTCAGTCATAGTATTTAAATGTGTGTTCCAAAGAAGAAGAAAAAACGGTGAAACCCTTTTATTAAGGTTAAAAAACGTATCACAATAAAGAGAACATTTGCTTTTATATGAATGAAGCGTGACCAAAAACATTTGTGGCATTTATCCTTTTAGTGCCAACTTCTTTTAAGCTCTTCAAGTTAGAGAGCCATATATTGATTCTGCGTCGCCATAATACATTCTTTTGTCATTACTGGTGTTTTTAAGGACCTGCAGAGCTTCCAAAGTTAGTGTTTAATTAAGCTGCTCTCGGAGTTGCCAGACGCTGTATTCAAATGTCATATCACCCCCCAAACATATATTGCTATGTCATGAACAGTACGACATGGCCCGGTCTTGCGTTCAGGTGACGATCCAGGTGCAGGAGGTGGAGCTCGGGGGCGGGGCTCAGCGGCCGGGCAGTTTCCTGGCCACTCCGTGTGGACACAGGGTCCTGGGAAAACAGCTCAGCGCAGACAACGCCGAGACGCACAGGTGACGCCTCCGCAGCGCTTCAAACCACCCAGAAAGCCACGACGCTGCTTTTTAATATTTGTTTCTTTTATATGCATGCCTTTTGTTACCATTTTTGTCTCATTTTTGTCAAATGTTATACTTGAAAACATCCGTTACTGCCGAGTCAGGGAACGTCAAGATCTTTCCTTGTTTATCAATGCCAAATGAACTAACTCTTTTTGCTGAGATGCCATCCTCATCCATTCATCTGCTCATTTTAGTTGGGTGAGTTGTAACTTGGATATGGAAAAGTAGCAGTTCCCACAGTTGGATTTAGAGTACCTTAATACTAACACGGTCACGTTTTGTCAGTTTTCTTCACTGAGAGACTAACCACAACTCCTCCACCTCCACCTGGGCTTAAGGGACCTCTCAGTGAACTTACTAGACCTGTTTCGTGTGTCATTGATTTGTCTGATGTAGACTAGAAATATTAAGCACTTTACTGGCCTCCTACCTTGTTGATTCTATAATTTCCTGATTTTTATTCTTTTTTCTAAAGAGAGTACTGGAAATCTTTCTCTTCATAGTTACATGTGACAAAAGCCCTTTACAAAAAGCACACCGGAGGATTTCTTGGGAATTCTTGGGTTGTGGCTATAAAGTCAGTGATACTCCTGTATTTGGCATTTTTGCGCAGGAGAGGAGCTCATCTTAGCCTCGGGCAAAGATGACGTGAAAGATGAAGAAAAAGAAACGTGTTCTTTGCCCTTGCAGCAATATAAACTGATATTTTCACCACCTGGACACAGTCTAATGCACATCTTGAATAAATAAGGAAGCACGGAGCCCGCACTTAGCATTTGACCCCTGGAAGTATCTCCTCTGGTCGGTAACAATGGGCGTAACTGCGTTCAATAACATCAAAGCAGGATGAGGTCCGTCTGGATGTGCATGTTTGTAAAGGGCACATGTGTCAAAAGTATAATATTATTTGCAATTTTCCTTCACTTTGGGCCTATTAATGGGTTTCGAGGTGAAATGTTGAGCACTTGCAATAGACATTTCATCACTCTGAAACCCATGGATAGGCTTGCATCCGGTAATTCATATAATCTATTGTCCAGTGATTACCATTGATTAAGACCAATGCGGTCATACTTATTATTATCAGAACAGTAAAATGTAAGGTTTTCACTCTTATTAGCTCATAAAATCATGACTAAATTGATGTCCGTGCAGTGACTATTAAACTATGTGTAGAAGCCCAGTAAAGACGATTAGCACGGTGTTGTTATTTTATCTTGTCTTATATTGTGTTATTACTTACTTGAATTTTTTTTACATTTCTAGTCGCAGTCTGGGCCGCTTCGCTTCAGCCTACGACCAGGTCCAGTTCAACCCGCACCTCTTCTCCGGAGACGCTGGCCCTCGCGGCGCCTCCGGGGTGGTGGGCTCCTACAGTCCGTACCTACAGGGCACCTCCCTCATAGTCCCGGGGCTTGAGGGCTACCAGAGCGGGGCAGTGGGGGGCAACTACGGCGCCCCCTCCGCACTACAACAGGCCCTGCTCTCGCCCACTCCCTTAGACTACCGGCCCCCTCAGCAGCACGTCACCCCCACGCTGCAGGGCCTCCTCTCCCCGCGGCACTCGTTAACGGGACACGCAGACCCCCGGCTGAACCCACAAGACTTGGCCTTGCTGTTGAAGAGGCAGACCCCGCGGCCTGGCCCAACGACCCCTCCCAGCGCCTCGCCTCAGGACTACGGCGAGATGCTGCTACTGCGCCAGCTCAGTCAGGGGGAGAGTTTGGAGCCCCCCTCCCCGCAGGCCTCTCCAGGAAACCAACACTATCATCACCTGCTTCAAATCAGACCCCCGGACGTACCTCCACAGACCCTCCCCACCCAGCCCAGCCTGCCCCATTCGGAGAGCATGGAGGAGGACGAGGTGCCCGCTCCCTTCCATCACCCGCACGAGGGGCTGCTGGCCAAAGCTGGCGAGGGGCATGAACTACTAGGCCCGCCCCGAGGAGGAACGCCCCCGTACAACTCCCCCACACACAGGCACGGATACATTAGGAATGCCCCAGCAACCAGAGGTAAGGAAAGGTTAAAAAAAAAACGCTGGAAAAAGTCTAATGTCATCATAAAGGAGACATTTAATGCCTTTGTCTAGTACCTGTCAATAAACTGTAACATGTGTAGATGACTTAACTGATTAAACTAGAAAATGTATCTAAAATAGCTTAGCAATGGGACCCTTGACGTCCTCTTTAAAAAATGCATAATTGGTGAGCCTTTTTATAGTAGCGAGCAGTAGATTTTCTTTCACTTGGTTTTATTGTTGAGAAATGGCTACATAATGCTCCTGAATCTCATGCGCACGACCCGGAGTCCAATTTATTTGAATAAACACAACGTCAGCTTGGTATATGAAAGTTGGCGGAGATGATTTCTGAGCACTCAAGCAGAACAATACAGGACTTTCTCAAACATGCATGAATATAAATACATCTCCGAGGACACACGAGAACACAGTTATAATGCTTAAAAGCTCATGTTGATCTTTGAATAATATGTACTTTAGAGTTCTGTTTTTGAACAAAGCTGACATAAAATACTTTGAGTTCTATTAAGTGCAGCAACGAGAAAGGATTAGATTTTTTTTATTACACCTAAAGGTTAAACATAAGACTAAACCATTTAAAATGCGTCAAACTTGTTGGCGTAAATGTGGGAAAATTGATGTGAACCATTCTCGTATATTTCAGACAAGTCCAAATATTATTGTATTTTGAGACATGATTAGTGACTTACTGTGCCAAGTGTTGGGATATACAGTCCCTTTGAGACATGATCTTGTTTATCTTTGCAGCTTCACAGAGGACACTATTCTGACTATGACACATCTAATCAAAATGATGTTTAGAGTAGATGATAATGATAACAAGGAACTGGGGTGCAACCTTTGCTCTCAGAAGACAAACAAACAATAAGGACAATCAAGGACATGTTTTTAATGGAAAATATAACGCACAGACGTCACGAGGCGCAAATGTATAAAAAATTGGGCAATATATACTGTACATGCAAAGCTAGAATATCCAAGTGTCATCAAGGCAATAAAATGTTTAGTTCTCCTGAAGATGTTGATAAAGTGCGACCTAGAAAGCGCGGTTTTGCCATTCGATAATACATTTGTGCTCATCACGATGTATGTTCAGAGTCGGAGCAGGACTGTCGAGCCGGGGGGCAGGACATGGAGGTCCCTGATCATAACGGTGTGGGCTACTCCAGAGCGCAGCAGGGTGACGCTTATAGGTCCCGTGGACATCTTCAGCGCCACCACACCATCCAGACGGCAGACGACGCTTACGTGAGTCTTAAATCACCGGAAATGTGCAAACAAAACATTGTGAATTTCAGAATGGAGGCAAAAGTGAAGTGGAGCCTAGTGTGATTTCAATGGAGAAACTGAAATTAACTTGAGAATATTGCAAAATATGACGAATCACGGTGGTTTTGGCAAATGAAAACCAATAAAATTCATGCGAGTGAGTGGTTTGAAGACATTTACCAGTGTGTTTTACATTATTTGTTTATTTGATAGAAGATTATGATAGACACTAACATTTGTGATCCAGATTTTTAGGTTTTACTGAACAAATACCTACCTCCATAAAAATGCAAAACGAGTGATATTTTTACCCTGGGATTTCAAACTTGGTTCTTATTTTTCCCATAAAAAGACTTCAAATGATTAAAATTTTGATCTGGTGATGTCCGTTAATTATTGAAAAAGGAAAATATTTTCACTTTTACCTCCATTTTGGACTTTTGAACATCCAAATGACATAACTGTAGCAATGCAGTATAAATATTACCAATTGCTACTACCATTACAATTATTTACAGTGATGTGTGCTCCTCTATTAATGCTTCACAAAACCCATATCTAATTATATTGCAGTACAAATATTTCCCCAAGTTGTTCAGCCCTAATGGTGTGATCATGTCTGAGTACAAAATGTCGAGCGTGCGTTTTGGATGATACAGCCTGAGGAAACTAAACATTTGCACGACTGCGCAAACCCCCGGCCTGATATTCAATTAGATATTTTGTACAAGCCTTGGCGTGTCGACCAGAAGTTACTCATCCAAACACAGTCGTGACTCACGGTGCTGGCAGCGGCTCAATTTGGATGAAACTGTTGTCGGGTTTGTGCGCAGGACCAGGCGGATCCCATGTCGGGGATGAGCCTGTTGGCCGGAAAAGCCCTCAGCTCAGCGCGCATGTCCGACATCCTCAGCCAGACGTCGCTGACAGGAAGCCAGCAGCTGCACCAGCGGGAAGAGTCCGGTCAGTATACTCCCAAGTCCCCAAATCACACCAAATGCAAAAAAAAATAAACTACCTAAAAAACCCTCTGTCTTTGGACTAATGAACACTTCCTAAACACTTGTCACTTTAACCATAATTTAATCACCCACTGTTCACCTTTTGCACTACATATGTAAATTCAACTGTACATTTTATTATTTTTATTTTTTATCTTGTTGCCTATTTTTATTTTTATTTTATCTTGTAGCCTATTTTATTTTTCTTCTTTTGCACTACATATGTAAATTCAACTGTACATTTTATTATTTTTATTTTTTTATCTTGTTGCCTATTTTATTTTTTTTATCTTGTAGCCTATTTTTTTTTTTAATCTTATAGCCTATTTTTATCTTTAATCTTGTAGCCTATTTTATTTTTAATCTTGTAGCCTATTTTTATTTTTTACCTTTATAGCCTTTTTTAATCTTATAGGCTATTTTTATTTTTAATTGTGTAGCCTATTTTTATTTTTTCCTTATAGCCTTTTTTAATCTTGTAGCCTAATTTAATTTTTAATCTTATAGCCTATATTTTATCCTATAGCAGATTGTAATTGTTTTTCTTTTTGACTTATATAGGTTGTTTTATCATTGTTCGTTGTTTTATGTTGCACCGAATCACCAGAGCAAGATCCTATGTTTGTGAATTCTGTTCATTGACAACGGCAATAAACCTTTTCTGATTCTGATTTCTAAAATGCAAAATGGAACGGGAAATTTGGGATGTTTTTTGTTTTTTTACTATTGGTAAAGCAGTCGTTTGCTTTACGAAACTAGAATGCAATTTGTCTTTCTCTCAGATGCAGAAAGGAACCAGCTTATGCCTGTATTGATTATGAAAATTATGATTAAGAAACTTGCCACACGGAAAATCCATAAACGTTTAACTTGATCATTTATATAAGTCACAATTTTTCATCCAATCACGCCATCAAATCTAGAAATGGTATTGGCTTGCCTCCATTTGCGCAGTAGTAAAGTCTTAAAGGCATTTCTCACAATAATGTAGCATTCCCTTCCATCAAACACATTTCTACTCTTGTTAAATTAATCTAGATCTCTAAATTTCCCTTTTTTGATATTTTTACCTTTTTACCTTGGCCAACGCCAAGGTAAAAATAACTCATTCTTCACCATTTTCGCTGCACTTGGAAGATAGAATGACATTTATTCAAGCATATTTACAGTACAAGTTGCAGTTTACGTCGATCGTGTTCCTTCTTTTGCTCTAAAACACGTTCTTTTGTGTGTTTCCGCCGTAGTGTGCGACGTTGAAGGAGAGCTGCACGCGGCGTCCGCCTGTTACCCCTCGTCCTGCACCAGTGACATGCTTCTCAGCTACAAGCCCCCAGACCTGCAGTACAGCATGGAGCAGGCCGGGGTCTAGCACAGGTAAAACCGCACTGTGAACGCACCTCATCCACCGCGGTTCATCTTCAACATATACATCAATGCAGATCTATTTTACTCAGTGTGAATCCTGGGTGTTTTTATCTTTTTAAACCATGGCAAAGACCGATTCCTGCTGATAAGACTACAAATATGATCTTTACTTTGAAGGACCGAGGCCCCATCCTCACGAAACCTCCAAAGTATGTCATGTAAAACAGCTTTTGAGCAGAAATCTATGGAAATGAACCACACCTTTTCAGTTGGATGTGAAATGTACAATATGTGCTCATAATTGGCTTCTAAATCTGGGTAATTCCCTCATTTTTTTTTAATAACTTTCTTCAATTTTCACATTATCGTAAAGTGTTCAAACTTGACAAAACATGCAGCAAAGCCACAGTTGTGCAGCTTAGATTGATTGTTGGCTACAGCGTGTGGTTTGGCAATTAAATAATTGGCATAGAAACAAAATACCGCACATTTTGTAGTAGAGGTGGATAATTTAGTATAATGAATTTTGTTTTTAAAATAGGCAAAATTTGAATATGGAGTGTATCTGGAGCGGAATTTAGATAAAAATGAAACACATCTGTTGTCAACTCTGGAATAATGTGGTATTCCTGCACTTTTGTGATTCATTTTACAGGCATTTCACATGTTTTGACACCTCTCTGTTGACATGACATCGTTGTAGTGACGTTTTCTTCTCGTTTGGCAGGCGGATGCGTTTCCTGTGCATAAAGCGGTCCATATCAGCCATCCCGAGTCGAGCGGCGCCACGCCTCACCGCCGCCGTCGGCCCGAGCGCTCCGTGTGTCTGTCCCATTCGTTTTCCGTGGGGGGGTTCGGCGCGGGAGGGCTGTGTTTTTTTTGTTTTTTGTTTTTTTTTCTGGGACGGTAGGGCGGGGATGTACATAACATACGGGTGGGACCTCTTCAGTTCAAAAAGGTCAAAGTGCCAGCATCCCCCCCCCCCCCGTCTCGTTATATATCCTGAATCAAAGACCCTACGCCCCGTCTCGGCCTCTTCTTTTCAGCTCGTCGCATATTTCACTACGTGCCTACTCTTGGCATGGACAGTCATTCTCACAGAAATACTCACACGCCCAAAGTATTGAGTTCAGACCCGGCTTTTGTGCGGGAAAAATAAAACTACGAGGTTTCGTCCGCTCGCCTTCAGCGTTCCCGCGGCGGCGCTCATTCCCCCGGGCGGACCCTAACCTCGGGATATTCAACTAAAAGCGGAAAGCGTTTCTCTTTTTTTTTTTTATCGGGATCTGTGTTTCCAAAGATGGCTAATCGACATCGCACAGGGCAAACCGGCTCTCTCCATTCGTGTAACTTTTGTTTAATTCTTTTATTTTAGAATTCATTTTTGCAGCCAATGTTCGTGTAGGCATTAGTGTATGGTCAATATTGTTAACTCTTACTGTTTTCTGTAAAGAACTTTTATTATATTAATTATATTATTATTAATGGAAAAACAGTACTGTGTTGCAAGGAAGAAATTGTTCTTGATTACTTAACTAATTCTGCACTTTCTTTCAAACTCTACCCGATTGTCTGTTACAGCGCCCCCTGTTGACGCTCCTCCTCCGACGCTATGACCCCGCTTACATGCATTTCCATACCGCTTTCTCCTTTCCATGTCAAAGTGAAAGTGTATTGCATTGTGGGTAGTTTTACCAAACATCCTCCTTTCCTTGTACAGTTATGCCATGTATAGAGCGCTATTGCCATTTTCTGTATGTAATCTTAACGTTTTATCTCGTTTTTTGTTTCGAAAGTCGTCCGAGAGGCTTTTTTTTATATATAATTTTTTTGGGGGGGGTCATTTGTAATTTTTGGAACGTCTTTTATCGTGTAACTTTTTTTTTGTTTAAAGAACCTTGAGATTTCTAGCCAAAAGAGGACAGAGAGAAGAGACCGTGCTCTTTCTGTGTCGTTAAAGATTGTTCTTATTGTTTTAAATATTATTCTATCGAGACACTTGAATACGAGGAGAGTCATTATTTTGTGTTGCTTTTAAAAGTTTCAACAAAAAAACCCCCACCGTTGATGTTGTGAAACGTCATTCTCGTCGATGTTTCTGGGGCCTGTTTCTCTTTCAAAAAGGTCGGCGGCAGGCTATACAGGGTCAGACATTTGTGGGAGCGGCGGGTTGGATGGGTGCTACTACAAAAAAGACTTCTTCAACAACTACAACAACAAAAAAGATGGAAAAAAAAGTCCATAAAAACAAGGAAATAACTTGTAAAATAGCTGACATATCATCTTCAATGTCACAGTGTGGACGCGGACAAAACCGTTTCTGTTTTTTGCTGTCCCTGCTCCAAGCCTGTTCCATTTTCTCTTGCTTTGAATGACGCCTTATGGACCAGACCCTCCTCTTCTTCTTCTTCCTCCTCCTCTTCCTCCTCCTCTCCAGGCATTGTTGCAACCGAGGAGGACACTACTTCTATTATATTACATTTCCTTGGCTTCGTCCACTTCATTTTTGCGTATTTTATTTCAATTTTTTTCCTCCCTTTCCCTCGCAAAAAAAGCCTGGGAAGGACACGTCGAATAAAGTGGGATTTCCACCCTTTTGAACGAACGGTTGAACGGATCTGTAGAATTGAACTCGCCTCCTCGACGAGCAGGGGGCGGGGAAAGGATACGAGCGGACTCAAAAACCAATACAATACCGTGTTCGTGGCTTTGGACCTCAGCTTCAGTGTGAAAAGCTACAGGAGCCCTTGATGTATGTTTGACAGTTTAATTTATCGTTTTGTTCGTTTGTTCTCTGTTCTTTTCATTAAGGGACACCAGGATCGGGCCAGAAAGAGATTTATGGCTGTCTAGATTTATACTGTAAACAATAAAGTGTGTGTTAAATGTCTCAGAGCTGTAGGAGGTGCTTCCCATATACTCGTCTACTCCTGTTAAGACATTTACTTCAGTTACTTTTGGGTGGCCGTGCTGTGTTTACTTTACAATGCAGTAAGATTAGAGTTTATTTTCATGACTACTACGGCAATGTAATATGTATTTTCGTTCATATTCTCAGTGGCCATGATAGAAGAAAAGGTGGAGCGTAGCAGAGCGTTTGTCACTCATTGTGCTAACTTTGTTCCTGTGGAAATGATATAAACCATTTATATTGGCTAATAGCTATTGATACTCAGTAATAGTATTGTTGTTGACCGCTGTTACTTGATTATATTATGACGCTATTTTTCAAAAGGCTCTACACAGTCTTATCGTAACATTTGATATGATGCCAAAACAATAAAACTAAAAGGAAATGAAGTGGAGTTGAGTTTGCATTTTCATCTTTTTATACCAGTTTGTTTTGGACCTTGAAGAAAACTAAATTATTAGTGTTAGTTTTATGAAATCGGGGGATATTGCATATGCTTTTATGCAAAACTGTTCACAATTAGTTTGATTATTGTGTGGCTGGACTGTAAACTCTCTAAATTTTGTCTAAATGGTCCTTGTTTGTGTGACTTCTTGTGGCTGGATTGTAGTTTCAAATCTTAATGGGATTTCTTGGTTTGGTATTGACTTCCACACTATTGCTGCAAACAGACACAGTATATGGGAAGCACGGCAGAACGCAGAGGAAAGAGTTGTATTTGAACCAAAACGGCCCTTTCCATCCAACACCATTTCTATTCGCACCAAGACAACTCTCCGCTCTACTCCTGTTTCCTGACGTTTAATTTAATTTTTGAATTTTCTTTTTTTTTTTTTTTTATCCTGTTCATTTTGTCCCTTTTCTGTTCATGTTCTGTTCATTTGAGTACAAATACTAAAGTGCAACAATGATTAAAAATAATATCAACCAAACTGAGATGAATAAATAAATATATATAAATAAATAAATAATTTAAAAAGATGTCAACTGGATGTGTCTTTGTGCAGAACTTTGAACATGACCTTAGTTTGTCATTGATATATCTTAAAAAAAACATTACTGTCGAGACTCAGACGTACATTTTCTATTTTGAATCTCTGCAAGAATTGTTTTGAGCTTTTCCTTTCAATTTGATTAGAATTGTCTTTTTTCTTTTGGAGGTATTTGGCATTTAACAGTCTAGTTTACACAGCCAGACGCCAGAGAATAAACGCCACAATGTGATTTATCTGCACTGCACCGGATGAACCAGTGCACTACTTTGTGTGCCGCTGCTTATAGGTCTGAACCGCTGCACTGCAGAGAGAGGCTTTTCAGTCCAGACTAATTGAGCAGGGCGCACGCTGGGATTACAAAGTGTGTCCATATAGATGCATAAACAGCCATTTGCCAACAGTAGATCATTGTGTCACGGAGCTTCTTCTTATCGGATCGTTTGTCTCACTCTTCTGTTTTTATTTCCATGTTCAATCTTCCCTCCATTTGCACATTAAACTCTCCGCTTCGCTTTGCTGCAAATGGCCACGGGATTTAGATGTTAAAGTAAAGCTCTGCCTTGGGTCCTGTGCCATTTAAATAACCAGATTAGTGCTCTAAAGAAATTGTACATATTCAAATCTTTTGTCATCGGAACGTACAGAATTTGGAAGGCAAATTCTCTGACAAAATGCATTTGACCATTTTAAATGTCCTGTGTAGCAATGTCAAGTTTTCTTTTCTATTACAAAAGATAGAAAAAAAACACATTTATTTGTTGTAAAATATATCCATAAAAAATATTAACGTTCAGTATTGGGAGGTCAATATTTCTATAAATATTTGTCCAGTAAAACATAAAAATAAACTCCAACAATTAAACCATCTAAAATACAATTGTTAAATGTGTTTAAACCAGACTTTGACATCACTCGCATGTATCTGCGTGGTTGTGTATAGAAATGTCAGATTGTTTTTCTATTACAAAACTTATACAATTTACTTGTATTGTAGTTTTGAAAAAAAGTATAATTTGCTGTTAAATACATCCAGAGATAAAATTAAAATAAAAGTATTGTGAGGTCAACATTTCTGTAAATAATTGTCCAGTAAAACCTAAAAAACTCCAATAATTAAACAAATAATCTAAAATGTAGTTGTAAATGATATTTTGTTTTTCATATTTTGTGATATTCTGAGGTTAATACCAGATCCTTCATTTAAATTATATTGTTACGCTTCACATTTGCCTCCATTCCAGACCCTACAATACATTGTTTACAGAATGTTTAGTGGGTCTATTGAGCATTAATTATTAAAACGATTCAAACATTCTCAAGTATGACGATTATAACTTCTGATCATTGAATAATTTGGCCACATTTTCCTTATTGAATAAATAAAATGAATGAATAAATACCCTTAAAACGCTAGTACAAATAAATATCCCTGAATGGAGGTAAACGTGAAGTGAAATATAATGGGATTTCAATGTAGAAACTGGGATTAACCTCAGAATAGAATGTTTTAGAACATAAAACACCAAAACCGGGCAGGACCAAAGAGAAACAAAATAAGTAAAAAATAAAATGAGGAACAGGGGACATCCAAAGAAAAGTTTAAAGCATATTAAGTCCAAAATAGAGGTCGCATTTAGTCCATCGTCTGTCAATTTTGTCCATTTTCAGATTGAGTCAATTTTGCGTATGCTGATTATGATGTAGGTCCAGTCTTTAATCGTCGGTGCAGTTTGTGTCATCCATTTTTTTTTGTGATGGCCTTCTTCCCAGCTCCCAGAAGTATGTTCCAAAGGGATCCATCTATTATGTCTATGGCAGGGGTTTTGAGGCCCAAATACATAGTTCTGAAATCGAGTGGGATGGCGGGATCTGCAGTGCCTCGTTCAGTCCCAGAACACATTATAATGATGTTCCTCCTGGTAACCCTGGTAACCACAGCCTCTCCAACATTTAGCATTTCCCTGTGATTAATGAGCACTTTGACAGCACATTCTTTCAACAGAAATCTTTCCATTCATATGATTCTGTAAACAAATTTACTGTAATTGTATTGCGCACGATTTGTTTATTTCAAATTATATTATAGACACTTATTTCTATTTTTGTATTCAGAAAAAAAAATCTGAAATATATTTTATTTCCAGCTGTAACACAAAAGCACATTTCTCCCTTGGAAATTCAAAATATTCCTTTATATTTATGTTATTAACCATCACATGTAGTAAGTGTTATGAATGTGTATGAGTGACGTGGATGAGTGACGTGCATGAGTGAAGAATAATGAGTTGTGTAGAAGTGTATATTTATCACTGATTTATTTACAATAATGGAAATGTGTTTTAATGCCTTTTATATCTGTGCAGGATTTAGAAAAGCCCAACCAGGGACAGAAGTTGAAAATTAGCTCTGGCTATAAACTTTGTGTGCATCACATCAGCTGCAAGCTTTGTTTGTAACTATGTACGATGCATTGTCCCTGTCAAATAAATAAATAAAATACATCTTTAGTCAGTTTAATATTCAAAATGTGTTCACTTTTCTGCCCATCGCCTCCAATCATTGAATTTTGATCATTACAAAACATTAAAACGCGTGTATTCTAACTGTAAATTGGACATTCAGAAATCCTTCTTTTGGTTTAATAAAAATAAAAGACACATTTAGAAGCAAAGTCTAAAGAAGTCTAAACAGAAGCATTCCTGTTGTAGCGCAGTGGGAGTAAAAGGCGCACCATCACTTTCCAGAGCGCGTCTGTGCGTGCGTCTGTGCGTGCGTCTGTGCGTGCGTCTGTGCGTGCCGACTGCCGCGTGCGTACGTAGATCAGGGAAAGCCACTGAGTCAGGGCTGCTGCTGTTATTGCTGCTGCTGCTGTTATTGCCGTTATTGCTTCCGCCGCCATCCCGTCGCTTTTGCCCCGGTTTTGCGCCACGATGGAGCCCCTTCCTCAGGCGTCGCTGCGACTTCGACACTTTCCGCACGAACAGCTGAGGTAATAGAGCCCCCCCCCCCCCCCCCCCAGTGCCGTGTGGATGTTCCGCTCTCTGCATGCGGCAAACCATGTCCCGGGATGCTCAGGTGACTCTCCGCGGCGGTTATTGTCCGTGCATACATGTCCGCGGACAGTAACGGGACCAGGCTCCGTGAATGTGAGCGAATGCGTGTGTAGTTTATGCACAGTTCCGTGGTGGAGCCGACAGATCACGTGACCGATTTTGCAAGCTAGCACCATTTTTATGCATTGCCTGTGCCCACTGATGCCCACTGATGCCCACTGATGCTTAATGATGCCCACTGGTGGTGCCCACTGGTGCAAGCTGCAGGTCTGGAGTGAGAGTTTGCAAACTAATGTTGAAAATGTGCTGTGCGTTTAAGCCTGTAGTTTAATGATGTCCCTGTAGGTCCAGCAGAGGAGAAATGCAGTGTAGTTGGGATGTAACGATTAATCATGACTTTAAATAATCTTAATTGTCCTTGGGTAATTGTAATTGTTATCTCGGCCATACAGACTGAAACACATATAAGAAAGACAGTGGCATTATTAATACAAAATGACAAAAAAAAAGAATTAACACTTTCTTTATTTGTAAATGTTGTTTATTTCAGTCATTAAATCAACCTTTATTTGGTTGATAATGCATCGCTGACCAGTCAATTACTAAAATATGTAGTTGTTAATTACCAGGGTGACTCAGAGAGACTGTGTGAATTGAAATAATAGCCTAATGATAATATAGTAATAATAATGTGGCTCAAGTTTGAATAAATCTATAAAATATAAGTTATTGTACTCTTCTCTCGTGTAACATCTTTTAAAATATAGTAAAGTAAAGCAATAGCTAATCGGTAAAGATAATTAAATCTTCCTATGCATCATAAATAAATACAATAAATAAATGATGATGACCCGTGTAACATTTTGAGTAATCCTGCATGATATTCTATTTTTTTTTTTAAATCCCAGTTGTTTGTCCCTTCATGACTTCCAAAGGGAGTCGGCCGAGTTGATTATTGAACAAGGCTAAATACAAAATAGCATTTTCCAAAAAGGTTGCTTCTGCATATTTAATGATGTGCAATTAAGCACATCATTAAATTTTATGAAGAGAGTATGAGACACGCAGATATGAACCATTTTAGACACTTTTATGATACTTGGGCTGAGGTCATTGCTTCACATCCAGGGGTGTGTGAGCACTCAGCGGTCGGGTTCTTTCAGCTCTCAGATTTTACGCTGAAAGTGAATAGTATTAGAAAATTCAAAGGTTTGTGGTCACCGTGGTGAAGTGGTTAAGGGCAAGAGTGATTGTTTCCGTTGTGGCCGTCGTTGGTTCAATTCCAGCCCTTGACTACAGCTGTCCTGCCTAATTAAACAGAAAAAAATCTTTACAAAGAAAATATAATCATAATAAACTAAGCAAGCAGAACAAGTAAAACTTTGTGACAATGGTTTATTCTAATTAAGACCTGTTTTAGCCCCAATTTAGCCCTAAAATAGTCCTGTTGTCGACCTGATTTAGATCTGGTGGTATCTGGAGAGCCAAATACTGTCTTTGGTGGTACTTAGTGTAAAAAGTTAAAGAACCACTGGCTTGCAAACTGTTGTGTATCGTTTCCAGCAGATAGATGTGGTAAGAGCGAGGAGCTGAGGACAGGATGAAGAGCTCCGCCGTCGTGCTGCTTCACACTCTGGCCTTATCCTGGACAGGTAACAACACATCATTTTATTCATATTTGACGTGCAGGAATGTAAAGCCTGTGCAACAAATCACCGTTAATAACATAACATGGTAAATTAATGAAGAATAAGCATCATTTTAAAGCGTCATGTTCTGTACGGCACTTTGAATGAGTACGAATTATGCTCTTCAGGTGCAGTTGAGTCTGGGCCCAAAATCGATGGGCGTCAGCGCACGTCCCTGACCCTGAGGGAGAACATGACCCACCGCTTCAAATGTCAGACGGACAGCTGGGACCCCCGCGCCCCTCCCCTGCTCACCTGGTACCTGAACGGAGAGCAGCAGCAGCAGCGCCTGCAGAGCAAACCTCCACCGAAAAGAGGCCGGCGAGTCATGGCGCCGCCCCGAGACGATCCAAGAGATGGAGCAAACCCTCAACATCCAAACAGCACTTTCTCTCTGAAAGTGCGCAGATGGGACCGGGAGCTGGTGTGCGTCGCCTCTAACCCCAAAACAGGGCAAAGTTATAACGCTACAGTCATGTTGAATATACAATGTAAGTGTTTTTTTTAAGTGTGACGTTGGATTATGACACAAACGTGTAAATTAATCATAGTAAAATGTCTGTATTGTGATTGGTTGCAATGGCACTCAGAAGTACATAACCAGGTAAAAGCTTGGACACACTTTTTCATTCAATCATTTATTTATTTTTCTGACTATTTCCATGGTGTATTCTCACTTAAGGCATCAAAACTATGAAAACTTACTGTATGAAAGTGTGAAATAACTCAACACATGGCGATGGTGGTAGTGATACGAATTGAATCCTGATCCCATCCCTGTGACAGTTTGCTTTTTTGTTTTGTCATATCGGGATTCACTATTTTTCTATTTAATGCAGCTTTATTCAACCAATCACGGGCAAGTGTGAAGTTCCAGAAGAAGCAGATAACTTTATTCACCTCTTAAAGCAATAGAAACATAATTATTCAGGAACATTGCGACATTATCAGTCTTTCCTAGTTTACAATCTTCAAATTAGCTGCCGTTTGCTCTAAGTATAACTACATATTTAGAGTTATTAAAAAATGAATGAGAAAGTGTGTCCAAGCCTTTGACTGGTAGTCTACTCACATGACATTTAAATTAAAGTTTCCTTAATTCCTTAGCAACATAAAGTATCACCAGTGTTGTGAACGCAGGAAGCCCACAAAGATGGATGTTGAAGAGCAATGTGCAGTGATGTCCTGTGTCTCTGAACATAACTGGACTCATTTCCTCCCCTGGTTTGTCCCCAGTCCAGCCTGAGATCCTTAAAGTCAATGCCCAGTACAGTGAGAGCGCAGACCCAGGGCTTTCTTTGGTCCTGTTCGCGCTGGTCCGGTCCAATCCGCCTGCCGCCCTCAGCTTCATGGACCAGACGGGGCATGTGGTCGCCAACACCTCGGACTTCCTCATCCTGGACTCCCACAGCTACCCGTGGTTAACTAATCACAGCCTGCGCGTGGCTCTGAACAGCCTTTCAGGAAACATGTCCCTGAACGCCGACAACAGCCTGGGAACGGCACAGAGCAACCTCACTCTGGCAGGTCAGTCCCAAACACTTGACCCTTTTACCGTATGTTCTCTGTTACAACCTATTTCCATATTTATAACTAGATCATAATAAGTACAATTCATGCATGGTAATTCAATGTAAGCGCTTTACATAACAGTACAATATGTCTATGTATTTGAGTTGTTGTTCTACATCTGTTTATTTTCATGTAAATGGTGGTTGAGTTGAAATTAGTTTGGGAAAAACATCTAAATTGATGACAGAGAATAGAAAATAAACCGTTTTATTGTGTAGTTTTATTTAAGATTGTCAAATTAAAAATGGTCTAAAATGTTAAACTTTTGTATATTTTGTATACTTATTCCATTGTACGCAAGATACTTTTTACTTTCTGATACGCAGAGGTTGTTGAAGTAGCCAAACGTATAAAGGTAATTGGAGAAATGATTATGTATTTATCTTATTATTTAAGATTTGAGTTTATGTCATTGGAAATACTAGAATATAGGCATTCAGAAATGTTTTGTGTGTCCAAAGAACAGACATAAAAACATATAATATCTGAAGAATTTGTGCACGCTTTTGTCTTTTGGCCATATCTTACTCACAGTGGGAAGTGTAAGCAAGAGTATTGTTACTTCAAGCTAAATATTACTCAGAAAACTACTCTGAAAAGTACAATTCCTTACTCAAGTGAATGTAACTTTAGTAAATGTAACTGTCCTCCTCTGTTGACACATCAGTATTATTCAGTCAGCATTGTTGTTGTTGTTGTTGTTGTTGTTGTTGTTGTTGTTGTTGTTGTGCCCTCAGAGTTCCTGCAGTCCCGGGTGGAGGTGCCAATTTTAGGGATCGTGATGGGAGGGGCCATGGCGTTTATGGCCCTGCTCATCCTCAGCCTCATCGTGCTCTGCCTCATGCAAAAGAACAAGAGCAAGAACATCGGTAACTCCCAAACACATTTGCCATATTTGACTGTGCCATTTACCGCTGTCGTATTTCAGATGAGCCGGTGGAGATCGTGATGGCGACAAAGAGGTAGTGTTATCGGACCGTAAAAAGTGCCGAATCTACACTATGATTAGTCGTGGTTTGTCGCGCTGATTTTGCCGTTATTCCTTCAGTGAATCCACCACTTTGAAGACGGAGAAACCAGAGAAGCCTCACATGCCGAGGGAAAACATGTCTTTGCCTTCGAACATGCAGCTCAACGACCTCAGCACTTTAAGAAGAGGTACAAGGCAGACACGCGCTAAAATGTTACCAAAAAGTAGAGCCACATGACAATCGTGTCGCTTCAGTGTTTGCGTCGGTTGCTCGGGTCATTTCACCCACGTTTCCTCCACAGCGCTGTGTGTTTGGACACTAATACTGCGATGAAACCCGAATACTTTCGTTCATGTCGTGTCAAGTCTTCAACCGAACTTCCAGACTCTTTTTTAAATTGACTGCGTTCACACTTGCAATCACCACATCAACAGTAGTTACATTAAACTAGGACTAAACGTGGACTATTCTAGGACCTAACCGAGTTTTCATCGGGAATAAACTGGACCAAACTGACTTTATCTGGTGTATTTGTAGAGAAAAGTAGAAACATCTATAGAAAATGACAGGAAGTGACGCTACACCAGGGGTGGGCAAACTACGGCCCGCGGGCCACATGTGGCCCGTTTGTCTTTATAATCCGGCCCGCCAAACATGCCAAGTAATATTCAAAAAACATTTTTTTTTGTATTTTTCCCCTTTTTTGCCCTCAGGCATCCGTCTGCACTTGTGTCCTTAATAAATATGACGTGAAATGAATTAAATAATGGATTCAATAGCCTATATTTGACAGAAAAGTGATCTTTTATTTGATATTTGATATATATATTTTTTCACACCAATGATCGTGGGCTGGCCCTCCGCTTCTTGCCTGAATTCGAATATGGCCCTCGGAGGAAAATAATTGCCCACCCCTGCACTACACTCATTCCAGACTAAATTTATGCATAATTTACACAAAATAATCTACTTTTTTGACGTTCTCAACATAATTCAACAATAAAAAGCTGCTCGCATATATTGTAATTTGTCAAATAAAAAAGATTATGCCACTAGATGTGTTTTTTCCCAGTGTTTGATGGGTAATTTCCTAGTGTGATGTCATCAATTACAAACAAGCAGTGAGCTACTCTGGGAAAACAATTTCATATTTTTTTTAGCAACATTTGAAATATATAAAACTTAACAGCATAGGTACTAGTCATAGGCACTTGTACTCACACGATGTACTTCTTAACCTCTTAACCTGTAAATGTTCACTGCAGTTCGAGACATTGCAAAACAACACAGTTTGGATGAAGAGGAAGATTTGTCGCTAGCCTACGCCGCCAGAGGTGAGCAAACGTGTCTTAATTCATATCGTTTTCCCGCCACGTGTCCTCGCGGTGACGTCCGTCCCTTTCCTGACGCCAGGTTTCGCTCGGTACCCGATGGTCGGCTACATCTACAAAGTGAGCAGCACAAGCAGTGAGGAGATCTGGCTCTGACGCGACGAGTCTCAACGAATCGGAAAACGGTGCATGAGCAACTCCCGTACTAACCGACAGGCCGTCTCCGGTGAGGCTTAAACAGAACTGCCAATCCAATCTACCGCTCACTGTAACTTTCCAGCTGCTCGGACCTGGGACACGTGTAATCCGCGGTTAGGAGAACGATTCGCTAGCCGCAATTACCGGTCCGTTACGACGCTGCTCGGTGACATGTACCACGCTCGACTTTACAGTGTTTTTGTCCCAAACGCAGTTAAGGATCCTGATAGCGATACAGAAATGATGTTTGGCCAGACTTTATACCCATTTTAAGAGGTGAAGTTCATATTTTGTCTTTCACATTCGGGCAGCTAATGATGGGACACATGTTTTTGTATAAGTTTACCTCGCAATTTTCTTACTTTTTACTTCAAAATTGACACATGTAGCTTTTCTGGTCGCCTGCTCGTCTCCGTTCTGCGTTCTTTTTACCTGCAACGTTCCACAATATGCAGTTCACTCATCCGTCTCCGTGCAAACAAGCAGGTTTAGCCTCCAGGCCAAGTTACAGGGCTGGGGTCTTACTTATAAAGCACGCGTATGTACAAAAAAATGTTGCGTATCCGACTTTCCATGTTAAGTCTGTGAGCCACTCGACTTAGAAATGAGTGATTCAGTTCAAAAAACGTCAAACTTTGCGCGTAAGGGGCTTTCAGAGGTGAAGTAGAAGACGCAAGGGAGCACGTTTCTGGAGGTTTATGGAAGTTTGTGTTTTATAAATGCGACCCCAGTTCTGTGGAGGGAATGAACGCAAGACAAATAAACATTCCCAGCAAAGCAACAACGGACAAACAAGATGGCGGCTCCGCGAGCAGAAAAGTCACATTGTGCGTCTTCTCATTCTTACCCCTGGAAACTGAATGTTGTAGGTTTGACCACGACCTAAACGTGTCTCGATTGTCTCTGGACTTCTGATTTTTTAAATAATGAACAATGATCCCAGACACGGATGCCGCTTTAAAACCCGCGCAGATTTAATTCTTTCTACCTTCTAAGACTCAAATAGCTCAAATAGCCGTCTGACATGCACCGGTCCGAATCGTCTCCTGTTCTCACCGACAAAGCCATACTTAAACCTCTCATACTGATTGTCTGTGCGTGTATCTTACCCATAATGCCCCCCAGTAACGGCATGCGCTCCCTGCTCTATGCTAACAGCTGAATATCCCAAAAAAAACTAAAAACATGTGCTCTGTGAGATTTGATATTTGACCTCAAAGTGTCTACAAATGGTGCATTATGACGCAATATGTATTTGTATGTGGAGAACATGTAGCATTGATTGTACTAAATGCACATGTACAGTGAGTGTGTCGAAGCATCTAATAAAGATTATATTGAGATTGTGTCGAGTGAATTCACTGCAATGAAACGACGGGGAAGCAATGCTATAAAAACATGAATAACTGAATGAACAAAGTCGTTCTCACTTCTCAGTATCTTGATACTTGATAGTTGCACTAAACGGTTAAAAATATGAAAAAAAATAATTCAAAAGTAGTTTTTACTCAGTTATATTTACTCAAGTTAAGAAAATACTACATACTTTTACTTCTCTTACTTGCATAACAGTTGTTGTTTCTCTTCCCCCCATCTATTAATGGCTAAAGCTTTATGTTGAAAATGCTAAATCATAATTTGAACATATTTAACACTGCTCAGATTTAATTTAGTTTTTGTCATTTATCTAAAAAGTTTGATGCCCATGTTTAGTATTACGTCCTTCCACATTGCACTATTAATTAAAATATTAACAGATTTTACATAAAGTTACTGTTTCTCTGGTAATAGTTTCCCAAAATACTTTTTCACTATTTTATACTTCTTCTTGAGTAATATTATTTTTACTTAACAATACTTTTATTTGAGTTGCCTAAATATTTTCCTACTCTTTCCACCTCAAATGTGATGTATGTACTGCAGTTGGTACAATCACTATTCTTTTTTTTAACACTGCAACATTTGTTACAATAAATTCTACTCAATACTACTTATATCACATAATAACTTTCCTAACATTTACTCTCGTTCAAGCTGCTGGTTGCTTCACTCATTTGCCTCCAGGGGGAGCTCTTACACTCTTACACGCTGGATAACATGGCACTCATTTAACTCACATTTGCACACCCATTTCTCTCAAAACAAACACATGAAGTTAAAGTACTGACTGAGGTGGAATAGTGCCACATGTTCAGTGGGATTTGAGAACAGCAGGTGCAGAAGGAGGAAAGGTTTGGAGCCTGTTTCTGAGTGGAGTCGATGGCGGAGCAGGTGTGGCTCTGGGTCACTGGTTTCTGTGGCTTGTCTTCTCACAGGAAGTGGAGTTTTGTCACAATTCTTGGTTCACACGTGATGAGGGAATGGAAAAAGGGAAAAAATTACTTCATGTTTGTGAAGGTTTTTAGTTAAAGGGATTTCGATGATATCATAGTGGACTTCATTTACACTTCTCCGGGGGTGTATGAGGGCCCCGTATTGAAACATAACGTATGATACAATCTGATGGTGCAATAATACAGTGTTTCATCCAGATTGACACATTTAAATGAGGTGTGACTGAGCTTCAGCAACTTTATTCAGGCTTGGAACATTAATGTGAGGTTTTTTAATGCAAAATACAATACATGTTATTGAGGTTTAAGATGGTAGAATTACTTGGAGTAGAAGTAAAAGGTACTGTCTATAATCAAATGGGCCAATTTAACAGAAGATATAAGGCCACATTTGGCTCTTGGGCCATGTTTTGGACAAAGTCTGTATTAATTGTCAGTCACATGACCATTAACATGAGCATTATTATTGTCATTATTATTATTAGTAGTAGTATTATTATCATGATCATTATTGCATATTTTAGAAGATGAAAAGCACATTTTTATACACCTCAAATAGAAAGTGTCCACATTTAACAAATACTGTTTAATCTGTGGTCAAATTATTTTTGATTTGTTATTATTTTTATCTATCAATGACTTTTTTGATCAGAAAAATAGTTTGCTGAAGTTGCTGCAGTGCTGAATTGTAAATGTTTTATTCAATTAAAGGGGCATTTTTTGGGTGTGCCATGTTTTTGCTTTGCTTGAAATGGAGTTACTCATCTATGTTTGCATTGAATAAAATACAGGTGGTTTTACTGCATTTACGGCATTTGTACACACGCTTGTCTGTAAACAGAGTTAAAAACCAATACATTCCAGGCAAAGCAATGATCCTCCATTGAGACATGCAGACTCACCAAAGTTACATAGTGTGCCTTTAATGAAACACTTGTTTCCTACACCTCTTCAAACCCTGTGTGTTACATTTTGAGTTGTTTCAGCTCCACTTTTCTTTGTCCTGGATGCACAGCAAAACACAACAAGTCATTTGTAGTGGGGGCTGCAGTAGTAGTAGAAGTAGTAGGTTGGTGATGCAGTAGTGGTAGTTGGTGATGCAGTAGTAGTAGTAGTGGTAGTTGGTTATGCAGTAGAGGTAGTGGGGTGCTGCAGTAGTAGTAGTAGTAGTGGTAGTTGGGGCTGCAGTACTAGTAGTAGTGGTAGTTGGTGATGCAGTAGTAGTAGTAGTGGTAGTTGGTTATGCAGTAGTAGTAGTAGTAGTAGTTGGGGCTCCAGTACTAGTAGTAGTGGTAGTTGGGGCTGCAGTAGTAGTAGTAGTGGTAGTTGGGGCTGCTGCAGTAGTAGTAGTGGTAGTTGGGGCTGCAGCAGTAGTAGTAGTAGAGGTAGTTGGGGCTGCTGCAGTAGTAGTTGGGGCTGCAGCAGTAGTAGTAGAGGTAGTTGGGGCTGCAGCAGTAGTAGTTGGGGCTGCTGCAGTAGTAGTAGTGGTAGTTGGGGCTGCAGCAGTAGTAGTAGTAGAGGTAGTTGGGGCTGCAGCAGTAGTAGTAGTAGAGGTAGTTGGGGCTGCTGCAGTAGTAGTTGGGGCTGCAGCAGTAGTAGTAGTGGTAGTTGGGGCTGCAGCAGAAGTAGTAGTAGAGGTAGTTGGGGCTGCAGCAGTAGTAGTAGTAGAGGTAGTTGGGGCTGCTGCAGTAGTAGTTGGGGCTGCAGCAGTAGTAGTAGTGGTAGTTGGGGCTGCAGCAGTAGTAGTAGTAGAGGTAGTTGGGGCTGCTGCAGTAGTAGTTGGGGCTGCTGCAGTAGTAGTAGTGGTAGTTGGGGCTGCAGCAGTAGTAGTAGTAGAGGTAGTTGGGGCTGCAGCAGTAGTAGTAGTAGAGGTAGTTGGGGCTGCTGCAGTAGTAGTTGGGGCTGCAGCAGTAGTAGTAGTGGTAGTTGGGGCTGCAGCAGTAGTAGTAGTGGTAGTTGGGGCTACAGTAGAGGTAGTGGGGGGCTGCAGTAGTAGTAGTAGTGGTAGTTGGGGCTGCAGCAGTAGTAGTGGTAGTTGGTGATGCAGTAGAGGTAGTGGGGGGCTGCAGTAGTAGTCGTAGAGGTAGTTGGGGCTGCAGCAGTAGTAGTAGTAGTGGTAGTTGGGGCTACAGTAGAGGTAGTGGGGGCTGCAGTAGTAGTAGAAGTAGTAGGTTGGTGATGCAGTAGTGGTAGTTGGTGATGCAGTAGTAGTAGTAGTGGTAGTTGGTTATGCAGTAGAGGTAGTGGGGTGCTGCAGTAGTAGTAGTAGTAGTGGTAGTTGGGGCTGCAGTACTAGTAGTAGTGGTAGTTGGTGATGCAGTAGTAGTAGTAGTGGTAGTTGGTTATGCAGTAGTAGTAGTAGTAGTTGGGGCTCCAGTACTAGTAGTAGTGGTAGTTGGGGCTGCAGTAGTAGTAGTAGTGGTAGTTGGGGCTGCTGCAGTAGTAGTAGTGGTAGTTGGGGCTGCAGCAGTAGTAGTAGTAGAGGTAGTTGGGGCTGCAGCAGTAGTAGTAGTAGAGGTAGTTGGGGCTGCTGCAGTAGTAGTTGGGGCTGCAGCAGTAGTAGTAGTGGTAGTTGGGGCTGCAGCAGAAGTAGTAGAGGTAGTTGGGGCTGCAGCAGTAGTAGTAGTGGTAGTTGGGGCTGCAGCAGTAGTAGTAGTGGTAGTTGGGGCTACAGTAGAGGTAGTGGGGGGCTGCAGTAGTAGTAGTAGAGGTAGTTGGGGCTGTATCAGTAGTACTAGTGGTAGTTGGGGCTGCAGCAGTAGTAGTAGTGGTAGTTGGGGCTGCAGTAGAGGTAGTGGGGGGCTGCAGTAGTAGTAGTAGTGGTAGTTGGGGCTGCAGCAGTAGTAGTGGTAGTTGGTGATGCAGTAGTGGTAATTGGGGCTGCTGCAGTAGTAGTAGTGGTAGTTGGGGCTACAGTAGAGGTAGTGGGGGGCTGCAGTAGTAGTCGTAGAGGTAGTTGGGGCTGCAGCAGTAGTAGTAGTAGTGGTAGTTGGGGCTACAGTAGAGGTAGTGGGGGCTGCAGTAGTAGTAGAAGTAGTAGGTTGGTGATGCAGTAGTGGTAGTTGGTGATGCAGTAGTAGTAGTAGTGGTAGTTGGTTATGCAGTAGTAGTAGTAGTAGTTGGGGCTCCAGTACTAGTAGTAGTGGTAGTTGGGGCTGCAGTAGTAGTAGTAGTGGTAGTTGGGGCTGCTGCAGTAGTAGTAGTGGTAGTTGGGGCTGCAGCAGTAGTAGTAGTAGAGGTAGTTGGGGCTGCAGCAATAGTAGTAGTAGAGGTAGTTGGGGCTTCTGCAGTAGTAGTTGGGGCTGCAGCAGTAGTAGTAGTGGTAGTTGGGGCTGCAGCAGAAGTAGTAGAGGTAGTTGGGGCTGCAGCAGTAGTAGTAGTGGTAGTTGGGGCTGCAGCAGTAGTAGTAGTGGTAGTTGGGGCTACAGTAGAGGTAGTGGGGGGCTGCAGTAGTAGTAGTAGAGGTAGTTGGGGCTGTATCAGTAGTACTAGTGGTAGTTGGGGCTGCAGCAGTAGTAGTAGTGGTAGTTGGGGCTGCAGTAGAGGTAGTGGGGGGCTGCAGTAGTAGTAGTAGTGGTAGTTGGGGCTGCAGCAGTAGTAGTGGTAGTTGGTGATGCAGTAGTGGTAATTGGGGCTGCTGCAGTAGTAGTAGTGGTAGTTGGGGCTACAGTAGAGGTAGTGGGGGGCTGCAGTAGTAGTCGTAGAGGTAGTTGGGGCTGCAGCAGCAGTAGTAGTAGTAGTGGTAGTTGGGGCTACAGTAGAGGTAGTGGGGGCTGCAGTAGTAGTAGTAGTAGTGGTAGTTGAGGCTGCAGTAGTAGTAGTAGTTGGGGCTGGAGTAGAGGTAGTTGGTGGTGCAGTAGTGGTAGTTGGGTCTGCAGTAGTGGTAGTTGATTATGCAGTAGTTGTAGTTGGTTATGCAGTAGTTGGAGTTGGTGATGCAGTAGTTGTAGTTGGTGCTGCAGTAGTTGTAGTTGGTGATGCAGTAGTGGTAGTTGGTTATGCAGTAGTTGTAGTTGGTGATGCAGTAGTGGTGGTTGGGTCTGCAGTAGCGGTAGTTGGTGACGCAGTAGTTGTAGTTGGTGATGCAGTAGTTGTAGTTGGTTATGCAGTAGTTGTAGTTGGTTATGCAGTAGAGGTAGTGGGGTGCTGCAGTAGTAGTAGTAGTAGAGGTAGTTGGGGCTGCAGCAGTAGTAGTAGTGGTAGTTGGGGCTGCTGCAGTAGTAGTAGTGGTAGTTGGGGCTGCAGTAGTAGTAGTAGAGGTAGTTGGGGCTGCAGCAGTAGTAGTAGTGGTAGTTGGGGCTACAGTAGAGGTAGTGGGGGGCTACAGTAGTAGTAGTAGAGGTAGTTGGGGCTGCAGCAGTAGTAGTAGTAGTGGTAGTTGGGGCTACAGTAGAGGTAGTGGGGGCTGCAGTAGTAGTAGTAGTAGTAGTAGTGGTAGTTGAGGCTGCAGTAGTATAGTAGTTGGTGATGCAGTAGTTGTAGTTGGTGATGCAGTAGTGGTAGTTGGTGATGCAGTAGTGGTAGTTGGTGATGCAGTAGTGGTAGTTGGTGATGCAGTAGTAGTTGTAGTTGGTGATGCAGTAGTGGTAGTTGGTGATGCGGTAGTTGTAGTTGGTGATGCAGTAGTTGTAGTTGGTGATGCAGTAGTGGTAGTTGGTGATGCAGTAGTGGTAGTTGGTGATGCAGTAGTTGTAGTTGGTGATGCAGTAGTTGTAGTTGGTGATGCAGTAGTTGTAGTTGGTGATGCAGTAGTTGTAGTTGGTGATGCAGTAGTTGTAGTTGGTGATGCAGTAGTTGTAGTTGGTGATGCAGTAGTGGTAGTTGGTGATGCAGTAGTTGTAGTTGGTGATGCAGTAGTAGTTGGAGTTGGTGATGCAGTAGTTGTAGTTGGTGATGCAGTAGTTGTAGTTGGTGATGCAGTAGTTGTAGTTGGTGATGCAGTAGTTGTAGTTGGTGATGCAGTAGTTGTAGTTGGTGATGCAGTAGTAGTAGTTGGTGATGCAGTAGTAGTTGGAGTTGGTTATGCAGTAGTTATAGTTGGTGATGCAGTAGTTGTAGTTGGTGATGCAGTAGTTGTAGTTGGTGATGCAGTAGTTGTAGTTGGTGATGCAGTAGTGGTAGTTGGTGCTGCAGTAGTTGTAGTTGGTGATGCAGTAGTTGTAGTTGGTGATGCAGTAGTTGTAGTTGGTGATGCAGTAGTTGTAGTTGGTGATGCAGTAGTGGTAGTTGGTGATGGAGTAGTTGTAGTTGGTGATGCAGTAGTTGTAGTTGGTGATGCAGTAGTTGTAGTTGGTGATGCAGTAGTTGTAGTCGGTGATGCAGTAGTTGTAGTCGGTGATGCAGTAGTTGTAGTCGGTGATGCAGTAGTAGTAGTCGGTGATGCAGTAGTTGTAGTCGGTGATGCAGTAGTTGTAGTCGGTGATGCAGTAGTTGTAGTTGGTGATGCAGTAGTTGTAGTTGGTGATGCAGTAGTAGTAGTTGGTGATGCAGTAGTTGTAGTTGGTGATGCAGTAGTTGTAGTTGGTGATGCAGTAGTTGTAGTTGGTGATGCAGTAGTGGTAGTTGGTGATGCAGTAGTTGTAGTTGGTGATGCAGTAGTTGTAGTTGGTGATGCAGTAGTTGTAGTTGGTGATGCAGTGGTTGTAGTTGGTGATGCAGTAGTGGTAGTTGGTGATGCAGTGGTGGTAGTTGGTGATGCAGTAGTGGTAGTTGGTGATGCAGTAGTTGTAGTTGGTGATGCAGTAGTGGTAGTTGGTGATGCAGTAGTTGTAGTTGGTGATGCAGTAGTTGTAGTTGGTGATGCAGTAGTTGTAGTTGGTGATGCAGTAGTGGTAGTTGGTGATGCAGTAGTAGTTGGAGTTGGTGATGCAGTAGTTGTAGTTGGTGATGCAGTAGTGGTAGTTGGTGATGCAGTAGTTGTAGTTGGTGATGCAGTAGTTGTAGTTGGTGATGCAGTAGTTGTAGTTGGTGATGCAGTAGTGGTAGTTGGTGCTGGAGTAGTTGTAGTTGGTGATGCAGTAGTTGTAGTTGGTGATGCAGTAGTGGTAGTTGGTGCTGGATTAGTTGTAGTTGGTGATGCAGTAGTTGTAGTTGGTGATGCAGTAGTTGTAGTTGGTGATGCAGTAGTTGTAGTTGGTGATGCAGTAGTTGTAGTTGGTGATGCAGTAGTTGTAGTTGGTGATGCAGTAGTTGTAGTTGGTGATGCAGTAGTTGTAGTTGGTGATGCAGTAGTTGTAGTTGGTGATGCAGTAGTTGTAGTTGGTGATGCAGTAGTGGTAGTTGGTGATGCAGTAGTTGTAGTTGGTGATGCAGTAGTGGTAGTTGGTGATGCAGTAGTGGTAGTTGGTGATGCAGTAGTGGTAGTTGGTGATGCAGTAGTTGTAGTTGGTGATGCAATAGTTGTAGTTGGTGATGCAGTAGTGGTAGTTGGTGATGCAGTAGTTGTAGTTGGTGATGCAGTAGTTGTAGTTGGTGATGCAGTAGTTGTAGTTGGTGATGCAGTAGTTGTAGTTGGTGATGCAGTAGTTGTAGTTGGTGATGCAGTAGTTGTAGGTGGTGATGCAGTAGTAGTAGTTGGTGATGCAGTAGTAGTTGGAGTTGGTTATGCAGTAGTTATAGTTGGTGATGCAGTAGTTGTAGTTGGTGATGCAGTAGTTGTAGTTGGTGATGCAGTAGTTGTAGTTGGTGATGCAGTAGTTGTAGTTGGTGATGCAGTAGTTGTAGTTGGTGATGCAGTAGTGGTAGTTGGTGATGCAGTAGTTGTAGTTGGTGATGCAGTAGTTGTAGTTGGTGATGCAGTAGTTGTAGTCGGTGATGCAGTAGTTGTAGTCGGTGATGCAGTAGTTGTAGTCGGTGATGCAGTAGTTGTAGTCGGTGATGCAGTAGTAGTAGTCGGTGATGCAGTAGTTGTAGTCGGTGATGCAGTAGTTGTAGTCGGTGATGCAGTAGTTGTAGTCGGTGATGCAGTAGTTGTAGTTGGTGATGCAGTAGTAGTAGTTGGTGATGCAGTAGTTGTAGTTGGTGATGCAGTAGTTGTAGTTGGTGATGCAGTAGTTGTAGTTGGTGATGCAGTAGTGGTAGTTGGTGATGCAGTAGTTGTAGTTGGTGATGCAGTAGTTGTAGTTGGTGATGCAGTAGTTGTAGTTGGTGATGCAGTAGTTGTAGTTGGTGATGCAGTAGTGGTAGTTGGTGATGCAGTGGTGGTAGTTGGTGATGCAGTAGTGGTAGTTGGTGATGCAGTAGTTGTAGTTGGTGATGCAGTAGTGGTAGTTGGTGATGCAGTAGTTGTAGTTGGTGATGCAGTAGTTGTAGTTGGTGATGCAGTAGTTGTAGTTGGTGATGCAGTAGTGGTAGTTGGTGATGCAGTAGTAGTTGGAGTTGGTGATGCAGTAGTTGTAGTTGGTGATGCAGTAGTGGTAGTTGGTGATGCAGTAGTTGTAGTTGGTGATGCAGTAGTTGTAGTTGGTGATGCAGTAGTTGTAGTTGGTGATGCAGTAGTGGTAGTTGGTGCTGGAGTAGTTGTAGTTGGTGATGCAGTAGTTGTAGTTGGTGAAGCAGTAGTGGTAGTTGGTGCTGGAGTAGTTGTAGTTGGTGATGCAGTAGTTGTAGTTGGTGATGCAGTAGTTGTAGTTGGTGATGCAGTAGTTGTAGTTGGTGATGCAGTAGTTGTAGTTGGTGATGCAGTAGTTGTAGTTGGTGATGCAGTAGTTGTAGTTGGTGATGCAGTAGTTGTAGTTGGTGATGCAGTAGTGGTAGTTGGTGATGCAGTAGTTGTAGTTGGTGATGCAGTAGTGGTAGTTGGTGATGCAGTAGTGGTAGTTGGTGATGCAGTAGTGGTAGTTGGTGATGCAATAGTTGTAGTTGGTGATGCAATAGTTGTAGTTGGTGATGCAGTAGTGGTAGTTGGTGATGCAGTAGTTGTAGTTGGTGATGCAGTAGTGGTAGTTGGTGATGCAGTAATGGTAGTTGGTGATGCAGTAATGGTAGTTGGTGATGCAATAGTTGTAGTTGGTGATGCAGTAGTTGTAGTTGGTGATGCAGTAATGGTAGTTGGTGATGCAATAGTTGTAGTTGGTGATGCAGTAGTAGTTGGAGTTGGTGCTGCAGTGTTAAAGTCGTACCTACACTTCCTGTTCCATCCCACATAAACATACAACTGCACCGACACACTCAGAGGTGCAACAGAAACCGGATCTGTTCAAGACCAAGGTTTTATGGCAAGTTTGTTTGCAGGAATTGATACGCTACATTTGAAAACCTCTGTATTTAGCTAATAACATCTATTATTGTAAAAAGCTCAACATGAAGAACGAGTTACTTCTGATTTGTTCACTGCTGGGTTCTCTTTCCGGTAAGCACACAATGATTTAAGCCTTTACCGTGGTTGTAGTTGTTTTCGATCTTAAACGATTTATGTCATTTTCTTACAGTGTTGGTCAAATGTGAAGAGGGTAAGTCATGGTCCAAGTTCTATCCTCCATTGTTTTCAGTTTAGGTTTATTTTAGATTTACAATGTGAAATACAATCACCGACAACTTATCTTAGCTTATCTTCTACGCTTTGTTTAGTCACAGACAAACTAAACTGAAACAAACACTTTACAGCTTTTTTTCAATCCGTTAACATAGAGGTCAAATATAGAGGTATCATTTATGTACTGTTTATTACTATCAAACTAATTTGTTAGGGTTTTCAGATAATTTTGACTATTTCTTTCTGATAAAGTTTAAAATGTGGACATAGTGAAATACAGTCAATATTTTTTTCGACTCTATAATGGTATCTTAATGCATATTTATGTTTCTTACACTTTCAACAGAAACCCGAGACATTAGAGTGCGAACTTCATCCGGAGGAGCAAAAGTTATTTGTCCTGTGGGTTATGGCCTCTATAAGGAGAAAACATTGATCAGTAACGTAATGTTGGAGTACAACGATCTCAACACTGGGGAGTATGTGTGTCAAAATACTAGCACAGATCCGGTGAAGATATTTGTCAAATTTCGCAGTAAGTTAAGCCTTCAATCCCTCACATTTCCAGCTCATCTTCTGCCAGTTAGCGTGTTTGTTGTTCCCTTTGCAGCCTGCGATAACTGCATTGAGCTGGACATAGCTTCTGTCGCTGGACTGGTCGTCGGAGAGGTTGTGGTGACGTTCGTCCTCGGCGTGTCTGTGTTTCTCATCGCTAAACACGTTCAGACCAGCACGACTGCACCCAACAAGAAAGGTACACCACCTTTCCTACAGTGCACTGCAACACTGTTTTAGTATTTGTACAAACACGCGGGTGCAGTTTGTCTGAAAATGGACATTGACCCTGAAAGACATCATTGACCTTTGGCTGCTATAATTACAAATACACTTTTTACATCTTGTTTTTAGTTTTAAGATAACTCAAAACTATGATTTGCCCTTTGTTTGATTGTGAGTTTATTGAATATCCTTCAGGCTCGGACAAACAGCGTCTTGTTCAACATGAAGAGAGCAACGACGACGACAATTATCAGGTATCGAGCTACAACATGAACTTCTCAAAGTTCTGATTTGACTTCCTACTAAATGCCTCTTTGTTTATATTTACAGAGATTGAGACCCGGAATAAAGGATGTTTATGATAAACTGAAGAAATAGTCAATATTGAGTTACTCTTGTATTTAATAATGCCATCTTTACATTCAAGCTTGAGACTTTGCTAAAATACACATTTTTAAATACAGATTATTCGTTGCTTGTTCTAAGTGTGCTGTACATTGCCCTGTAATATGTATATATTACAGGGCAATGTATATATATATATATATATATATATATGTATATATATATATATATGTATATATATATATGTATATATATATATATATATATGTATATATATATGTATATATATATATATATATGTGTATATATATATGTGTGTATATACACACGTATATATATATATATATATATATATATATATATATATATATATATATATATATATATATATATATGTATATGTATATGTATATGTATATATATATGTATATATATATGTATATGTGTGTATATATGTATATGTGTGTATATATATATATATATATATATATATATATATGTATATGTATGTATATGTATATGTGTATATATATATATATATATGTATATATATATATATATATATATATATATATATATATATATATATATATATATATACACATATATATGTATGTATAGATTTACAATGTGAAATGTGAAATGTATATATATATATATATATATATATATATATATATATATATATGTCTGCTGCCATGTTCCTGAAATATTGGTCATAATTACCTTGTATGTGTGACAGTTTTGCAATAAAAACATTTATAATATTTGGAGACTTTCCAGGCCTTTTCAGATTGAATTTTAGTATGTTGATGTTTTCAATACAATCTGACAATAAAATGCTTTTGAACAGTTTATTGGCAGTTATTTGTGCAACAACTGACAGAAACATTGTGCAACAAAGCTAAGAAAAGACTTGTGTCAGTCAAAACAAGTAGGAGGACATGAAATGTTAAACAGCAGCAACAAAACAATACCAAAAAGTTCATGGATTGAAGGAAGGAAACTCTTGTCTGTTTTGAAAGAAAAGCCTCTCGTTGTCAGAGAAAACGGAACCACTTGGAAACTTTGATCACAGCGAACCCCGGCTCTCCGTTTGGCTTCTCGCACTGAGTCCCGACTTCAAATGGCTTAAAATACTGTCTTCAAAACGCAGCTCCGAAAAAGCATCCGCAAGTACACAACACGTTTACAAAATGACACACAACACCACACGTCTACACAGGGCTGCGCAGTGCGGTGAGGCAGATGTGACAGCTCCGAGCGTGGGAGAACTTCACTGATGGTAAAGATACAAGTTTAATAGACAACGAGTAGGTGCGACGTGTGAAAATTTACTATAGCTACGTCGCAAAAAGGACAATGAACACCAAATAGTCAATGTGCAACAGATGAAGTATTGCCAACATAAACAGAATGAATATTTATACAGATAAACTGACAAAACATTATCATAGTCTCTGTGAATTAGACAAAGGCACATGTGGGATCTTTGTGGTTGATGTGAAGTAAATAGGAAACAAATAAACAGCTTCTTTGTGAGGTGTTGAAGTAAGAAACCAAATGAAGGGTGGGTGGGAGAAGGACGCTGTGGTTGGAGCTGCATGAAAGGCGGTTTGTGTGAGACAAAAGGCAGATCATTTGTTGTGATGACCCTCAGTGTATTAAATATATGTACTTAAGTAAGAGTAACAGCAGCTTGAGTGTGTACAAACCCGTCTATAACTTCTAAAATGGTTCTTACTAATGTTTGCTGTTTATTAGATTCATTGGCTCTATTTTTTCACGGTAAAACACACATAGAATATAGAGCAAATGAACAAAAAAAAGATCATACATTAGTAGTAACAGATGGTCCGCGGTCCAGTTGTTGGGACCCCTGCTTTAAAGTAATATTACTGAGGTAGAATTAAAAATGAGTGGTACAAAAAGGTATTTGGAGGAACTAATACTAAAATAATTGAGTACTGAGCAATAGTTTGGATGTAAATTGTATATTTAGAAAAGAGTTAATATAATTGTACAGATAAAACATTAAATAAGGCACAGATTCAGGTATTTCCAAGGAACAGACACAAAAACAGTTTAAGAGTTCGAAGCAATTAATGTTGTGATTAAAGAATAACTCTCAGTGGGACGTAAATGTAACTGAGACAATTTAGAGTAGCAGGACATAAAAGGTAAAGAAATAAGATCTTAACGCTTTTGTTTGATTGTTGAATGTTTGAAGAATCAAACATTGTGAACAAAACTGAACAAACCCAATCTTCTAATCTAACCAACATGAAGACACAGCCCAGAGAAACATGATCAGACGTGTGCTCTGAGTCTGAGACAAGTCTGTGACGATGAAGATGTAGATACAATATTAAGCAAAAACATTTACTGTCAATAGTTTATCATTAGCATCGAACATCAGAACGCTTTCAGACTTGGGAAATGGAGTCAAAACCTGGTTCAGTCTTTGTGCTTTCTTTTTTATTATTGTTTTAACTTTAAAATACAACAGAACAACATTGTCATAATTTTAAATCAGCACAGCACAAACGTGAGGAAATGTACAATGAAGTATGACAGAAATTCCAGGTTGAACATAATAAAGACCCCAAATAGAAACGTTTAAATCAGTCCCAGAGTGTATTAGGCCTGTCAGATATTCCATAACTACCGGGAAGTCCAATAAGACTTCTGCCAACCTTTTATTTTCATATAAAAACTGGCATTTTCGGTGTAAAAATTGACAAAATTGAACATAATTGGGACATCTAAATCTGAAAAATGGACAGAGCCAGGTTTAAATGTCGCACTTCATTTTGTTAAATACAAAAACACGTACAAAGAGCATTTTTGGATGTTTCATTTAGTTTTTGATTGAACTAGATAAAAGTTTCTCTAAATAGTTTGGAGTTAAATGGTAATAAGTCATGATTGGAATTAGATATCAACAAATACTCCTCAAAAGTACAAGATTGTAAAGTCTGGTGTTTAAGAGCTGATGTTCATGTTAAAATACCTTTGAAGTGACATTGTCCCACACTAAATAAACACATCTTGATTGGATTCTGTTGCTGTTTGCAGGTGAAATCTTATATCTTGAGAGCAAACTGACCAACACTTCAGTGATAATAACCAAAAGCTCCTTCTCCCTTGCGCCTTTTAGCGTTTAAAACTGGACAATCATTCACACAATATACTTAAAAGAATCTCCCTCTGCCCTTGTACGCTGCTTTCGACTGTTGCTATGGTCAGAGAATCTACAGTAAAATCTCCTCATATTGTGACTCTGTGTGTTCTGTTGCGTCACATGGACCACATGTGCAGTTTTTAGGTTGAAAGACTGTAGAACGTGCAAAAACTTTACAATTGTTGTTTGAATAGTTGTGTTTTAGGTGTTATATTTTTTATATGTGTGTTAAAGCTGGAAAATAATGATAAAAGTCGTGACAATGAGCTTAATGTTTAATCCCTGAGTGGCACGTTTTGGAACATTTGGATTTAAATATCAAAAGTGTAAGAAAATTAATATGTTTGCATCAATGCACAGTCAATATAATTCATTCAAGTCATTATATTTGATTGCATAATATGTTTTATGCTATTCATAAATGTTATTACTATTCAAATGGTGGAAAATAACAAAGTACAAAAGCAAAAGTACTGCACTTGTTTGGGTGTCTGTACATTATTTTAGTATATTTTACAGTTACAGTAATTTTACTTTACTGCCTTTGAGAGCCGGCATCTGAACTTTCTACTCAACTGCATTTTCAGGACTAAAAAGTAAAAAGTACTTTTCTTCACAGTTTGAGATGCCTGATATTTGTTTCGCTCATTCATAGCATTCATTTGAGTCACAAATTTAAGCAAACGAAAATAAAAAACGCTAAACAATTTGGAAATCGATTTAGTTGTTTCTGTTGCTCGATTAAAACTACTTTTGTGTTTTAGCAGTTGTCAAAATATGTCTGAAATGCTTCATTTTGTGCTCCTGTATCTTTACTTTTATAGTCAAGTTGCAACATTGAGTACTTCTTCTTCTTCTTCTTCTTCTCCCACCACTAGAGTTGTTTTTCATTTTCAAGTAATTTCCAAAGTTTGTCTAATTTTGACACTTTATTTCCAGCCTACAGCGTTTACAAAGTTGTTCACTTCGAGGAAACCTGCATCTGACTTTGGTTTTCAGAACATTTCCACTGTGATGTGCTTGGTAAGATATCAGATGTTTCCACAACTTTTCAGTCACTTACAAAGACATGTTCACGGTTGGCAAAAGACAAAGTGAAGATACGGAAATGAGCTGAGGCTTCGAAACAAGTGATGTGCGGTTTTAACCTAAACTATTTGCGTATCGGGCGCGTTTCTCGTTTCCTAGCGCCAGAGATGAAGCGATTGAGTGTAATGTGCAGGGGTAAAGTAACAGCGCACTGGACGGTTACGACGCAAATACAGCAGATTGTAAAGTTGCATAAAGTATTTTATTATTATTATTCATATTATTTACAATGTTATCACGACAGAAAGGAAATAACCGTAATCAAGATTGTATCAGCAATTTACAGATGTGATGAAGAAAAAAATTAAAATGAAATCATCTCAGAATCAGCTCAAGATTGAACTGTTGATGGAAACAACACAGAGTACAGTACAGTAGTAGGTAATAGTCAAGTTTAACTGCGTAATCCTCCTTTAAATAAGCAGACTTTGATTATATGAAGTAATATACAAAGATACAGAAATCAGCATTTTAACATGAAACATTCTGTGCATGTTATTTTGACTGATTTGTTTGATTATTACAAGTTTTTTTTTTTTAAGTTTTTGATCTTTCAACATCCAAAAGTATTTTGCATTTTTCTGTTCACGCTCTACATTGCTTTCCCTCGCTTTATCACAACCAAAGTACAACTCTTGCAACCCAAAAGTATTAACCTTTAAAGGGCACGTATTATGCAAAATCTACTTAAATGAGCTTTTAACCTTTTAACTGTGTTCCCTCGTTATTATCTTACTCAGAGTTGTATTTTGGTTGATTTCTGCATGTTTGAGCAATCCTGTATTGTCTTGCAACTGAGGCTCGAGTGCGCGGAAAATTCCTGTTTTCACGTACCCCCTAACCCCGCCCACGTCCCTGTGTTTAGGTCATTTGTGATTATTTGACAAATGAAGAGTCTGAGTGATTCTAAAATGTCCCGCAGCCCCTTTTCAGCAATAAAAACACATAATTGCTACACTGTTTGTTAACGTGAAATGTCACTATGAAGAGGGGCGGGGCTTATCAGTTCGGCAGTTTTTAGCAGGAAGTCAATGGTCTCTATCACTAAGCCGTTTTAGATCAATATTGCAGTTTACAATAAACAAAATGTAAGTCAATGATCTACTTATGTTGTAGTTTAATACTTACTACAAGAAAAAAAGCATGATAAGTCTCCTTTAATTAAATGAAAAACCAGGAAAAATAATGTCTATCAAAAGCTCGCATCTCAGATATTTTCAGACTTGCAAAGTGCAAAGTCCTTGTTCAGTAGTTTATGCAGAATCCTCATGACCTTGACCACTGGTGTCGTCTTCAAGTCATCGGACGTTAAATTGTCCCGGGGCGGTGCCATCCTGTTCTCTATCCTGTCTCTATCCCGTCTCTATCCCGTCTCTATCCCGTCTCCATCCCGTCTCTATCCCGTCTCTATCCCGTCTCTATCCCGTCTCCATCCCGTCTCTATCCCGTCTCTATCCCGTCTCTATCCCATCCTGTTGACGACCGTGCTGTACTCCGAGGCGCGAGTATTCAGGTTCAGCGTCTAGAAACACACACAACAATCAGAACAAACTAAACTCACACAGCCAAAATGCACTTATCAGACAACATTACAACGCTACGATCTAGAATCTCTCTAGAACGTTCTCTAATCCATCTAATCCGTCTCACAATTTGATTCAGGTACAAATCAGCAGCTCATATGAATTACAGTTGCACTTTAAATTCCATTACACTTTAATAGTCAGTCCTAATTTATTCCAATTGTCGTATCAGTTTCAGTAAATCGATGCGGAATCTTTTTGAAGAAACAATTGTTGCATCAGGAATCCAATGGGTTTTCTGTATGTTGAAAATAGCTGAATATTCATGTAAATCAGGGCTGTCCAACCTGTATCTCGGGCGCTGCCAGTAGCTCACTCCCTTAAGTAGCTCCACAGAGGATTGGAATCACACATATTGCACTGATTCATTCAAATTCGATTCATCACATGCCCTTTAACCGTCGTAAATACATTTGTTAGATGCGCAACTTAATGCAAAAGTAGATTATAGTTTACGTTTTACATGTGTCTGAGGCTTATTGTTGATTTCTATATCGAATCCATTTCTTGAGGCCGCTAAAGGAGTAGATCTCTACCAATTCAATTTAGTAAAAATAGCTGTAGTTGGACATCCCTGATCAAAATCCATGAGGTCATTTTTAAATTTCTTTTGGTCATTTTGTTTAAACCTCTTTTTCCGTTATGTTAAAACGTGAATTGATTAATATACATACTTCATATTCAGAGGAGTTGTGTATCGGCACTTTTGGATTTGAAGTTGAAGCTGTGAACAAATGGGGACAAACAAATATGCGTTTAGAAATGGAATATTAATAATAAGAGTCACATTCAGCGATGATACAATGGAGATGGATGTGCTTCAGTGCTTCTACCTTTAGGATGTGTTGCTGCAGCTATCTTCTTGGTGCATTTGTAGACTATGGCCATAACTACAACCGTTCCGACCACATCGGCGACAATAACGACAGCATAAATATAGCCGTCCAACTCGAAACAGTTTTCACAAGCTAGAAAGACAGAGAAAACAGGTTTTGACATGGGTCCGTAAAGTTACATGCAGCTTTTGATCATAACACTCACCTTTTCCTTGGATGTAAAAGAAGTATTTGTTTCCTTTGTCATCCTTGCAGTAGAGCAGGTCCTTGCTGCCTGTATTATATTCATAGTTGAATGTTGAAAGTGTTTTTTTCGTAGAAGCAACCTGGGTTACACCTTTAAACCATTCTCCATTCCAAGGACAGCGCAGCGTGACGTTTTTCATCCAGAATGTTACATCACCTTAAAACACAATCATTCGTAGATGAGAAATGTGAATAGAATTTTGGAAGGGTAAACAGTGGTAAAATGTCACAAAAATAATCATGGAAATCCCAAAAAGATGGCTTCTGGCCTTTGACAGCGCAACTTTATTCCATTGTGATTTAAGAACGAACAAATGAACAAACACACTCTGAAAATGTTAAGGTCGGAATTAGAGATACAATATCACATTTTTATCTACGTTTATTGTGAGAAGAAACATCAGGATTTCTTCATGATCCGAGGTTATTGACACCTTGACCTTTTATTCTCAGTGTTTTGTCACCAGCTTTTAGAAATCAAACTGTCTGAACTATAAAGTTAAGTTAATGTGACACAAACAGACATAAGCTGATTTTATGACGTTTATGTTGACTTTTTTTGAGAATAGATTGAATTGAACTGAAGGCGAGACACTATTGTCCAATCTGCACCTAAATATGTTTTTTTTACTTTATTTAATCCACTTGCAAATATAGATTTGAATGGATATAATGCATTTTTCTCCCTCAGAGCTATAAAGATCAGCCCTTAAAGTAGCACCTACACTCTTCAAACTTTATAACCTTGTACTTAACACGATTTTGACTGATCGTACAGAAGGTTTAGTTAACATCTAACTCAAAGTATGATTTATTTAAGTTTTAACTCAAAAACTAAGATCCAAAATCCACTAATTCTTATGTTTCTTTAGCATCGAATTATGTCAACAAAATGAAACACGGACTTCAAATACTTGTTCATACATTACAACATTGTATGATGAAAAACTTGCAATACATTTTTTTCTAATATTTATGTAAGTAAATTACACAACACGTTTCAACTTGAAAAAAAAGTTTAAAATTTAAGTTTGACATTTTTCCTATTCACCTGCAGCGTCTCGCCTTATTTTTCTCTTAAATTGACACATTTCGTATTTTTGTTTGTTTGTTTATAGCAGCCAGAATAATCACAATTACAAACTAACTAAATCATCTTTCTGAGTTGAAATTGAATGCAATCAAGTCAAAATTAAGACAATATCCTCTTTACATTAACAATACTGAGCGGCCTAAAGGTCTGTAGCTGGAAGTCCCCAAGTACAATGACCAATGCAATAAACGAACGCAAAGGCCTAATAATGTGTGTGAATAGAATTGGATGTATTTTTACCTTTCGTTTCATCCGCTGTTGCTGAGACGAGCAGGACAATAGCGACGACAGCCCGGAAAATCATGTTCAAATATCAGAATTATTTCCCAAAACGTTTGAAGTAAAAGTGAATTTCATGGAGTTAAATTCAGAAAAGAAGAAGAAGGTTGAGAGGAGAAGTTTGCCCTCAGTCCTTCATCTGTCTGTCTTTGTGTGTGACGCTCACGACATGCTGCACCACACACAGGAAGTCAAGACTCTCATTTTGAATATTGAATTCACCTCAAAATGAAGGCAAACTTGATGAAACCTGATGATGAGATTGAGTGATTTTGTTGAACATGTGACATTGAGCATATGGATATCGCCAGCTTCTAAATGTAAAATACTCTAGAAGTATTTTGTGCATGTTACTGAAACATGGAAATTGGTTTAGAAATGTTTTTTGTTGCCTGTTCATTTTTAAAAAGAACTTTGCTGTGTGTGTTGACTGTCCTCATAAAACTACAGTAACCTTGTAATTACATTTTTCTTTTAAACCTAGCACAGGTAGTGGTATAATTTGAAGTACAGACTTGGAGGTAATAGAGCCCATTCTTAGTACTGTAATTTATTTGAAGTCATGCAGCCAGTACAGTGTAAAGTTAATGTTTATTACAGTGCGTGTCTGCCCTCTGCTGGTTCAACTCAGAAACGACTTAGGCTTATTAAACTATTGAACTTGAAGTAGAATTACAGCTAAGCATTTCTTCATAAATAACCATGACTCATACAGTTATTCCAGTCAAAGTTACTCAGTTTTGCCCTTCTCCATAATTTGTTTCATTTTATTTCCCTTGTATTGTAATGAGTCATATGCGTTTTGCAATGGTTGGATTGGGAATGGGTGCCCAAACTTATTCCTAAGAAAATGAATACATAATATGCCGTGGGCCAAACCTACTTTTATGTTGCATTTAAAACGTTTATTTGCAAAAAGATTATGATTAAATAGTTTATTAACATGTTTTTAGGAGAATAGACTTGATTTGGTCTTTTTTACAACTACTGACTAGTAAATGCTCCTAATAAATCTCACCATGTCGTGGGCCAAATTAGACTCCATGAAGGTCCCCACTTTGGGCCCCACAAGACCTATGTAAGTGATGCCTATGTATTTTGTACTATTTTTTTTCTTCCTAATTTCTGTGCGTCTCTTATTCTTCTGGCCCTCTTGTTGAGTTTAGCCTCACATATTCACAGTCACATATTGTCAATGGTGGGAAGTAACAAAGTCCAAAAGTAAAAGTACTATACGTGTAAGTAATTTACAGTGGATCATTTTTTTTCTTCACTACGTTTATGAACTGGATTGAAGAGTAAAAGTAGTTTTTATATAGTTTGAGCAAACAAATTATATATATATATATATATATAAATATCCGCTTGACTCGTACTTATCCTAGGTTTTTTGTCCGATCGAGCTCAAAACAACACCTTTTGCATCTAAAGACATTGAAATGTAATAAATATTCAAAAGAATGTTGATATTCTTTACTCAACATTGTCTGATTTGTTTGAAACTCATGGATTATATTCTCCTCAAGATGCCATGAAAAAAGTGCATTGCAGATATTGTGTATTTTCACAATTGGCGAGCAGAGGCGCAATGAATGCCTTCACTGCCTCTTCTATTTTATTTTGATGGGACATTTCCTCTAGTGCCGCAGTCTTAGCATTAGCATTAGCATTAGAATTATTATTCTTTAGACTTTATTCTTTAGGCTTTATTCTTTAGACCTAATTCTTTTGACTTAATTCTTTTGACTTAATTCTTTAGACTTTATTCTTTAAACTTTATTCTTTAGGGTTTTTCTTTAGACTTTATTCTTTAGGTTTTATTCTTTAGACTTTATTCTTTTATTTTTTATTTTTTAGGCTTTATTCTTTAAACTTTAAGCTTTATTCTTTAAACTTTATTCTTTAGGCTTTGTTCTTTAGACTTTATTCTTTAGGCTTTAGGCTTTATTCTTTAAACTAATTATTTTGACATTATTTAGGCTTTATTCTTTAGACTTTAATTAATTTAGGCTTTGTTCTTTATACTTTATTTTTTAGGCTTTATTCCATCCATCCATTTTCTACCGCTTGTTCCCTTTTTGGGGTCGCGGGTGACTGGAGCCTATCCCAGTGACTTCGGGCCTTAGGCGGGGTACAGCCTGGACAGTGGCCAACTTGTCGCAGGGCTGACACAGAGACATAGACATTACAGACAGTTCACGCTCACATTCATTCACTAGGGCCAATTTAGAGTCACCAATTTTTGCCTAACACATGCATGTCTTTGGACGGTGGGAGGAGCCGGAGAACCCGGAGAGAACCCACGGTAACACGGGGAGAACATGCAGACTCCACCCAGAGAGATCATGTGATGTTGGTCTGGTCCGGGAATCGAACCCATGATCTCTTTCTTGGGAGGCAAGAGCGCTAACCGCCTTTGTAGGGTTTTTCTTTAGACTTTATTCTTTAGGTTTTATTCTTTAGACTTTATTCTTTAGGCTTTATTTTTTAGACTTTATTCTTTAAACTTTAGGCTTCATTCTTTAAACTTTATTCTTTAGATTATTTAGGCTTTGTTCTTTAAACTTTATTCTTTAGACTTTATTATTTAGGCTTTGTTCTTTAAACTTTATTCTTTAGGCTTTAGGCTTTATTATTTAGGCTTTATTCTTTAGATAATTATTTTGACATTATTTAGGCTTTATTCTTTAGACTTTATTCTTTAGACTTTATTATTTAGGCTTTATTCTTTAGACTTAAAGAATAATGCCTAAATTTGTATGTTGCTAATGTCATTGTTTCTTTGTCTCACTAAAAAGCATAAATAAAAATAAAATATATGCTGCTTCTTTTAGTTTTGCTCATGTATCTGTGCTTTCACCATATTGACTAATGCATATTGCTCTTAATTATTGTGTGCTTGAAACTTTCTAAACTCATCCGCTGATTCTGACCAACGTCGTGTCCAAGTCGATCACGCAACTCGAGTCAGGTCAGTTCCCTCCGTTTCCCAGCTCTCCCCTTCCCCATCCATCATCTCTTTATACCTTCTTATTCCATAATCTTCCATGACGACACGCGAGCTCGCGCTTCACGCGGCTGGAATGCCGCGGCGCGGATCAGAGCAGGTTCAACGAGCGCTTCAACCACGGCAAAGATGAACAGTTGTGGTCAGTTCTTCATCTGAGTTTGTGACACAGATGAGGAGGACTCTTTAGACTCACTGTGCTTTTCTTTTCTTTTTTTTCCTTTTTTTTCTTTTTTTTTCTTTTTTTTACTCCGCCCGCAAAAGTGGTGGGAGGGTTTCGGGACAGTTCGGCAGTGGCGAGTTGGGACGCGTCTTTGGAAGGAGTCAAGGTGAAAAAAAAAAGACGCATTTACGCATTTTTACCACGTGCAAAGAAGAACAAGACGTGTCAATTTCTCTCTTTTTTGCTGGAAATTGGCGGAGCTCACGAAGGAGTTTGTTCCCGGTCCAAGACTATTGGTGTTCACGTCTTCTTCTTTTCCCATTCTTTCAATGTGCGCCAACGGGCTCTGTTTGGTCCTGTTTGGACTTGCAGCTTCAGGTGAGTGAGACCCTCTGTTTACACCTGAACAAGCCAAAAAAAAAAAAAAAAAAACTTATCCGCGTCACTTGTAATATTCCAACGTCTTCTGCTAACATTTCTGTGCGCAAAACTATAATTTAAACCACTGTTGATGTGCATGTCCAGCCACTTTTACCCACAAACCCATGCACAATCTCAGTCTTGTCAATGTTGCGCGCGTAACTTGCGCCAAATATTTCCGCAACTAAAACAACTTAAAAACAATTAACTTTTATCTGACATCCCGAGACTAATCCTAGGGGGAAGCTTTAGTCAAAACAGGACGTGCACTTAAGCCACTTCAAAGCAATAGTGAAATCACTGATTGTCTATCCATTAATGCTCCTGCGGGACTTTCAGCTCAGAGTGCGCGCGCGTCGTGCGTCAAAGGAAAGCGAGACAATACGCGTTTGGCCACTACATATCCCCGCTCGTTCCTGGAATGGCCAGAAAACACATAAATCGGACAATGCAGCCCGGTGATTTGCGGCATCCTATTGACTTTTCCACGTTGCATTGTTGTGGCCGCTTTCCTGGCTTCTTCCACGCGCATCCGCCGCGTTTGTTCGGGGGGAAAAGGCGCACGGAGGCCGACTCCGCTTCCTCCGTCGATGCCAAAACGCACTTCACTTCTCATTTGTGCATTCATACTCTTCAATGTGATCATAAATAGACAGCTCAATTGGATGTTTAACCTTGAAGTAATCTGTGTCCACGCGCCCGTTAAGTGGATTATATTGATTGAAGCTGCCGGAGGGATCAGAAATACATAGATATAGGAGAGTGATTGTGAATAACTCTGAATGCATGTTACTAGACGCGCTTTGGTTCATCTGGGATTGTAGTTTTCAACACAAAACAAGAAGGAATTCAGTCTGAAATGAGGGATGTCGAGAGATTTTGGTGAATCGATATTCGTGAAGTCACAATATAACCGTGAGAACTAAAGCATTGTAGTTGTGAGAATCGTGGGGAGCAACACGTTTCAGTTTAATCTATGCTCCAAAAAAGTAAAAATATGTATGGAGTGCTTAGTTTTCAGAAAGTTTGATTTCGTAAAGCTTATGACATCTGCTATTGTGACATACTGGAAATCCATGCCATTACTGCAATATCATCAAGAGCAGCAATAGCACTATGCATTCCTTCACAAAATCATAATACCTCTCTGTCTTTGGATCCATTTAGAATTTTGATTTTGTGGATTCTTTGTTGTTTGTGGATTCATAGTTGTTGGCACTGCTAAAACCATCTCTGCTCTCATGTCGTGTGCTCGTGTCAAACATATAGTGCAACATGTCTCCATGTCAGCCCTGCTTTTATTAGAAACGTAATAATAACTGAAATATTGGATACAACAAATCAAATGATAAACTTTTTTGCTTAGCTACATTGTTTTGTTGCAGAAACAGCAAAAACAACAGAGGGAACTACATAGACTATGATCTTCTGCACAGTTTTCATTGCAGCCAATATGATGAAATAACTGCTATTTTGTACTTTCATTTCTTAATTCTTTGGAAAATGACAGTGGGTTTGTGCCAAAGGCTTGACAATGCATTTTAAATTATGCAGTTAAAAAGAAATAGGAAGAAAAGTGGCATTCCTACAATTCTTTTAGCCTCTGCACAATATCTCACTATAACATTATAAAGTATAAACTTTCAGACTAATCATTGTGTGGTTGTTTCCCTTTCTTCTTTTAATAACAAATGAAACACAATCCAAAAGCCATACTAATATTAAACCCTGCGGTATTGACATATTTGGACTTGTCCTGTTTTGTTGCCATCATTGCTGTTGGGTTTATGGAGTCGGTACAAGATGAAACAGGCTTTTTTCAAAACAACTTGTTATGTAACTGCTATATTCAAATGCAATGTAATCACTCCATGTGTTTTAACCATGGATTTATTCAAATAACTGGATAAGGTATTGCTGGCTTAAAACAGGTGCCACTGTCCATCCTGCAGCACCAAAGTCCAGGATGTAAAATGTAAAGACAAGTCATGTTTGGCCGACAGCACATCTCTTTCACAAAGGTCAGATCATTCACTTTTTCTCAGTTCAAAATCTTTCAGTTTGCTTAAAAACATATTTTTTATCTTAAGCTTTGACTTCATTTCCTCTGCTCTAGCAGCTCTCGCTCTGATTGGTCAGAGGGCTCATGTTGTGCACAGTTCGGCGCTTCTTGCGTGGGAGAAGAGAACTACTGCACACGGCACATATACAGTAGTTAGCCGCTAAAGGCTAAACTGGCGCAGCCCATTGACTTAAGTTGGACGCCATATTCCAAGTCTTGGTTGTTTCATTTGAGTTACCGTCGCTTTTCTATTACTTGCTCATTGTTCTCACGCAGTTCTCACCTTCAAAGCATTTTATCTCTCAAAGCAGATTCTTCCTGCTCATTCTCAGACAATGCTAGATATTGGTCTGTAAAATTCCGGCTGCCTAAAACCCTCAACAGACCGGCCTGTCAAGCCCCAGCAAACACATTCAAAGTGACTGAAGTCACATGTGCAACTTGAACTTGAGGTTTGTCTTAAACATGCTTCGATGCACTCAGGTTGTTTTGAGTGTTGAAAGACTTCCTGTAGTCGACCTACAAATGCATTTTAATTGAGCTGATCTGTGGCTTCTACTAAATCCACTTATCATTCATCATCAATTAGTTTCTATATTATAGTTTATATTTTCTCCAGCAATTACACTTCAAAATGTATTATCGTGACAGGTTGATGTTATTTTCTGTCTATTCTAACATTGTACCAGACAACATAGATGTACAGTAAGTCATTAGACGCTGCATGTTTACTGGAACTTGTGCAGAACCGGGCTCTCTCTGATTGGATGACATGCTAATTAATGAAAAAGTGCAATGACCCAAAACGATCCGTGGCTGAATGGCTCCTTTGTATTTCATGTTTCCACTAATTACGGTATGTGAGTACTCTGAGCTCGGCCTCTGTTTTTCCTGTTTTGTAGCGTAAACTCAGGCCAATTCAATTTTCTGGAGAAATGAAGACAAAGACAGTTTTGGGTTTCAGCATTGGCCATCTTGCTTGTGTTTGGCTGTGTTGTTGTTTCACTGTCATTTAGAAACAGTTATATTCGTGATTTTAAGGACTAAATTATGTGAAAAAAACAAACATTCCCAGACCAGGTTTATGGTTTATGATTGTGATGATAAACTTGCAATTTGATTCCAAGCATTTTTCTTCTCTGAGGAAAACAGTCTAACTCATACTAAACAGCTGGATGTAGGTGTGTTTCCAAAGCATTCATTATTCTCTGCACAGCTTATTCTTTTTTTGAATTTAGCATGTAATGTTCAGTATTTTTCCGCTAAAATCCACCAGAACAGACAACTACACGCTTGATACACAGTAAATCAAGTTCTGTTTCGGCTTTGGGGGAAATGTTTCTGCTGTAGTTGATGTTGGGATAAGAAACGAGCATTGAAACTATGAATCTGTGCCTTAATACTGATTAAACTACTGTACATGCAGGACAAAGTCTCAGAACATAATACCAGCTATGACCTCATAACTGTGTGGAAGAAACTGTTCATATTGTGTTGAAAGTTACATTGTATCATTTCATTTTGCTTGTGTTATCAAAATATCAAGTTAATTCCTGTTGCGTATCTTTCAGAATTTGTATCTATAAACGCTCTTTCAGCCAAACACTCACATTTTTACTGCTTGAACACTTTGGTAAGGTTGAACTTTGAACAAAATGTATAAATGTTTCAAAGCAGAAAAATCTTTAAAACTTTGAAATGTTCATCTGTTGCAACTTCTTTATATTTTTGTTGTTGAAAAAGAATCATATATAATTGTTACCGTTCTACATTTGAACTCTTATTTGTCATCTTTTCATGGCAAAACTATTCTATGAAGAGACTTGAGATTGCTCCTCCGAAAAAAATGTACAATTGATATTTGGTTTATTACGAATCAAATCCTCTTTTTACACATAAATCTCGTGTCATAACTAAAATGTCCCGTCATTTGCCAAAAACACCTCGTCCTTGAATAGAACGTCAAATATCAAACTGTATAACGATGTAAATAAACACAAATAAATTCTATTATAGCTGCTACTTTTCCAGTCGAACGTCCACCTCCTGAAAGAAAAAAGAAAAGGCAAATAAATCACGTATATCACGTATTTTGAATGTTTACTCTCGGCGTTGTGCTGGAGTTTATCTTTCAAACATCAGCCCCACTTCACCTCAAACGCGTCAATGATACTTTTGTGCTCTTGTTTGGTTTTGGTGTGTGTGTGTGAATTCTTGAAGTTGGCCTTTTGTCACTTGTGTACAAAGCCTGACAATCCCTTAAACTGCACACAATAACCATGCGTCTTTAGGCGTGTCCGTGGAGCGCCACAACGGTCTCCTAGAATACAGTTATTATTAAAGATATGCTAGTGAACGCTCGCTGTCGAAACCCTGCTCCAGGCCGAACTCATAAAGCTGCTCATCGTTGGTAAATCTGGAGAAAGCAAAGACAGAGGAATGAGTGGGAGTAACATGTGTGAACGCATGTGTGACCTAAACCTGTCAATCCGGACGGACAAGCCGCCGCACCAAGCGCACGGAGAGTATTAAGACGGGAAGGGCATGTATGACGGAAACACACCCAGTCATGTCCAAAACGTCGGGTGGCATTTGCTGTCAACTGTCGAAATTCCGATGGACTTGGTTTTGAGGTTGTCGTGAAAATCGATAACCGAATATTAATCAAAACTGAGAGAAAATTAAAAATCTAAAGCACGTACATGTCACAAAGTTGGACGTTTTTTTAAATATGGCTGAGATCGTCATCAGAACTAGTTATAATTAAGAAAGTGCTGTTCATTTGTGTAGAAAATTTCATTATATTGTCTAAATAATGTGTTTTTATCATCATGCCATTGAAATGTTTCACTACATTGTTTAAAAATGAATGTTAATATTATTAGGGCTGCAAATAACTATTGTTTTGGTAATTCATTGATCTGGCAATTATTCTTTGGATTCATTTATTTGGGTTTTTAATTGTGAAAAGCTCCATTTGACAGAGATTAAGCAAAAGAAATGCTGCTTGACGACATCTACATGAAGTATATTTACAACAGAATAAGTTTCTCATGAAAACAACACATTTTCCTTGTGTCATTTTGAGGAACTTACTGCTTTGTTTGCATCATAAAACCTCTTCCTTCAGCACATGACATGTTTGAAGCCTGTGTACAGTTCATAAAACAATCATTCCATTATCTAATTAAATAGATACATTAATTAATATGTTTCTTCGCTAATCATTGTAATTACGGTGCCAATCCATATGAAAAAAACACTGACATGAAGGTTTCTGTAAATATTTGAATTCAAGTTTTACAGAACAACGATAAGGTTCAACATTTGTGGATTTTTCAGTCGGTGGATCTTTTTGTGACTCAAGAATCAAACGTTATTGCTGTGAATTGAAAGTGACCCATTTTGTCCTGGATTTAGTCATTTATTAGCCACACTTCACACTTAAACTACATCAAATTGTGACTAGACCAGTAACTAAATCAGGACAAGGCTAAGAAAGAGACAAGAGCCACTGTAGCTAAGATGAAATGGTGTTTTTCCGAAGAGTTTTTAGTTTCTGATAGTTGTTTTTGTCAAATTCAGCCTTTTTTTTCATATATTTTCCTTGTGGAACACAGTCTTCAAACACTATGAAAACCATTGATCCAGTTTGATTCTTTACTCATTCTCGGAAAGCACACGATCCATTCAAGTCCAGCGTACGAGTCCAAAATGCTGTTTTCCAGAGCGTATAATCACGTGACACTTTATACACGCTTTACACGAGTGCGAGTGCATTCGTTTGACCCGTGTGCAAATGTGGGAATAATAACCCTCATTTTGTTTTCCTCCAAACGCCGTTCATTTAATTCATCTGTATGTAACGGTTGAGAAAGGTTGAGACACGTTTTTAAATCTCGTTCTAAAAATGTCAATCCCAAAAAAGGATTCAAAGGACCTCAAAGCGAATACTTCTCAGTTTGTACATGCAGTTTTTGGCGGTGCAGTTTCTCTGTCAACAGTTTAGACGGTAAATAAACAACAGTGGATGAGTTTCAGCGATGTAATGACGTGACTGAACTACACAAATATGAGTTTGTTAAGGCTTGTCAATGCAGTGCAATATCACGGCTAATATATTCAGACAAAAACATGCCTGCAGTCATTTTGGATTCTAATATGCATTATTATCTGTTTGCGTTATAAGATTATTGAGAGTAAAAGAAGGCAAAGAGAGCGCGTGTTGACGATAACAAAAATTGGACTGACTGTATTCATGTGATGGAGGTGTAAATATTTCTCCCGCACGATTCACTGCTGCGGCGAGTGCGATTGTGCTGGATTTGAGCGACGGTGATGGATGGAAGGCCAGCTGAGATCAAGAACGCATTCAGACGTTGTGTGAAACGGAAAATGCCAAAGTTATTAGTGGTTATATGCAGTTTGGAAGCTTAATATTGAGCAAAGGAACAGCGGGAGGAGGAAATAAGCACAAACTGTTGGGCTTTTGAGGCATCCAACCCATCAAACATCTCCCATGGTGCATTATATCCTCCTGCTGCGTGTCATGTGTCACATTGAACAACTCCAAGATGATGTTTGACCAGATTTGTATGTCAAATAATCACTCGTATTCTTTATTTAAGTGAATGGTGAGAGGATATTCTGCAAATCGTTTGAGTCAAGAATCTATCTCACACTTGGTCCACAGGCTTTTGTACGTTAAAACTGCTTCCAAACCAGAATCTCAGCAGCTACACTTTGTTAATTAGAATGTTTTTCCCCAGTTTTCTTTCCATAAAACTCAATGGAGCGCGATCGTCTATTTAGGCAAGTCCTAAATCAACAAATGAACCAATAATATGGAGACGGTGTGTGAATTAGAAAAGCAACTAACAATTATTTTACTAATCGACAAGTCAGCGATTATATTATTTTGATTAGTCGACGAGTAAAACGATGATTTCTATTGAACAGTGAGTCTTTTTAAAATGCATTATCCTCATTCTTCCAGGCTTCTAAATGGACAGTATTTCCAGATAAAGTGTGTTATTGATAAAAATCTGAAATAGTTTATTCTTTTTTGACATTTTGATTTAATAATGGCACTGTTTTTGTTGTAAAAAGGTCATTCCTCATCACAATTAGTGGTTTAATCATTGCGGCCCTGCTGTGAACGTCAGGTGACATCGTGAGTACATTGGATTGTCAGAGTTGTCGCCTGGTTTTGCACAGAACTGGAATTACATGACACACATGACTATTTGACAGGAGCGTTCTGCCAGGAAGAGCCCATAGGTGCGGCAGCGAGAGAAACAATGCTTTAAAGAGAAACAAACAGGCTCTAAAGTTGACTTGACACATTCCACCTCACATTTTGTGGTGTGGGTGGATCATATGTCAAAAGCATGCTGACAGTTGAATACAGAGTTTATCTATGGAAGTAAACTGTATTAAAAAGAGTAAAATATATCTCAATTTTGGGGCCCTGTGTAACTTCTCTGACAAAGGGTCACTCCATATAGTGTATGATGTTCTTCTTCTTCTTCTTCTTCTTCTTCTTCTTCTTCTTCTTCTTCTTCTTCTTCTTCTTCTTCTTCTTCTTCTTCTTCTTCTTCTTCTTCTTCTTCTTCTTCTTCTTCTTCTTCTTCTTCTTCTTCTTCTTCTTCTTCTTCTTCTTCTTCTTCTTCTTCTTCTTCTTCTTCTTCTTCTTCTTCTTCTTCTTCTTCTTCTTCTTCTTCTTCTTCTTCTTCTTCTTCTTCTTCTTCTTCTTCTTCTTCTTCTTCTTCTTCTTCTTCTTCTTCTTCTTCTTCTTCTTCTTCTTCTTCTTCTTCTTCTTCTTCTTCTTCTTCTTCTTCTTCTTCTTCTTCTTCTTCTTCTTCTTCTTCTTCTTCTTCTTCTTCTTCTTGTAGTTGTTCGTCTTCTGTAGTTGTTCGTCTTCTGTAGTTGTACCTCTTCTGTAGTTGTTCGTCTTCTGTAGTTGTACGTCTTCTGTAGTTGTACGTCTTCTGTAGTTGTACGTCTACTGTAGTTGTACGTCTTCTGTAGTTGTACGTCTTCTGTAGTTGTACGTCTTCTGTAGTTGTACGTCTACTGTAGTTGTTCGTCTTCTGTAGTTGTACCTCTTCTGTAGTTGTACGTCTACTGTAGTTGTACGTCTTCTGTAGTTGTACGTCTACTGTAGTTGTTCGTCTTCTGTAGTTGTACCTCTTCTGTAGTTGTACGTCTACTGTAGTTGTACGTCTACTGTAGTTGTTCGTCTTCTGTAGTTGTACGTCTACTGTAGTTGTACGTCTTCTGTAGTTGTACGTCTTCTGTAGTTGTACGTCTTCTGTAGTTGTACCTCTTCTGTAGTTGTACGTCTTCTGTAGTTGTACGTCTACTGTAGTTGTTCGTCTTCTGTAGTTGTACCTCTTCTGTAGTTGTACGTCTTCTGTAGTTGTACGTCTACTGTAGTTGTTCGTCTTCTGTAGTTGTACCTCTTCTGTAGTTGTACGTCTACTGTAGTTGTTCGTCTTCTGTAGTTGTACGTCTACTGTAGTTGTACGTCTTCTGTAGTTGTACCTCTTCTGTAGTTGTACGTCTTCTGTAGTTGTACGTCTACTGTAGTTGTACGTCTACTGTAGTTGTTCGTCTTCTGTAGTTGTACGTCTACTGTAGTTGTTCGTCTTCTGTAGTTGTACGTCTTCTGTAGTTGTACGTCTTCTGTAGTTGTACGTCTACTGTAGTTGTTCGTCTTCTGTTGTTGTACCTCTTCTGTAGTTGTTCGTCTTCTGTAGTTGTACGTCTACTGTAGTTGTTCGTCTTCTGTTGTTGTACGTCTACTGTAGTTGTACCTCTTCTGTAGTTGTACGTCTTCTGTAGTTGTACGTCTACTGTAGTTGTTCGTCTTCTGTAGTTGTACGTCTTCTGTTGTTGTACCTCTTCTGTAGTTGTACGTCTTCTGTAGTTGTACGTCTACTGTAGTTGTTCGTCTTCTGTAGTTGTTCGTCTTCTGTAGTTGTACGTCTACTGTAGTTGTACGTCTACTGTAGTTGTTCGTCTTCTGTAGTTGTACGTCTACTGTAGTTGTTCGTCTTCTGTAGTTGTACGTCTACTGTAGTTGTACGTCTACTGTAGTTGTACGTCTACTGTAGTTGTACGTCTACTGTAGCTGTATGTCTTCAAAGTACATGTTTTACACTAGACCGTAAAAACAAAAGAAGAGAAAGAGAAAGAAAGAAAGAAAGAAAGAAAGGGAAAGAGCCTTATTATCCATCTTGCATTTTTTCTCAATGACAAATGTTATGCTTTGGGAAACTTGCTTAGTAACAAAATAATTAATAACCTATATTTAGCCAGTGGTGTGGAAAATATTTGATTTCAAAATGAAGTTTGTGGCATTGGCAACGTCATGGCCAATGCCACAAACTGTAGCTTTTACCACAAGTGAACATTGCACTGCCGTAGCTCAATCCTTTTTAAGGTTTTCTTTTATTCTTTCATATCTCACATATTATGTGCACATAATATGTGCATGGGCTTCAGAGGGAGGAAAACTAGCACCGTGGCCATATATTGCATTAATCAAGTGCGTTAATCATCATGAATCTTTCTTAATGAAGTTTTTATATGAATTAAGTGTTAGTTCATGCTTTATTAAGGCTACTTTCGGTGTAGTATTAATAAAATGTTACCCAAAATATAAAAGGGCATAAGGCCTCAAATTCATCATTTGTTGACTTACTCGCAGTAGGAAGAGTAACCAAACTTTCACTCAAGTCAGAGTATTGTTACTTCAAACAAATTACTACTCAAGTAGGAGTAAAAAAGTATTACTACTACAAAAAGTACAATGTTTGGTAACATTTTTAACAACAACTACACTTATGGCATGAACAAAGACTTAATTCATAGCGAATAAACTGTTAAGATTTATTCAGGCTTAGTAACTACTTCTCTAATACTCTAATACTTAAACTTAATTAAGTAGTAACTAAGCCTGAATCATGCTTATAATGTTAATGCATTGTTTTGGTGCAGTTATTCTAAAGAGGTGGCCAATATTTAGTGTAAATATAAATGTATCTGAGTAAAGTGTGCTCCCCACATAAATCATCAGGAACATTTTGAGTAAATTCAGCTTTCCTTTAAAGACCAGTACATTTCTGTCACATGAAGGACCTTGGAGTTATTGTGATTAGCCTGAAGCCAAACCCTCCAGAGTGTACTGACAGCATTACATTGTGTTCACATTTGTCGCTTGATGCTTCGTGCTTGTCCTGTCGCCGGCTCAATCGGCTCAGAAACAGTGGAAATCACAGCTGGACACACTTCACTTCCTCTCTCTCCTCTCTCTCCTCTCTTTAGTCTCTCCATTCTCTCTCTAGCCCACTCTGGACATGTGGCCACTCTCCCGTTCACCCGCTGCCGCAGACTTTACACTTACTGCTGCCCCGTGATCGCCGGTTCACTCTGTGGTTGTGCGCGAGCTGGAGACGCCCCCCTCTGGAGACGCCCCCCTCTGGAGTTGGTAATCCATTGCTGAAGTTGTTGTGTCAGCACGGCGGTGGGAGTGAGGGAGGTTTGATGGATTAAACTCTTATCCCACGCTCACCCGCCGCACGTTTCCTCTGGACGATGCAGCCTGATAGATTACGCTGCCGGCCTGAGCAAAGTGAAGAAAGTAAAGCTAAAGAAAGAGTGTTTCAAAGATGCTCAGTGTCAGTCCAGATGGGAAATGATGAGACAAAAGAGGATTATGGAGTTTTTGGTTTTATTTTATAAGATGCCGTTGCTTGGTGCTATTTTTCACTTCTGCTAAAAGGTGTGCAACTAAAGTGTGTAAATATCATCAATCTTGGACCAGGAATTACAATGACAAGGAAGAGTCACTGTATAGATAAGATACTAATCAATACAGACACTACTATATTGAACGTAATAGCATTTTAAATATATTATTCATTGTTGTGTCATTGGTCAAAAGTGTTTTCTTTTCTTTCCTGAACATTTTTTCGAATGGCTTGGATTTTTAAATTACATCATAATATAGAATAAATGGCTCATATTTTGAGGTTAAAGTTATATTCTATCCTGGAAAATAGTTATTTTTTTTTTTTATCATCATTGTGGTATAAACATTGTTACAGATTATTTTCGTTAATTTTCTTTGAAAATCAAGTTTTGGTACCACTTCTTCTGCGCCTTACTTAAAGGATGGGAAAAATTTGGGACCTAATTGTTTCATATTTTAGTATTTTAATAACAATAAGTAAAAGACACTTGATGAACCAGACCACAGCAAACATTAGACAAACGGACTGTGACTGAAGATTTTGTTGCTGTTTAAGAAATCATTAGTAGTTATAACAACATGATGCTCTTTTCTTTACGCACAACTTCTCCAATAGTGAAGACTTTGACCATTTTGATCCCCTTCGTGAGCAGCTGCAGAAACAGGATATAATTAGAACAAATGCTTCGTCCTTTGGGAAACTTTGAATGTCAAACTTTCTGCAAATCCCAGTGTTATTCAGTAACAACAGTCCAACTAATGACTAGTATTCACTGTTTATGTTCAAATATCAGTTTGAATTCCTTCAAAGTGTTCATTCAATTTAAAATGTTCCATCTTTATTTAAAGTTGTAAGGCATTTTATTTTTTAAATTCTTGTTCTTATCTAAAAAACGTAAACTCAAAAAGCCACATACTTATTATCTTTCTGCAAATAATATGGCTGATAAATTGGCAGTATTAGATGTAGTAATTGTGGAAATAATGTTTTTTTTCTGTAAAATCGTGTTGTGTTGAGTACTTCTACTGTCATACTTCACTAAAACATTATTTCGACTGCTCCAGCTTCTAATTCCAGCAGGTTGAGTGTATTTTCCTCTAATGCTGGGGTCATCTGAGGCTGAGAAACATCTGTTTATAAGAGAAGGAACAGTTTGGACAGGGTAGAAAATATCAACACTCCAGTTTTACTAATTTGACTGGAAACTTCCAGGCTGCAGACTTCTCTCTTATTTATAGGAGAAGTGGAAAGGTCAAGCGTTAATAGCCGTTCCACTGGTGAATGAGCAGAATATATACAGGGCTGTTAACCTCTGAGGCTGAACTTTATTACGGTCCTGGTCTGGATAAAGAGATGCACATTCATTTGGGACAATAGCTCTAAGAAGACTTATTGTGCTTTTTCAGGTTTTTAGTATTAAACTTAAACACACATAGACATTATTTGACATGTTTTAAGTCAAATATTTCCCTCAGTACAGATATATTGTGTATAATTTTAGATTTTATGGGTCCATCACTGCTTGCTTTGATTGTTCTGATCGCACGCCACTGCCTGGACGGGATCCGGATGTGACACATGTCGTTTACGTGACTCATGGTTTAGATCATGTATTTTGAAAGGGCATCTGCAGTTTATTTTGACACTACCAGCTCCTTTCCTGTGTTTCCCCTGCTAAAAAACCCGAAGATGCTGCGTTGACACAGAAAAATTAGAAGTCCCACCTCGTCTTAGCGGTGGGTATTACAATTACGCCTGTCGAACGTATGACATGTCTAGATTGTCCAACCAGTTATTATTAAAAGTGATTCCTGCGCGTACTCTGCATCGCTCACACGCTGTCACTGCTTTGGTGTAATTGGAGGTTGAACAAAAGTACTTCTCAGCGCAGTAAAATATTGAAATAAATAATAATAATCCTGGTTGAAAAACAGTTAAAATTTTGGATGCTTTGAAGACATTAGGTACGTGAACAACATGCAAATACTTCGAAATTAACTACCGTAGCTCTGTTTTTCAAGTTTTTAAAAGATCATTAAAGTAATTTAGTGTTTTTATTGATGAAAAATGGTTATGCAACATTTTTGCTACACGTAGTCAGACGTCTGTGAATAATTGTAGTAGTTCAGGGCTGTGGGTGGAGATAGGGGGGAGGTGAAAACTGACATTTTTAGAGCATTCAAGCCTCAAATGCAGGACAGTACAGGATTATTCAAACATAGATGACAAATGTGATGAAGGCAGTGAAGCCCGTAATATTATAAGATAAGATAAGATAAGATAAGATAAGATATTCCTTTATTGTCCCACATGGGGAAATTTCATTGGTGCAACGCAGGAAGATACAGAGGTAGATACAGAAGAACAGAACAGATCACTTATAGGAAGTCTGAAAAACACTTTCAGCAGAAGATCTCCTATATCCCACATTGTGAATAGTAAACTGGACGGACGTGACTCAAGTGTAAACAACTGCGATCAGAACTTCCTTTGACTGTGGCTGAAACTGTCATATCGTAAAAAACCAAGTACGTAACGATACTATCTGATTTCTACCTTGCACATGATTCAAAATGATAGATTAAGAGATTATCAGCCTTCATTAGTCAGTCAAAGTGATCTCCTCCCTGTATTCTGGTCATGCTCTGCTTTGGATTCTGTAGTTAAGGAATATGATATGTACAGTATGAATATCATTGTTGAGGCCGTAGTATTTATACATAACCTGCATATAGCAAAGTCAATACAATTTATTTTAACTCGATTTTGATGCTATTAGACTTGATACTCGATGACCATGAAACAATGTCATTTTCAACTCAAAACGATAGTAGTTTTTTTGATATATTGTCTTACTCCAAATACAGAACAAGCAAACTCTTTTTCCTGTTGAGCTCAATACCTGCTCATACATATATATTTTTCTTTTATTTTTACATTCCTATACTCTCGTGAAGCCCATACCTGTTGGATTTGATAAAATGGTGATTGTTTTACACCCTGACTTGTAGATCCTTATTATATGGCTTAACTTGTATTCAACGTTTGCACATTTCTCGTCCCATTCCCCTTGCGCTGAGCTCCGCAGTCATATTTCAGTCCTCTCCCTCATATTTCAGTCCTCTCCCTCATATTTCAGTCTTCTCCCTCATATTTCAGTCCCCTCCATCATATTTCAGTCCTCTCCATGGGAAGGGCGTCTCTCCGGGAGGCCTCCGTTGTTACCTGAAGCTGCTATTCCCAGCCCCACTGCAGCGCTGCGTGAAAGCCTGTCCTTGTTAGAAAGCCTAACCTAACCCGGCTCTGCAAAGTCTCCCACAAAGCAGAAAAGAGGCTCTTTGTGATCCGCTCGCTCCTAAGTGTTTCCTGTTCAACCGTAGAGTCCGGTTTCCTCCTGTGTGAGATGTAATGAAGGCGGCACAGCGACGGGCACGACTCGAGGAGAGCCAATGAACGAACCCGAGTTACAAAAACTCAGAGTCGTTGCAGCACCAGAGGAAATAATGGGATAAATGTATCGTTTTGCTCGTGTGCGGTGAATTTGCTTATTGATATGCATGCTGTTTTTGAATGGAGAGGCCCACATGTAATCCTCTGTCAGTAAAAACGTGTGGTTTGGAGCAGAGTTCAGACTTTGGAGGAAGAAATGTGATTAGATTGTATCGAATGGCGCAGATTAAAACTCTGTAGTTCATGAAATAATTACAGCATTTTTTATTTTGTTTTTGAAAATTCAATCAAAACTCAAGATTGATCAATATGAAGAAAAAAAAGTGATTTTTTTTCAGGTAGTATGATTTAGTAAAACATTTTGTCAACGCTAACTCATAGAGAAGATAACGGGTTGCTGAGTGAGAAGAAGGAGGTAACTTCAAAGAATGTTAGAAATGTAGAAAATACTGAGGAATATTTGTGCAGCACATGTAGCATCTCATGTCGTGTTCAAGTGCAAAACACCTGTTTTTCTTGTTTTCTAAATTCAACTCTGTCCTAATGGCTGTTTCCTATGTTTTGGTCAAAACCATGGCAACCAAGCCAAGACCCAAAACACAACCTCACTAGGGCTGTTGTATTCTTGTTCGACTAAAGACACGCCCTGTGCATTGATAAGTCGACTAAACGGAGCATGTACCATATGGTTTGACTGTGTAACAACGCAACTACAAATATGTTCATCTAAAACACAAAATGTATGTTTCCTGTGTCATTTTATTTATTTTTCCCCTCCATCCCTTGTTGGGAAATGGGAGGTTTTGTCTATAGGAGTTTTTGTTTATAAGAGTTTTTGTTTATAAGAGTTCTTCTATTGAGAGTGTGTTTTTAAAAAGAAAACTTCCTATAAGTTATCTGTTCTTTTCCTCTGTATCTACCTGCGTTGCAACAATGGAATTTCCCCATGTGTGGACAATAAAGGAATATCTTATCTTATCTTATGTATTCAGAATCCTACTCGTAAACCCGTAACGTACTTGTGTATTTATCAGTAAAGAGGCAGAAAAAACTCATAATTTACACTCATATTTCAAGATATCTCACTGTGTGCTTAGTCTTTTCTGTTATTATGGACACAAATCCTTCCCCGCACTCCACTAATAAAAGTGTTGGTCGCCCACGATGCCGTTGACGGATTAATCAACTAAATGACTAAAGATCCACAGCCCTAAAACCTACTAAAGTACACTATGCGACTTATGATGTAGTTGTATTGGTGCTAGTGACATTGTAGTGGTCGTTGAAGAACCGTGACAGTAATCATTTTGTTGTGTGTGAGTGGAACGTTGCCAAAATGCGGTTTTCCAATGCAGTCAGAAAGTGTCCACAGAGAGATGGATGAACTCAATGAAAGAGAATACTTCAGCATACTCGGGGGAATATATGCTCTAAATATATTCTATGGAAATGTGAGAATATTGCACATTTGACAAACAACCACAACACAACAACACAAGTTAATCAATGAATTGTTAACTATTTAGTGATTGAGAGAAGAGGTTTATTTATCTGTGTCAAGTTTGGTCAATGTCTCATATTCTGGGGCTTTTTTGCAAATAATTAACTGATGAGTTGATAGGAAGTTTTTTAATGTTAGTTTCAGCCTTATAAGCTATTTATGCTCTGTTTTCTGAGAGGTGGGATTTATGACAAAGCAAGAATTACACCAAAATGACACAGGAAACATATACATTTTGTGTTTTAGATGAACAACCTTTTGTCAGTAAATATCCTCCATCAGGATGTCCGCTGGCTTCAGTTTAGCTTCATCTGGGTCAAATTGAGTAAAAATCATATTCACCGGCTTTTCTCAATCCCAACAACCACCCGTATTTTTCAGACTATAAATCGCACCTTTTTTCATAGTTTTGGCCACTTATACTTATATTTATACTTGTATACTTCTACTCTGGAGCGACTTATATGTGATATTACTTGTTATTTTCACACTTGCAACAGCATTTCATACTCCAGTGCAACTTATATATGTTTTTTGAATCTAATCTAATCTAATCTTTTTTTCTTCTCTATTATGCATTTTTTGGCTAATGCGACTTATACTCCGGTGCGACTTATAGTCCGGAGAATACGGTAATACAATTAATTGAAAGAATCCTTGCTATTGCATAATCCTCAATCCAAAACCAAATTCGGATACAGTAAAACCTTTGATCCCCTGTGCCCTAATGCTTCAGTGCTGCTCCTGACACCGGATGAAATATCATATGGGCGGGTCCGGTGCAAATTATATTTTTCCTGGTTATTTAAGAGGGTTTGGACGGCCCTTGGACTCCAGCCAAGGCAAGTAAACCTAATCACTGCTGAGTGGGCCTGCTCAGATGATTTGAGCCTGGACGTATATGTGTGTTTGGCTTCAGTCGGGCAGAGCGCTTTGTACCGCCCGGTGTCGACAGCTTGACGTACACTAAAGGTTCACCGAGTTCACCTTATTGTGACGGATCGGACGCACTGTCGTGAGCTAATGGGAATACAACCTGTGTCTGGACCCCTTGGACAAGTGCCAACGCCAAGATTCCTGAGAAAACAAGCAACAATGGATAGAAACGCGACGAGCTCGGTCCGTCAGCTTTATCAGCCGCGCCATAGAAACAGCTGGAGTTTAAATGCACAACAACGTATAGACCCGGAAGTGGAAGGACACACACTTTAAGATAATGTACCATGCTGTAATGTACTGTGTGTATTCAGAGTCGCCATGTGTCTTATTGGCGTACATAATGGGAGTACATGACGCTGTCGAAAATGTGAATTCTTTCAGAGCTGCAACAAATGTGTTAAACCACGAGGAGTGAAACATGATTTTGGCTTTCGGTGCTGGCATGTCGAAACGATAAGATACATCAACAGAAAGTTTAAGAAACAGGCAATAGAAAAAATCCAGATAAATACATAAAAATACTCGTATCTATTCTCGAAATAATAAATCAAAAGGAGAGTAAAGACTACAACACTGTTAGTACAGTGAGTGGCTACAGAATACAACGTATGGACAAGAATAAATAGTGACTTCATTATGATACAGTATTACTCATGATTACGAGGTGGATGACACAATAAGTGATGTTTTCTGGTAACAGTGTCTGTGTTTTTTAGAGGGGAATTTGACTGCCTTATAACAAAAGGTTAGGCTGTGTAGAAGAAACATGACGGTACGCGTAAAAGTCTCATTTTGGACATCAATCACATCCTTTCACCTCTTTAAAGTTTGTAATCGTATATGCTTGAGGGACAATGCAAATTGCGTAAATCTGTCAGAGTTAACCAAGCGGCGGTTTTCCATTTGCTTTGCCTGACGTGCAAAATCAATACATAAACATGAGGATGAACAATCGATGAAAGAGTACAGTTCAAAGACTGTAATATCTGTGAATATCTCATGTCTATAACGGTTGATAGGTTATAGACCTGGGCAATCAATCTTTTTCATCATCAATCATTTGTGGATCAGAATTATTGCCTTGGTGTTTAAAAAAAATAAAAGAATAAATAGATTTAAAGCCAAACTAGTCAGAAAATCATGTGGTTTGGAGTATAGTTCAGATTTTTGAGGAAGAAAGTCAATATTTCTTCTGTTTTAAATAGCATTGGAGTGAAAAGCATTCATGAAGAACCGTACAAATGAATCAAAACTCTCAATTGAGCTATAGGATAAAAACAAAAAGAGTAAAAGAAGTGCCTTAACTTTATCTGACAACAAACAAGGCACAGCTTAATGAGATTTAGCCTATACATCAAAGACTACATTTCACATCATAGTTAAACTTATCCAAACATCTCCCAGCTCCGTAATGACCACATTCCAGACATTGGTTTAAACTCCTGGCCCTCTGCTAACGACCTTTTGCTAATCACCCGTGAGAGCCTGTGTGTCTGTGTCCGTCCCGCGGCGCTGGGTGTGTCCGTCTCTGTCCCGTCTAAAGAGGAAGTTCCAACATAAACACTGATGTACTCGCACCGGACTTTGAGACGGACTTACCATAGCGACGGCGCGCAGACAACACCGTTAGCTCCCACTGCACCTGCTTTTACACGCGCGCACTTAAATGTACGATCACATTCTCCGCCTGCCGCTCGAGCACGCGGTCATCTGCTCCATCACGCCGTCGATTAGTTGCGTGTCTTCTAAATGAGCCGGATTTTCCACTCTTAATGTTTTGTAATGGCACGGCGGCTCCTCCTAACCAATTACTGCAAACGAACGAAGGACTGATTAAACACGACCACTTTTCTCCAAGCTGCCGGGACAAATGAGCAAAGTAAATACTGTAAACGCAGCTAAATGTGCCTTTATGGTTTGGATGACGGTCGCTTAATATTCACATTAAAGGTCCCATAACATGCAAAATCGACTTTTCAGAGCTTTTAACCTTCTTACATTACTATTTGTGCTTCATATATGTACCCAGAGTGTTTTTTAGATTGATTCCCGCAGTGTTTAGCTATATTACAGACTATCTCCTTTCCTCGAATCTCCAAACTGACGGGCGGTGGGGCAAGACCGCGTCATAAGCCGTCTGCATTTCCGGGTTGGTGAGGGGGTCCAAGGTCTGGGTGATGTTTCTTAACTATTATGTTAAGGGTGTTGCACAACCCTTATTATTATCAATTATACACTTAGGATAGACTACGAAACGTGAAAAAAAGCATGTTATGGCACCTTTAATACTCATTTGTGGATTGTGTCATTGTGTCACAGTGAAATGGTGGCCGTTTTAAACATTAATGCGGTTTGAATGGTCGAGTGTGAAGTGAATGTTGAATAAGAGAAGCTGGGCCGGAGGAAAGGCTGATATTAGGAAGTGCTGTGAAATATTTCATCATAAACTGGCTCAAAACCTGCACTGCATGTACATTCTGACGGTTACGTGTGTTGAATGGGGGTCACTGGCTGCCCTTGAGTAAGCACTGTGTCCACCCACAGTTTCTGGATAAGGTTTATTGTAAGCTTTAGTAATAGATGCATTATTATGAGAAGGGTGGGAACATTTTAATTCTAATCTTCAGCGATATGTTTTTTTTAAATTTTTTAATCTGTGGAGTCTTCATGTGGTTTGGAGCCGAATTCAGACTTTGGAGGACGACATCAAACTATCTCCTGTGTTAAAGCTGGAGTACATGGCTTTTTTGTTGTAAATATACAATAATAAACATATAATAGTACGTTTGATGTTATATTGTCAAAGCAGGACTTTTCATGGTGTATAAATTAGGTACCTCAGCTCTAAATTGTATAGATTTGTTTAATTATTTTTGTTTATGGTGAGGAAATGAATATTGAAAGTGGTAAAATTTGTTTTTTAGTAAGACAAAATATCAAAAATCTGGATCATCTATTTGAGGGAAAATATAAGGATACATTTTTATAATAAAGAGTGCAAATTTTTGTAAGACTTGGATGCCAATGATAAGACAAAGTGTTGAGTGACATCACACCAGACACTAAATATACTGTTATTTGTACTTCTAATTTAAGCTTGTCCACAGCTCTCCCAGTCCTCTGAATAATTTGGTCATGTAGCGACGCACGAATCCAAATGGGATCATTTTTAGCTCATCACCGACCGAAGGTTCATTACGGTCGCTCTAATCCCGGCATGTTTTAATGAACAGCTTAATTCTTTTGTTTAATCTTTTCAGAGATTGGCAGGTGACAGAGCAGGTATGGTGCCTTTTAAAACCAATTATTCAAAGTTTCCAAATATCATAATTGGTTTTGTTTTAAAATACCTCAATACATATGTTTTGGGAGAAGAATTTCCAGTTTTGTTTAGTCACGCAAACCAGCCATTTTTACCACACAAATACATCTAACTAAAGTGTATTTGTAGAATATAGGACATTAGCATTTATTCAAGCTATTCTTTTAAAAAACCTGCCTTTTGTAATCTTATTCTAGGCTCGTTTTATCTTTGCACACTTTAATCTCAAATATTTCCTGTAAAGGTCAGCGAACAGACTCGGTTATTGGATAAACATTCTGCAGCGTGCCAGTGTTGGACCTGGACTTTCCTCTGTGTTTCAGCGAGCTCATTTAAAAAGCATTTGTCTGTTAACGTGCGTTAGGACCCACTCACCCTCTGCGCAGGAAGCCCACTCTGCTCGGATAAGAAGGTAACGGCGGCTGTGGAGGAGTCTGACCTCTGGACACTTCCCAGACCGACCTCGGCCCTAACGCTGCACGTGACGAGGGAACAAAGATAAACACACAGACTCATCGTGATTCTGCAGCAGTTTGCTTCTGTCTTATTGTATTCTCTGTAAAGTCTAATGTATTTTAGTGGGAAGTTGTGTTAGATTTAGGGCTGTGCAATTAATCAAAATGTAACAGATTCAGCCATTTCTTATTGTAATTATGGTAAAAGCATGTGGTTTGGAGCTCGGACTTTTGTAGGAAGAAATATACTTATATATATACTTCTTTGTGTTAAATTGCACTGATTGAATGAATTGTATCATTCATTTTCAGGAAATTATTATTGAAAACCATTTTTATTTGTAAAAAATAAAATTAAACAGAAAATTGTGATGGATTAATGAAGAATTAAGAATGACATTTTAATAAATATATATATATTTTTTTATCATATTCTGTCCAGCCCTTGTTAAGTCAAATGTTTAAGAGATTTTGAATTTTAATTTAAAGTTGGACCATAACTTTTTTTGTGTAGCGTTTGCAAGCTGCTGGTCTCCACGGAGATGTTGTTGCTTTGCCTGGAATGTTCCACTGTCTCGTATGTGACCAGCTTTATCAAAATTTCTAAATGAAAAATGGTATTGGTAATTTAACAATCAGGCAAATAAAATGGCACTTTCCAATTAATTGTTTTGGAGTGGAACTTTAATTTAAATTATTTCTAAATTGTTGTTTTTTGTGTGTGACCTAAATAACAATGATTATTGATTAACTGGATATTCTTGACATCCCTAATGCTGATGCTGTTGTCAAAAGTATCAAAAATCAGATACTAATCGATATTATTGAAACCAGATATTCATTTAGAGTATTGATACAAAATAAAAAACATATTAACAGGAGAAAACGTGACTTTTTGTGACATTTTTTGAAGGATTTTGGTTTAAACTAGAATAAGACCGCACTGTTGAATAAATCAAGTCGTTATTTTGTGTTGAGAATGTCAGTCTATTGTCGAAAACCTTGAACTAACAAAAGAGCCTTTGAAACATATTGTGGTATATACATTAGTACAAAGAATCGAGTATATTTCTTAGTATTGTAATAGAGTATGCAATTTAAGCAGAATGAAGCAGCATTTACCCCTGAACTAAACACACATAAAGTCCAGGTTTGGCCATATTTCTTTGTGATTGCACCAGGACCAAACCCTCTGATATACTGTTGTACTTTTTCTCAGTCCTTCAGCCCTATGACCCCCAGCTCTGGCTCCCACATGAATCTTCACTCTGGGCTTAAAAGTCCACACGTTGTCCCGTAAAGCGTGCCAATAATGTTGGTAAAAGACTTGGCTGCTCTGAGGACAGCGTGTCTCTGCTGACCAACAGTCTGCTACACGTTGGCAGTGACTTTAATGGATCTGGACATGGATTATGATATTATTAGGCAGAGCTATCTACGGACAGTCGGTCAGGTGACACAGACAGCGAGGCGCTCGGTGGATCAATGCCTCTTCCCATTGGACAGCGTGAATTGTGTAATAGTTTTATTGCCGCTATTTTAAGAACGAGCAGTAATTGGGTGTAGTCTGTCAATTTTAAGCACTTTTGAACTGCGCGAAATTTCTGTGGTTTATTGTTACCTCTGCTACGCCCGAGTGAATTACCAGAGAAAAACTGTGACTTTGGTGAGCTTAAACTGTTGAAAACTTACAGAGTAGGACGGGGAAAATGATCAAATTTGAATCAAATTAAGGATCCAATCATTTCAAATCCACAATGTTAAGCTTTATCCTTTTTAATCAATCCTTTGTCAGTAAAAGCATTTGGTTTGGAGCAGAGTTCAGACTTTGGATGCATAATTAGGGTTATTTTTTGTCTCACATTGATTGAAAGCCTGTCTTGATGAAAACCATTGTATCGTTTTTTGCTGAGAAAAAAAGAAAAGATCGAATTAATACGATGTTAAAAAGACCGAGCTAACTTTATGACTGTAGGTTACCATATATCACAAGTCCGTGATGTGTTTGGCTGTTTAATTTTCACATTTCCACACCCCATAGCTTTAATACTGAATGATCTCGCTGAGTGAAATACGCACTGTAGTCCGTTAGGTGAGTTTGACTCTCTGCCGTGCTGTAACTCAGTGTTAAGCATGTCTCTTCCTCTGTACACGAGGCTGTGCGTCTATGAACCTCCGTCTGTGGGGCACAATCCATCATGGCAGAGAAAGGCCCGGACCGCTGCCAATATCCCAGTCGGCTGCTCCGCTCCATTCATTTCCCACCTAATAGGTCCACCACGTGCAGTAAAGATTGATATAGTCCATAGCCCGATAATATACCGCAGCTCACAAATCCCGCGTGCCTGTGGTCCGGCTAAAGTGATGGTAATTCATGTTGTCACCTGTTTGGCCTGAGACGAGGCGCTTCTAAGAGGGGCAAATGAACGCATTGTGGAAGTTAGCGTCAAACAATCCTGGGATAGAGCGCTCCTGGAATGAGAGGCTTGCGAATGAAATGAATGGAATTGGAGCTAGTCAATTGTGACCTTTCAACAATATCATTACTGTACCAACCCAGTAGTGTTCTATCACGACAATAACAACGCTATTTAGAAAAGGTCCAATGTTGTCCGGTTTGTGCTGTTTTTTATATATACAGTATACATGTGTTCAAATGTCAGTTAGTGGCTCGGGTGCATGTTTCTGATGCTTAGTTTTTCACATTCAGTTTTGTGCACACAGAGGTCTGCTCATTGGAAAGTACTATATACCGGTAATTATATCAGAAGACCTAATTAACCTGATTAGATCGACTGACGAACATGTGCTGTTCTCACTGCTCTGCTCCCAGTGTAACACTCACTGTACAACAACATTATCTTTGCAGAAATGTCCCTTTAAACGTGTATTTACTTCCATTCAATGCAGAAAACAGCTGCTTGCTAAGCCGTACAAGATAATCAATGGAAACACAACCTAGTGATCCCTCTTAGTCTAATTTTATGCAACCATGACATCATTTGCTGTCTATAATTACAGAAAACAAGTCCGGGCGTTAAATAGCCTGTATATTGTGCACCTTGTCCCAATGACTTAGCGATTTTGCTGCTGTGGTGCTGTGGAGGCGGAGGCAGGTCACTGGGTACGGCGCACAACCTCAATGCAGGAAAACTCTAATGATGACAAATCTAGACGGCGCACTGCATTTCTGCCTATATGTGCAGCAAGGACTTCTGTAATGAATGAAGTCTTACAATTCTCTATATGTTCATGCTGTTACAGGGCTGCTGCAGGTCAATGGGATTAAGATATACACTTCTGGGGACATGGAGGCGGTGAACGGGACAGACACGAGACTGAAATGCACTTTCCAGACGTCGGTGCCAATCAACCCCCAAATCCTGACGGTGTCCTGGAGCTTCAGGCCCCTCACCCAGGGTCGAGAGGAGTCGGTGAGTATGGGGGAGATGGAAACATTTGGGTGGAAAAGGAGTGTACAGAAGCAAACGGGCCAAGTATGGTAAAGCCACAAGAGACGGAATACAGTTTGGAGACTATCCCACAGGAAATGCAGTGTTTTTTCCACTACGTTTACTCTCTTACCGTCTTTATTGTTTGTAATGATTGATTCAGTGCAGCACCAGTTTGTACCATAAGCTTTATCAGTAATTAATAAAACTATTTTGTGTTGGCAAAGGAGAAGATGCATCTTCCACGCAGTCTATCATGGCCTGGATTTCTTGTAATTGCACTGTACAGAACATGAGCACAGAGCAGATGAATATGGATAAATGGAGTTGCTATAATCAATGTCTTTGTTATGCAAAAGAGCGTGAGCCCAAAATTGCCTATAGATGTCGAGATTGTCTTATGTAGGACAGCTAATCTTGCCTTTTATTTTAGGATATAATGTCAATAAAGGCAGGTTCAGGGGATTTTGACATATCTAGGGATGGATTGCGTGGATAGAAGTTGTCACGATAATAACAATATTGACTTATCTTTCAATAAATTAAACAGGTACAATATTGTTGGGGCTCAATATGAATGGATAGAATGAATGTACAGTTGTAAAACCTATTCATCATTAGTGAAAAGAGTTAATGACTGTAGAAAGTCACACAAATATAGAATGTTAGTATCAATATGAGTTTAACACAATGAATCCACTGCCCTGATACTCTTTTAAGATGATGATTTAAATAGGGTTTTACCAATAAAATCCAATATGAATGGATAGAATGAATGTACACTTATAAAATACATATTCATCATTGGTGAAAAGAGTTAATAACTGTAGAAAGTCACACAAATATAGAATGTCAAAATCAATATTAGTTTAACACACTGAATCCACTGGCCTGATTCTCTTTTAAGGATGATTTAAATAGGATTTTACCACTAATTTCAGTATTTAGTAAAGTCAATTCCTTCCCATCGTGATATTTTCATTTACAATATATCACACATTAAAATCTGTTATTGTGACAGGCCCAGACAGAAGAATGTTGAAGTTACATCTGAAAAGAAAGAGCAGATGACTTCAGTTGGCGTGAAAGAAGCTGCAGAGGATATAGTGGCACAGTCAATAGTCAATGACGCATTTAAACGTTTTGCTCCAAATTGCCTACAGACCATTAAAAATAAAACCAGACACAAAAGGACCAGCTTCAACTTCAACGCTATATGTGCCATGAGTGGTGCAGCTGAAATGAAACCCTAAAGCCGGCTCATGGTGTCAGGCAGCGTCCGCCCCCTCACTTTTTGGCGTGTGTGAGTCATGGTGCTCCCCACAGAGCGCCCAGACATCGCTGTGTGCTCAGACATAATGAACAGAGAGGACGGAGAAGCAGAACCGCCTGGGCTCGTGTCTGTTCGCTCTGTGTGGGAGGAGAGCGTTCTGTCCTAGGCCTACTTTGGCACAAGACCCTGGCACTTAGCTCAAATAGAGTGTTGGTGGTCGATCGGTGATGAGTTTACTCTGTTTCAACATCAACATCATTTTTTGCTCTCACGATATTCTTTTTCTGCAATGTTTTTCTCAGAATCAGAGGAAAAACTTGATTGTCATGGTCAGTGGATAAAATTCTTTGGCAATAATGTGCAAAAACCCCCACCTAAAACCTAAAAAAAGAAAAAAAATAGTTAAATATAAAATAAATAAAATGCATGCATGAAATAAAATATGCTTTGTCTAAATATAAATACATAAAAGTGGAATAATTTTTGTACTAACGTAACAAAGAAATTGAAATTCAGTTAAAATGATTCTACTCAATGCAAAAAAAGTAGTGACCGAAATGATATATATATATATATATATATATATATATATATATATATATATATATATATATTTTTTTTTTTTAAGTATGTGGTGAATACAATACTCACTGAAGTAACAGTTTGAACCTAACACCAGATTAATAATTGAGTTCAAAGGAATAAGCTAATGAACGTCACTGGCTCTCACAACATTAATATTCACATGCAGAGCTTTAAATAATAAGTCATTCTGATTTAGAACAGAAGTGAAGTTGGGGTAGTCCACCCAAGCGCAGCCAGTCAGAGTGCTGCTATTACTTCCTTATTGACCAGATGTAAAAAATATTATTATTGCACGCAGACAGCGCACAGCGGTCTATATTTTGGCCACAACCTTCGGCTTTTACAATACAATACACTCTTTGGAGAAAAACACAGAATTTACTGTTTTACAAAAAGAAGGTCAGGTATTCCAATAACAGAGGAAACAAGAAGATACCAAACAAACAAACAAACAAACAAACAAACAAACAAACAGCTAAATATTATATGAAGGTAAGCTGCCATAAACGCAAATAATAAAATAAATGAATATAGTCTACATAAAGGAAGAGTAATCACATCCTTAGTTAGAGTAAGAGTACGGTTCAAGTACAGTTTCTTCAATGTAAATATAACAGAAGACTTATTATTATTAAATGGAGCTGTTCTTTTTGCTTCTCGTAGGTTTTCCATTACCAGCAGAAGGCCTATCCGCCCATAGAAGGCACGTTCCGGAAGCGCGTGGTGTGGGCGGGGGACATCATGGGCCAGGACGCCTCCATAATCATTCGACAGGTGAAGTTCTCCTACAACGGGACGTACACCTGCCAAGTGAAGAACCCCCCAGACGTGCACGGGACGGTGGGGGAGATCCGGCTGCGGGTCGTCACCACAGGTCGGTGTTTGTGTTCCATTACAAGAGTGAAAGAGGGTCTCATTTGGGATCACATTCTATATTGTAAAGATGATCATTTACAGGAAAGCTTTGCACAAAAAAAGAGAGCAGTGCTTCTCGAACTGCATCTGGTGAAATACATATGGCCTCACAGCATTTTGAGGATTTGTTTTATTTAGAGACAGATCTAATTGTTTAATTTGTCCAATCTTTTTGTGTTAATCATTATGTAGAACTTCTTTTCCTGCTTTATTCTCATTGGGACCTGGTTTAGTCTTCAAATAAAGCATGTCTAGCCCTACTTTATGTCTGATATAGTACGGTTTTAGGTCTGCTGGTCGGAAAATCAAATATGTTCTTAGGTATTACTTGGTGTAAAAAGTAGTTCTTAAATATTTCAAACCAAGTACCACTACAAGAAAATATTTGGCCATCTGAGTACCACCAGATCGAAACTAAAACCGGACTAGTCAAGGTCTTATTCACATTTAAATTCAGCTAATACGTGAACTGCAAAAACCATATATTCCACCTGCTGGAGGAGCACACGTCCAGTTCCTCAAAACATGCACAATGCCAATCAAACACAACTTAGATAATAAACTGGTAAACTGCACCCCCTTGGCATTCAGAGTATCTTCCCACAAACTCTCTCTGAATATAAATTATGACATTTTTTTCACATCTCAATTTCTCGATCCTGACACATAATTTGACCCTTTGAATAAACCATTATATTATTCACTTCTCCCAAGCCTGCAGCTAATATTTGTTCAAATTGGCCATAAAAAAACACACTTACAATCAATACTACCACACCATTCATTTGATCACAATGTAGTTTTGTCTTTTCTTTTCTGCAGCCTCTTTCTCTGAGCTGCTTTACCTGGCCATGGCGATCGGAGGAGGCATAGCAGGGGTCGTGGTCCTTCTGGTCATGATTTTGTCGTGCAGAAGATACTCAAAGAAGCACCGTCAGAGGATGGAGGAGAACGTGGAAGCCCCCCGGAAAGAGCGCAAAGAGCAGAAAGAGCAGAAAGAGCGCAAAGACCCCACCGTGTGGTAAGACGGAACCTGCAGAGCTCATGGACCGGGGGGAATGGACTCTGGGCTGTGGGGGCTTGTGGTGCTCCTTTTGGGGGGACATTTGTTTTTCACTCTCTGCTTCCTCTCAGAGCTTTGGACCCCTGTGTGGAGGTGCGGATTGGCTGCCGTCATGGAGCAGACCAAAAAGAAGAATGTGTTTAATGTACATACCACAGACTATAGCTTTTATACTATCAACGTGCCTTTATTTAGTGAGAAAAGCGAGGATTTTCCTGCTCGCCTAAAAGGGTCGACATCACATTTCCTGTTTAGAGTTGATGTCGGATGAGAGCAGCAGAACAATAGCGTAGCTCCACTGTTTATTTCCTCACTAATATTATTTGGCAAGAGCAATAAGCCACACATTTGAACACTTTTAGACCAACAATGGGCGCTGGAGGACAATGGGCACTTTCTTTTTAAAATCACAAAACAACATTGCGTTCGAGTATTAGACTATAAGGAGATGATGTTATTGCATCAGCCCTCGACACTAGCTCGCTCCACAATGTGAGCCGACATTGTGCGGTTTTATTGTTCGCGTCTCTAAATTCTCCATCCCAAATCACAGCACTAATCATGAATTATTTACGAGATGTACACGATTTGTACAAGCTTTAATAGCGAAAACATTTTTATCGACAGCTCAAGGAATTGTCAATCTTGAGCTGTCAGTATATTTCTTTTTAGAATTTTAAAACAAAACATAAAACACAGAACATGACACAGAGAAAGAACAGAACAGATTATGATTATAGCACATCGAAAGATAAAAAGAAAAAGAAAAACTGATCACAGCATATATCGTTTGGCATTTAAGTCCCATTTAGTCCAAAGTCTGTTAAATTGCGTCAGAAGGTAGTTTTTTTCTTCTTCCCATTTTACGAATATTAGTTCTAACTTGTGTCCAGTCTTTGATTTTTGGTTCAGTTTGTGTCATCCATTTTTTTGTGATGGCCTTTTTCCGCGCTGCCATAAGTGTCTATGGCAGGAGTTTTGAGACCCAAATACGTAGTTCTGAAATCAAGTGGAATGCCAATACTGAAGCGTGGTCAGCATATTTCAAAAGTGGTCAAAAAGCAGCATGTTACAAACTGCTGTCAATGTGTATGAAACTTCAGTTCAATTGGACTCAAAAACACCACCCAACAAAATCTTACTTTCTCACTTTTTTGGTCCAGTTTCCATTTCCCTATTACAATATACAGTATTTGTCCAATTATTTCATCTATCTGTGTTTAAATAGGATCGCACCACTGTACAACATGTCGACTACTGAAGTACTAGCACTGTATTTTGGTTTTATTTGTCCGTTTTTATGAGGTGTTGTCATTGATTAAATCTGTTGGTGAGCATTGTTGGAAACAGACACTCGACATTCACCATTGGATACAATTCCATCTTCCTCATAAACTGACTGGACTTTTTATGCTCTAATTGTCTGTTTTGAACAATGCTGTATTTTTCGCTGGGTTCTGGTTTGCTTCTGTCTTGGGTTTTCAGATCTGTCCACCACCACTGATTCATTTGAAACTCCATTCTTCTCCAAAAAATGGCAAAAATAATATGTTTTATAAATTTAGGAGATGGATTTTTTTTCTTTGGATTAACTGTGACTCCAATCTCCTGTGTTGTTGATGGTGTCGTCTTGTCCTTTCCCATTATGATTATGTGTAATGTCTGCACCTTCATGTGATTCATGAATGTGCCATGTGTATCTGTTGCTGCTTGTTAACGTCAACCCACTCTCTTTAGTTACTGTGTCCCGTTTCCATAAGTTAAATTAAATGTTTTATATATTGCATTTAGTATATCCAAAATATACAAGAAACAAAAAAACTCAGTATTAAGTTAAAGCAAGCAAAACTCCAATGCTTAAAGGTGCATGGGGCCTGCGTTACCTGCTTGTCTCCATGGAGATGTTATTGCTTTGCCTGGAATGTTCCGCAGTATTTCATTAAATTGATCTGCTCTGCATATCTGGATCGATTTTTACAATTACTTCTGTTCGTATTGTTCAAAAATACCTTAAAAAAACATGTATTCTCACTGTGAGTTGGGTCGCCTCTCCACAGATCTGGCCTGGTGGTCACCTGCTTGTCTCTATGGACTGGAGATAGATACATCGAAAGCAATACTGGAACTAGAGTTGGGAGATGTATCAAAAAATGTACTGAATATTTCTAAAAAGAATATCTAGTAGTTCATCATCTATGACTAAATCCATTAAAATTAACTCAAAAAGAGGCAGAAACATCCAGTATAATCACCCAAACAAGGGTGATAGTTATATATTAAGTGATAGTTCTGCCATTTTGAGGTTCATTTTATGGTCTATTCACGTCTTGTGCATGAATTGAACCTAAATGTGAGAATATTGTCTAAATATCGTTATTGAGACAATGCAAAACGCTTTTTCGTCAATAGCGCTCACCCCCAACTGGAACATTTCAAGCAAAGCTATATAACATCTCCATGGAGACAAGTGGGGGATGGACACATCAAAGTGCTTAAATGACTTCTTACCAGCGCTGTAACAATATGTGTAATAGATGAGGTCAAATCAAATTCCTAGAAACGCAGCGATTGTATGAATCATTACTGTATCATCAGAATGGAAACCTCACACACACGACTTTTGAGCTTGTGTTGGTCCGTGTCCCGTACTCCCCTCCCTCACTCCCGATGCTGTCTCCTCTGCCCTGCCCTTATCCCATGCAGCCCCCCTTCTCGCGCCGTGCACCTTTACCTGTCCCAATCCTCCATGGAGATCGACAGCTCCGACGGCATGATCTCCGACCCCAGCACCCCCGACTCCAGCTCGTCGGAGGAGGACGAGAGGAGCACGGATGAGGACGACGGTGACGACTCGGACTGAGGGAGCGGCGTCGACAGAGAGATGTTTGAAATGTGAAGCTAAGCGGGCCCGGTCTGCTGGACGGACGCCGAGATTGGCAGCCGCGGACCCCCGCCAAGGGAGAGCTGTCGTTGGGGCGAAGGTGGAGCGATGGAGAAGAGGGGGTATCAGTGAACAACCGCCAGAACGACCAGTGGACTGAAGGAAAACCATCAATTCACATCAATGACTGTTTAATAGATGCATGTGATTGACTGGAATAGAAAGGGGCAACGTATCGGGGGGAAAAGGACAATATTGTGACTGTGTTTTTGTTTTGAAGATATGCAAAATTTGAATATCGAGTGTATTGTTTATAGTATAAAGTGATATTTCTTTACTTTTGTGGGCATTTTTACAGTCAGATCACATTTCTTGGGCACTTAAACCTTAAATAATACATTCAAAGACACTATTAACACATTTCCATTGGATTGACAAGAAAGACTAAAACAGGACTAAATCAGGGACCAAACCAGGATTAAAGCATCTTTACAAGGACTAAAACAGGACTAAAGCAAGACTCAAATAGGACTAAATCAGGTCTTTACCAAGGACTACAACAGGATTGAACTAGGACCAAAGCAAGACTAAAGTATGACTAAACCAGGTCTTCACCAAGGACTTACACAGGACTAAAGCAAGACTAAAATAGGACTAAACCAAGGATCCAACCAGGACTAAAGCACAACTAAACCAGGTCTTCAACAAGGATTAAAACAGGACCAAACCAGGACCAAAGCAATTCTAAAACAGGATAAAACCAGAAACAATACAAGGGACAAAGCCAGGACTAACACATAATGTCATCTGAATATCATTACTGGGATACTGTAGTCCAAAAAAGTATGGAGATTTTAATTTTTGTTGTTATTTTTTTGAAACACCACAAGGCCATATTCATTCTGCTCAGCTCCTGCACTTGTAAACATGAGCAGATTGCAATAGTGTTTCACTGGGTGGAAAGGTTGATTTTTAATGGATAAATCGCTTAAGTAATAAAAAAGCCAACAGTGCAGGATGCTTGTTTGCTTGGACTGAAATAGAAGTCCAGCATTACATAAATGGTTCCCGTACTGCCAATAAACACTGTACGGTTCTTATTACTTTCTTGGCTAATGATATAACACATGAACATAAAACTGCACTAGCAATATGGTTGATTCTGAACAACAATACTGAACATTTTCTCAAGGTTCTGAGCTCAACGAACAAATACATGAGCGCACACTATAGGATTCACTGCCAACGCTGTTTATGTGGATATTAAACTACAATTTTAACTTCAAATTCAACTGTTACTGTATTCGTTTTGAGTATTGAAATGTGTATTTGTGTGAAAAGAGATTGTCGACAGCTATTCTGGTTTGGAGCCTCATTTTATTCCAGGACAATAGTGAATATCTTTTCAGTGTGAAAAGTGGCTTTTTACGACGTTTTTTTTGTGTTTGAATGACCTTTGATACCAGATTTTGTCAATAAAATGTGAAATTGTGGTTACGTGAGGCTCAAGGCATGCTGCGTCACATGACAACAACAACAACAACAACAACAACAACAACAACAACAACAACAACAACAACAACAACAGCAACGACTATGTGTCTTAATCTTATTCTGGTGTAAGCACAGATCTGAAAACCCACTGGGGGCAAATCGTCCTTGTGTCTTTGAACGCATCGTCCGTACTAAACGAACCGTAACACATTTTGTACCGTATGTTAACAGTTGTCTCTTTTTGTCTAGTCAATGCCAGAAGTATTTTTTACACTTTCTTAGATATTTTGTAAAGTATTTTTAATAAAACATCTGTACATTTGTTTCCGGGTGTCATGATTGAATAAATGATACGGATTCAATGTGTAACAACCCCACGACACGACTTTCTGCTGCTTATTTATAATGCAAGAGAGCAGCCTCGTTATCCAATATTCATTATTATGAATCATTATCTGTAAAAGGCTGTCTCGTTTGGCTGCTTGGAAATACTTATGAAAACCAACATATGGAAGCGATACAAAGAACGTTTATGAAAATGCATCTGCTCATTGGTAACGGAGGTGGTGAGTAAATGTTGTAAAGTCAAAGGCTTTGTAATTATTCAATGTGATTATGTGTAGTTTGTTGCAACTTTTTTGTGTGTTTTGTGTTAGAAGCACACCACTTACTAAAAATATGACCAAATCGCACTATTTAGAGGAATAAAGTGCAAATCTTTCCCTGTGTATGTGGCAATGATAGTTTTTCTTTTCTTGACCGGTTCAGAAGTTGTTCAGGACAGTCCAAAAAGGTAAATTATTAAATTATGTTTCATATATGAATTACCCCCGACACTGTGGTTCTTTTATTTTGAAAGGCAGCAGGACATGTGGACGTAAGAGATCATCGCTCTGACTGAGATTCAAACCTACAGTGCCACTGATGGTAGAGGTACTGCATTGTAACTTGAGTAAAAGTACATACACAAGAGTATTACCTATACAATCTACTTTGGAGTATTTCGCACACATTTATTGTTTTTCTTTTCCTTTTTTAAATACATTAAAGAGTGAAATGTAGTGTTCTAGACAATGATGTATATTTTGTCTGTTTCCCAAAAGCTTTAGGCAGGACGTCTACATGATTGTGTTAAAAGTTTGTGTTACTTTTCAGTCCAGTTTGAAAAGGTAGTGAAGTAGAAAGTACTTCACTACCTGATACCTGCTCTCAGATGCAGTGAGCGGAAAGTACAGTACAAAGTATCCACTGAGGAAAAAAAGAAGTGATGTACAGATACACGTTGTACTTTGCACCACTGCCACACAACCTTCCTCATCATCGCAAGTGTCTTGAGTCAGTGAACGGCGGTGTGTCTTTGTGGACATTTGAATCACAGTGACCAAACGGGTGATTGCAGCTTGTTTGTAATCATATTTTTTCAGATGCTGCCAAAAAAAACAACAACCCTGGAGTGTTTGGAAAGGTTTGACGATTGAAATGGAAAATAGCAGCTTTGACTCTCAGTATCTGGTTGTTCTGCAATGACAGGCTCCGTTCACTCTTAACACACTTGAATAAAAGAAATACGGTGAATTTAAATGTCACTTTGCAGCTCCAGGTTGTGGGTTTGATCGAGGGATTTGTTGTGTCTGCATGTCTCCCCCTACAGGCGAGGAAGAGAACTGGTGATTTATGTGTACAAAGCATGTGGGAGTGGAAGTGTTGTCATCCTCACCAGAAATCACTCAAATTCATGACTAACTTATTAATCCTTTTATAGGTAACAACATACTTAACATGAAACCATATTACAATTTTCCATGTATTTATTATATTACTAAGATATTCCTTTATTGTCCACACATGGGGAAATTTCATTGTTGCAACGCAGGTAGATACAGAGGAAAAGAACAGATAACTTATAGGAAGTTTAAAAAACACTCTTAATAGAAGAACTCTTATAAACAAAACTCTTAGAAACAAAAACTCCTATAGACAAAACCTCTCATTTTTTAATAAGGAATGGGATAAAATAAAGATAAAATAAATAGATAAAAAACAGCTAGCGTAAGACAAGATAATACTAATAATAATGGTAAAATAAACACTATATAAACACACTATTTACATCAGTTATATGCACATGAATGTGACATTATTGCATGTGAGTACGACAGTAATTGCACATGAATATGACGGTATTGCACATGGTTCAGTCAGTGATCTGTAGGCTACGCCACAATTTACGTTTCTATTTTATTTGCACGGGTTATGTATTTTTTTATTCGATTTTTTACTTATGTCGGCAACTTCTGTCTTATATGTCTGCAACTTGTTTGTTATTTTGTTTTTAGTTTTAATTTAGGCTCTGTCTCCCCTTGTTTTGTATCAGTCTTAACTCTATTTACATGTGACTATGTAAAAGAACATTGCTTTATTTTATGTATGACTGCAGCGAGTCCATTCATAATCAAACCCCCCAAAAACCCACAGATGGTGAAATAGTGCGCTTCCAGAAACGCCAATAACAAGAAAAGTTTGCAACCTAAATGCAACTAAACCACAACACTAAGCCCGGTCCTATCTCTATGCATTACCCGTTCCTCTGCATTAAAGCCCATATTGATACCTCAGTTGTGACTTGTTGTTGCTACGGCTGGTTTGTAAAGTGACACGCTGCATGACTGCGAATACATTAGCACTAAACGCTCTTGTGTGTGTGTTCAGGAACCTGACTGTGTTCATTGATCAAAGCCTGTCCGTCTAGCCACAGCGTTAGTTACATCCAAACGTGGAACGACACGACGGAGCAGCTGTTTATTGACGAAAATAGTGACGATTGGGAGTTTGGCTGGAACAATTCTGACGTGAACAGGATTATTTGGGAGAATTTTAATGTGGAAACGCAACTTCTGGTCTAAATCAGAAAGTGGATATGTTTCTGCGGCGTCATTGTTATTCCCCCTCAGCAGTCGGCCGCTGATAGTTGAGCTCCACTGGCTGCCAAAAATACATTCTACAGAAAGTAACAGTCTCCTGAGAGAGAGGGATTTAAAATATATCCCATAGTTTCTGCATGACTTGAGGAATGATGTTGAGAAACACATTTTTTATTCATTAGGCCCGAGCGCCACAAGCTGGCGAGAGGCCTATTAATCTCGTAAGGCCGTGCGAAGCACGGCTGCGAAAGTGCGCACGTAGTGCGCACGAAATCGAGCGCGAAGCGCTCGCCCACTTCCAAACACTCACTAACGCACTCCTCCACTCATGCACGCCCCGTGCATACTAATTAGTTGTAGGAAAATGGAACATTACCGTTGTAAACGGGCGAAGCCCGTGCAAAAGTTCGCACTAAACGAGCACTTTACATTGGGATGACGACCGCGAAGCGGTCGTCATCCCCATATAAAGCACTCATTTGCGCTAAGTAGCTCACGAATACGTTCCCCATCTCTTGCATGTTCCGTGCATATAAGCATGTAATGCAAAAATTGAACATTATTACTGTATAGAGGGCCAAAAACACAAAGTGGGCGGAGCCCACTCAAAATTATCGAAAGTACCCGTCAGTGACCAGGGACCCACACCATGAGGTAGGAAAGCGCGAGCGCTTTCCGAAAATGTATAGTTTATGATATTTGAAAAATGGGAAACATTGTTTTCGCATCGGAATATTATTCTTTCTTTCTTTCTTTCTTTCTTTCTTCTTCTTCTCGGGACCAACCCCCCTATTTTTCACCCAGTGAACATTGACGAAAAGTCACAAAAATTTGCACACCTCTAAAAATCGTGCCTCTCTACATTCTGGCTATTTCCCTTTTCTAAAATAAAAAAAATTGGCGCGTCAGCGCCACCAAATGTACCAAAAATGCATTGAGAGATGGGAAATGACCCAAAAAAAATCTGATCGTAGAATCATGAAATTTGGCGCAGAGGTAGATGGTGACAAGAGAAGTAAAAAATATTATTACGGCAACGCCGTCCCCCGAACCAAATGTCGGCCATATTGCTTCAAAAATGGCTAAACATGACTTCGGAGTCTTTCCAAACGTCGTACTTTTACGAACTCCTCCCAGGGCGTTGGCCCTAAAAAGCTGAAATTTGGTGAAAATGCTACTGAGGAGTGGGACATCAAAAGTTATCCAAATTACATTGATACCTCTCACGGTCTCTGTGCGGCGAAGCCGCAAACTGTAACTAAAATTTCAGAAATCTCCCATATTTAAAATTTCTGCCGTTTGCGCAGATAAAGTCCGAATTGCGTCAAATTAGAATCAGTTGTTAAACTCTTTGCCCTAAACCTACTTGAAGTGAAATAAATTCATTTGGCGCCACAGCGCCCCCTACAGATTTTATATGGAGGTTAAATGTTTAGTTTTGCGAAATTATATGAAATTTGACACACAACTCAATTTTAGCATCCCCATCAAAAAAGTCAATGAGACCCATGTCATAATTGTTATGGCGTTGCCGTAACGATGACCGAAACCTCCCATGTTATTCCAATGGGGCCAGAACATGTTTACACTTTAGACTTTCACAAACTCCTCCCAGGGCGTCAGCCCTATTAACCTGAAATTTGGTGAGACTCATCTTCAGGACCATCAAAAGTTATCCACATTTTCATTCAAAGAGTCACGGTGTCTGTGCGGCAAAGCCGCACATTTTGCCAAGAATTCAAAATAAAATTGCTTTTTGATGGTAAAACAAAGGGGAGAACATGTGACAGCGTCACAGATTCAGCAGTAGGCGTGATAAAAGGACAATTGGGGCGCGTTAGCGCCCCCTCCTCTTGCGGCGTGGCGGCGGTGTGGCGGCGGCGTGGCGAGGGCCGATCATTGCCGCTTGCGGCTATATTTTTACTTACTTTACTTACTTACTTTGTGCCCGTGAGCAACACATCAAAGCCCCCTTGCCTGTGTGTGATTGCGTTTGACTGACTGAACTGCAGTATTCGTTGTTAAACAGATCTGTATACAGACTGGAGTCGTTTTTGGCATCATATTTTTTTGTTTGTTGTACTTTATATTTTTGCCGTAGCACTGCTCTTTTGAACTTTGGCTTCTCGACATGTTACTCACTGCTTTTTTGTCCGAGCTAACTATGAACAAATCTTGTCCCATCCCTTTCAGATAAAAAACTATTATGGAAAGTGTATCGATATTGAAAAAAGTGACAGCATTTTTAAAACAGGACAAACGGTAAAACTAGTAAAAGTGCATTTAATATTAAGACAATACTAAGACTAAAGAAATGTATTATCATTTTCTCATATGATCACGTTATAAATTATATTTGGTTGAAAATTGTTGAAATTTAAAAGTATTTAAATGAATAAAATGAATAAAATGAATAAAATGAATAAAATGAAGAAGATGAAGAAAATGAATAAAATAAATAAAATAAATAAAATAAATAAAATAAATTAAATAAATTAAATAAATTAAATAAATTAAATAAATTAAATAAATTAAATAAATTAAATAAATTAAATAAATTAAATACAATAAAATATGAAATTACAATAAATAAAATGAATAAAATGAATAAAATGAATAAAATGAATAAAATGAATCAATACAATCAATAAAAATCATGCAATTTACCACAAAACAGAAAAAAGTGATTGTATCTTTCCTAAAATTATAGCCAGTTTCAATGTAGATGATCAAGGAATGCAATGGTTAAATGTGTGGAAACAAATGGTGTGTGTTTCATTGTAATGGCAGTTGTGTCACCTTCTTGTACACACAATCTAGATCTAGTATCTGAGTGACTCAACCTGTGTCTGCATTCCTCACCTCACCTTTGCGTGGGTTGTGTGTGGCACGGTTTTTGATTTATGCTTAAAAGGCGTTATGCCTTATTATTTATGATTATAAATACATTATAAATCATGCTTGATTATAAATGCAGAAATCCTCATTGCTGAAGTTCCACATGGCATTTGTTTCATGTAACAGATGTAATATGTGATGATCATAAGAGAAATTTTGGACCAATTGCATGTTCAGATGTCAAATTACAGAGGAACACTAACTTTCATTTAGCACTCAGGATACGGAGCAATTACGTTGAATATTTGCAATGCTATTTAAATGTTTTTTTTATTTTTCTAAACATCAAAATTGGGACAAAACTGGGCTCAAAATGGAACCAAACCAGGAGAACTGTGAATGTGCCCTTAGAAGTGAAAATAGAAGCTTGAAAGATGCCACTGTGGTCATTGTTTATGCTGCTGTCATGGCAAGAGAGATGTTTTTTACGTTCTCATTGTATCTTTAAATCGTTTCTCATTTACTGACCATTCCCAGATGCCCCGCTCCAGAGTGTAATGCTTGCCGTCATTCACAAATGTAAAAGGCCTCTGTCGGGGCTCTGTGGTGCTGACAGCAGAAGAACAGCGCTCTTTTGGACCGGGAGACTTCACTGTGAGTAAAGACTGAACATGAGACCGAGCCACTGTAATCACACAGAGAGCTGTTTGTTCCACATAATGGGATCTGTGTGTGAACAGATTCAGGTAAGAGGCATTTCTATTAGTTTACAGTGAACAAGGACAAATGCCAGTGTCATTCGCATTATATCATTTATTTTCATACGGTTCTGAAGGAGATATTTTGATTCATTTAATCACCATAATTAAAGAAAGTAACATTGTTGCCTTTTACGATGTAAGTCTGCCACTTTATTTATTTATTTATTTTTTTATATAGGAAATGCAATAGAATTTAAAGACCACATCTACAAAAGAGGCCAATAGTTAATTATTAATACATGTTATTTTCTACCTATTTTATCTTCTACCATTATGGGTCATAGATAAATGCTGCCTGTTCCAGTAACTTTGGGTATTTATGGTATCATCGTATCTATTTTCATGCAAAAATATTGTGGGAAGACACCACCATCGACATCATAAACAAACTGAATTATAAACAGACTGAAATGTATTTTTTTAATTTTGTATAATTTATTTATACGGGGAAAAAACAAACGAGTGAACCTTTCCTTTTCATTGATCCCCTGTCAATTGCTAAGTCAAATAAAACGACACATGATACCCTGATGAAATGCAAACAAAACATCTAATAAAGCAATCAATAAAATTAACAAATACCTACAAAATGTGATAAAATCGTGTAAAACAAGAGCACTGCTTCTGTGGTTAGTTTCTAACCAGTGCTTGAAATCAATAAAAGGCAAAAGAAATATAATTTACTTTGTAGTTTGTATTTTGTTCCATAGGCCGGGACAAAATACAAAATACTCTCTCCATGTTGACTCTGTGACTCCAAAGTAAGAATGTCGTGAGATCTTAATCGACAAATACTTAATTAATACTCCGATACTCAGCAAACATGTTAAGTTGTGTCTATTACATTCCCAAAAATATATAAGCAGCTTTATTAAATCAAACTTAAAAACATAATTTTCATATTTTTTAATTTAATATAAACAGCCAGCTTTTAACCTTCTATGGACTTTATAGTTCTAATGGCTTAATCTTGCAGTGTATTATCTAATTGTCTTTACGATTGTATTGTGAGCTGAATAACCATGAATATTGATAAACCAAATAAACTTAACACTGTCAATTTTATAGTCACCAATTTGAGCACCTGCATTAGGATAACATTTTGATAAAGCAGTACGGCAAAAGAAACTTATTTTAAATATTGTCAGATTATATTGGATTTTGTTGTATTTTCATTGTAAGAATATTTAATTGTGCAAATATTAGCAGAGAAAAAGTATGCTCTTTTTTACCATATGTATTTACCTGTTTTGGGTTGCAGAAATATTAATTGTTTTGTAAATATTTTCAATATTTCCCAGCAGTGCTTGAAGAATCCTGTGTCATGTGTAGTAAATTACATGTCATAAATCATGTGCCAGTTGAAGAGAAACAACCATTGAAGTCATTTTGAATGCTTGATGTATTTTTGTCACAGAGATCATGATAAAGACATGCCACATAATGCAGGATGCACCAGTGAGGAGACAATAAATAAATGTGTGAGCAGAAGTGAGTTAACAAATGAAATCTGTCTCTAACTTAATCACAGTCTGTGTTAAACATTGACATGGTCTCATAAAGGGCTAATGGTCTGTTTACATTTCAGCCATAAAATGATGAGCTAAGATGATGTAAATGTAAATTCAAATTCGTGGATCCGACAGGCAGCGGAACCTCGGAAGGCATAACATTTTTTCAAAAGACTCATGAAGAGGAGATAAAGGATTCTTGACAAAGTAAGAGCCGGGGCTGGAATAACAAATAGAGCGTCCCATTAGAGGTAATTACATCAGTGAAGACACAAAGCAGATTCGGGACAGGGATAGTGCAATAATGGGACTCGGAATAGCGGGACTGTCCCACCAGAGAATCGGAGGTTTACACAGGCAGGCTGGGGAGATAAGACAGAAGAAAGCACTCAAGGCTAAACATTAATGAGTTCAACAAAAATCTGGATTTTTAATAAAGGCATGGTTTTAATGGAGCTTCTGTTGACAATATGAACATAAAAAGGAGACATTGGGGTTGATGCAAGTCAGAGGTCTAGTGGTGGTTTTCTGATCTGAATTATGTGACGACGTCATACTCAGATGGGAGCAAAGGACAGTTTTTCCTATTGATAACATGGCATTTTCATAAGAAATATTCACAAATATGGTTAGTGACTTCCAATGTTTCTGTTCATACTGTTCATCTTGTATTTATATTCAGTCAATGTCTATATGGTTTACTAACACTTTATGGTATGCATTCTGTATGTTTTAATGTTTTAATATTGATATTAATGCTTTTATGTTGCATCACATTGCCAAAGTAAGTCCCACGTTTGTGACTGATCAGATTCTGATTCATTATTAATTATGGCTGCCATTCTAAATTATTGTCTTGAATACGAGCAAATAAAGCAAATACTTGAAATAAGTTGGGACTACACCAGAATACAAACCTGGACTAATCCATGAAAAAAAAAAACAGAACGGGACTAAAACAAGTCTACATCAGGACTAAACCAAGTCTACACCAGGACTAAACCAAGTCTACACCAGGACTAAACCAGGTCTACACCAGGACTAAACCAAGTCTACACCAGGACTAAACCAAGTCTACACCAGGACTAAACCAAGTCTACACCAGGACTAAACCAAGTCTACATCAGGACTAAACCAAGTCTACACCAGGACTAAACCAAGTCTACACCAGGACTAAACCAAGTCTACACCAGGACTAAACCAAGTCTACACCAGGACTAAACCAAGTCTACACCAGGACTAAACCAAGTCTACATCAGGACTAAACCAAGTCTACACCAGGACTAAACCAAGTCTACACCAGGACTAAACCAAGTCTACATCAGGACTAAACCAAGTCTACACCAAGACTAAACCAAGTCTACGTCAGGACTAAACCAAGTCTACGTCAGGACTAAATCAAGTCTACACCAGGACTAAACCAAGTCTACGTCAGGACTAAACCAAGTCTACGTCAGGACTAAATCAAGTCTACACCAAGACTAAACCAAGTCTACGTCAGGACTAAACCAAGTCTACGTCAGGACTAAATCAAGTCTACACCAGGACTAAACCAAGTCTACGTCAGGACTAAACCAAGTCTACGTCAGGACTAAATCAAGTCTACACCAAGACTAAACCAAGTCTACGTCAGGACTAAACCAAGTCTACATCAGGACTAAACCAAGTCTACACCAAGACTAAACCAAGTCTACGTCAGGACTAAACCAAGTCTACGTCAGGACTAAATCAAGTCTACACCAGGACTAAACCAAGTCTACGTCAGGACTAAACCAAGTCTACATCAGGACCAAACCAAGTCTACATCAGGACTAAACCAAGTCTACATCAGGACTAAACCAAGTCTACATCAGGACTAAACCAAGTCTACACCAGGACTAAACCAAGTGTCTACATCAGGACTAAACCAAGTCTACATCAGAACTAAACCAAGTGTCTACACCAAGACTAAACCAAGTGTCTACATCAGGACTAAACCAAGTCTACATCAGGACTAAACCAAGTCTACACCAGGACTAAACCAAGTCTACATCAGGACTAAACCAAGTCTACGTCAGGACTAAACCAAGTCTACGTCAGGACTAAACCAAGTCTACACCAGGACTAAACCAAGTCTACATCAGGACTAAACCAAGTCTACACCAGGACTAAACCAAGTCTACACCAAGACTAAACCAAGTCTACATCAGGACTAAACCAAGTCTACACCAGGACTAAACCAAGTCTACACCAAGACTAAACCAAGTCTACATCAGGACTAAACCAAGTCTACACCAGGACTAAACCAAGTCTACATCAGGACCAAACCAAGTCTACACCAAGACTAAACCAAGTCTACATCAGGACTAAACCAAGTCTACACCAGGACTAAACCAAGTGTCTACACCACTTCTACTACTACTACTAAACATTAAATATAATCGTAAATAAAGGTGACTTCAGGCTAATTCTGTTTTCCAATAGTTTATCAACAAGTGGCCTATTCGAAGATAAAAGTGCGGCAAAAATAACTTTATAAAATAAATAACCTTTGATCAGTCAGTCTCCCAATTCAACCCATTGATCCCGCAAATGTCATGTGGGTTTTACCAAAAGCAGAAATAATTAAAGGTAAAAGGAATAACAAATTCCTCCCTTTCAAAAATGTCAAAAAAACGAGTTGTTTCTTCAAATCCCCGTTTAGTCAGTTTTCACGTGTGTTTGTATCGCGGAACTCTCACATGAGAATGTGCTTTGTACTGGATCACTACAGCTCCAGACACTTCCTGATCCACCTGTTTGTACGTCCAGGTGGAGAGGCGCGCGCCGCACACGCAGCAGCGGAATGGACGCAAAATGACCGAGCCTTTGCCTTCGTTTCGGCCTTTTTCGACACAACGTCACTGATCTGAACTCCTTTCGCCCACAATGCGTCGACTGCGCCTCGGGAACTCGGCTCTGAACAAAGTTTTACTCTTGTATTTGACCCTCTCGTTCTCCGGTGAGTAAAACCAGGCCGCACGCGCCCTCGCACGCGCCCACGCACGCGGCTCAGGTTTCACGTCCTGCGCACACTTTTGCCCCTGTTCGGATCGTAACTTTGGCCGTTCGTACTTGTTCTCGCATAGTTCTGGTCTAGTTTCTGTTGTCCTGGTGACGCGTGAAGCTAAAGAACCGCGCACTGTCCCGTCCACAACCACCGCAGCTCCTCGGACGTGGCACGCGCGTATAAGAGCGACAGGTGCCAGTGGCGCTTGGAGCCGCGCGCGGCTTTAGGCCACAATCTGGACAAACAACGCAACTTTGCCTTGTTGTTGTTGTGCGTTTTTTCAATGTCGCAGCAGGTGAAACACACGATTGCCTCAGGCCAAACATGTCAAAATTGTCCAAATGAGTTGACATCGTGTGCTTTTGGTCACGTGAGGTTATAGATACTGCTGATGCCAAAAGTACATAGTTCACCTTAGTAATACTTTGTGTGTTTGTAGCTGGTATGTGTGCTCTGGTATGCAAGGGTCTGGCTCTACCCATTTATAGATAAGAAAAGGCAGTAAAAATGCATGTATTCCAAGAAAAAAATCCTCATAACTCTCCAAAACCCTTTTTATACATGTTTTTATGCATTTGTTTTCTCACTCCCTTTAAAAATAACTGGTATGTTTAATCATGTATGAGTAGGAGTAGTGAGAGACTATGATTGCACTTACTTAATTGTTTGTTTCGCTTGAGCTCTTCCAGATACTTTAATTCCTTAGTTACACCAGTTACAAATACAACCACACACTGTTTGGAAGGCTTCATAATAATTGTATTCAAACCGCTGTGTCTGTTACAACACAAACTTAATGTAGAGTGACCACAATGAATGTACTACAAATGAGGGTAGTAGTGTTCCAAACAATCAACCTAGTAAGAGTAATGTAGGGCTAACTGTCATTATTATTTAATTTCAAGTTAATGTGGTTGGAAGGACGACGTAAATGGTATTTTCAAAGTAAAGCTACACACTATCAGTGCAATAAACACTAATGTTCAAATCATATACTGATGTAGACGTATTCACACTGTAAACTGAACTTATACTGTTACACTGTTGGTGTCCGAAAAGCAACACTGAGAAGTTTCTAGAAGTTACTCAAGTAAATGTAACTGAGCCCTGACATAATACCAGGTCTACAGTCTTCTTTTTTTAATCCGACATATAAACCATTCATCTACGGCCCCTGTATAATATAATCACCTGTTCATTTGCAACTCCATATCACACACTTTCTAGGGGTCATCGATCTCACCTGTTGGCCGCCTTCAAGTGGATAAAGAGCTCGTCTCTCCTTTCCACTAAGTCACCGCTGCACGAGTGAAGCGATCCAAGCTTTAGCCTGAACAGGGACAACTTTAAATGAACTGTCAAAGTGCTGAGAAAAATGCACATTAGGACCACACTATAGCCTATTTCTGTAGTCGAGCTGCATACATTACGTACATACAGTGAAGGGATGGTCCTATGCAAATGGTGTTATTATTATTCAGTCAATTCAGTTCAGTATTCAGTTTGTGTCTTCAGGTCAAGACCAGCATGAGCCATACACTCTTCAACGTGTACAAATGTGCAAATGCAAGCTTATTTTTACTGTCAGGAATGTAAATGTACATGTTTTATCGATTATATGAATATCAACAATCTCCCTCATGTCAATCCCAAACTCAGACAGATGAGAAGAAAAGAAGAATTCTTAGGAAACATTTCTACATGAGATGGATAAATAGTTGTGGCCATTAGGTCGGCAAAATGATTTACTGCTATAAATGGAAATTATTGGGAATTGTTTGAAACCAAATTAATGAGAAAACAAGAATTTAGGTTGTGTATTTTATATATTTAACTGGGTAAAACTGGTAACTGGTAAAAAATAAATAAATAAATAAATAAATATATATATATATATATATATATATATATATATATATATATATATATATATAATTATAGTAGGCAATCCATACAAAATGTGCTAAAATATGCCTAATAATTGTCTGGAAAATATTGCGCAAAAAGTAAATGGAGTATAATGTTTACCATAAAAGTGCAGAAACAAAATTATACAGTAGATTTCAGTTTATTTATTTTGCAGCTTTTTAAAAATAGTTTATTAGATGACATATTTGATTGTCAAGTAAAAACAACAATTGCAACACTGTTCCTTTTTCCCATTTTTAAGCCTTTTTATATATATGTTTATTCTATTACTGAATGCACTGGGTTTGGAGTCTATTATGATCTATTTAAAAGTATTTTTCTCCTCTCTGCTGCTGACATTTCCAGCCAGGAATGTCTTTATTTGATTATTTTCTGTGCTTTCTTGCAGGCTGCAGTCTCTCTCTTTCTCGTGCTGCTTGCCTTTCATATTTGCTGTGGACATCGCACTTGCTTGATGTCAGATAGCGAGCGCGTTCACAAGACGCTCGCAGAATCAGAAATGGCGTTTGCGATGGTCGGGGGCACACTGGCGCTGAAGGCCTTTGACGGACACATAAGTAGCTATAGACTGTCAAATACAAGCAGCGAGACTGGCGCAGACCTCTGTTTGTGTTGTCAGTCAGAGGAAGTGCTGACGCTGCCGCCGCACAGGCCGGGCAGATCTCAACACGCCCTCGCTTTACACTGGCTCCGTGTCACAACAGAAAACAACACGTATTTGTTAAGTCATGGGCTGACAGAAGATGGACACTTTTTATTTAAAAATGTACTTGCACTTTTTTAACGTCTTGGGGTGTCCGGTTGTCCACCACAGACTTGTCTAGTGATGTTATAGCGTTGCCTGGCATTAAACTTGTCTATCTTGCGTTTACTCAATTTCAGTTGTTTTTATTGCTCAAAAAATACATTTATAAACCTGCATTCTTACAGGAACTAAGCCTCGTGGTGCGGCCTGTGTGTTTCCATTGAGATAGAGAAGGTCATTGGCAAACCCTCCACTAGAAAAGTGACGTAGTACACCTTTAAGTCTATAGCTTACTATATTTTTCAAAATTATGTCCATGTTTAATTTGATCATAGTGGCAAAGTTTACTTTTATATTGTCGTTTAAAGTAACTTAAATTGCTGTAATGTGAAGTAATAATAATTAAGATCCGACATCTAATACATACACACTATGTTTGCACTGTAAAATACAATGTTGTCATGTGATGTGAATATTTCATCTGTACATGACTAATTATTTTTTTCCTTTAGTACTTTATGTTTTTTATTTAATCTATGAAATGGTTGTTCATAAGTTTGTCCCGTCTCTTGCAGGGCCCAGTTTGGTCTGGTCCATCACAGTGAACACTCCGGCTGAGCTTCATGCCTCCAAAGGGGACACGGTCACTCTCTCCTGCACCTTCAGCTCCACCAGCCCCCCCACCAGCAAGATGTCTGTGGACTGGGCCTACAGGCCCCAGACCGGGGGCCCCCCACACACTGTGAGTTCAGTCTTGTGTTCAACCACAGGAGATTTAAAAAGAGTCTTTTATGTCATCTGGGGTAATGGTGGTGCAGTAATTGTCATTCTCTATCATTAATGAATCAGAGGCTGATGTTGTGTAGAAGAAGTCCTTATGTTCAAAATGTTAATCAATATGTTCAAATAAATATTATGCTGTAGGCTTGTTAAGTATTGATACCCTGGTGCTAATCAATGCCAAATTTGAGAATCAATACATAAAAATGCTGTTTTATCATTGTTATATTAGGAGTTGCAAAACTGGAATTTCCCCATTGTGGGACAAATGAAGGTTCTCTTTCTCTCTTGGTATTTGACTATTGTGACATCATTACTATGCAGAGAGGGGGAGTTCAAATATATTTGTATTTAGTGGATAATGCTCACTGCCTATATGTTCTTTTAAGCCTGTATTTAGTCTTTAGTTATGCTTGCACCAAGATAGCTTTTCTTTTTACATGTTTTTCTGTTTCCCTCCCTGTTACTGGGGCATGTTATGTACACAGCTGCTCCCACTAGCATCACAGCGTCTATATTTGGTTTTGTTTAACCGTGACACTTGACAGGCGTCAGTGCAGAGTGAGCTGAGGAGTCGGCAGATGGATTTCCATGTTTTTGTTGCCTCTTCCTGAAAACGAGTATGCATTTATTGGTTTTTGCTATTTTTTTTTAAATGTTTTTTTTTTTTTTTTTTTTTTTGAGGGCTTTTCTTGTGCGGCCTCAGTTGGGCCCTTCACATTTGGTTTGGTCCTGTTCACATGCACTGCTCCTCATTCTGTCCAAACGCACATCATGAGCCACACAAGGGGCTTCAGCTGAGCAACACACTTATTTCAATGACACGATCACTTCACCAGTGCTTTACGCTGTGGTCCTTTCTTTCACCTGGAGGCAGCAGGTCACACAGAGGCTGCTGCTGTTCAGAGGCAGAAGTCTCTCGCTCGTATAACGTTGACCCAATTTGCCTCGTCGGACACAGCTCTGCAGCGCCCTTTCATACAAATATACATGATTTTTTGGTAGACTTCGAAGTGCTTTTACTCTAGTACACGCTCCGTTTCAGAGCGCCGGACAAGCTGCTCCGAGACCACTCAGAGCAGGCCTCAGAGCAGCTGTTGACTGCTCCAGACTGCGACTGTCGTGTTCACACTGGGACAATCGCACCACTCTCGCAGTGATGGCTTCTTTATGTTGACCTGACTTTGGCAGCTGCCATTGCATTACTTGTAGAGATAAATAAATATATTTGCTTGTTGTGAGGATCTTGTGCGTGTGCTGTTTATGTAATCGTATGATGCCTTCTTTAATTTCGAGTCAACGATTTGGGGGAAAATATCTAATTGTCATTTTTTCTAACGAGAATTGTGGTGGAATTGCGATTTGTGTTTCAATAATCAATCAATAAAGTACAAAGCTCAAAGGGCACATATTAAATGCGTCCAAGAGAATAGACAAAATGACTGTAATATAACTATGTATTTAAGAACATGTTTGTACAGATCTACACCACAGGATTAGCAGCGTTTATGCAGAAAGGGACTGGATATTTTGTTTGTTTGTGAAGGAAATTATGGTTCTTCAGCAACTGCAGCCTGTATAATTTGCTGATTGTGTCCATTCTAACCATTTCAACTGTGTAATTTCCTTCTATTTCTCCCTAAATTTGCCCATTTTATTTTTGTTGGATTGTAACTTTGGGTCTGCCAAATTACCACATGAAAAATGAAGAATAATAATAACAACAAATTTTTGACCGTGTAAAGATATTGATTCGTTCTTTGTTTTGAGTGAAATCAGGAATGTAAAAAGCAAATTATATAATAACAGCCAAGGTGGTGTTTCCTCTTGAATCCGACGGACTAAGGACAGACTTCTGGCACTTTTAATGCTTTTCTTAACTTCCCTCTGAGCGTGCATTAACCTGCATCCATTCCTACTTTGGTGCTCTCTCTTGACTTTCTCTGGCCTTTGGTTTGGTGCTTTTAGAGACTTCACCCGAGCAGCCGCTCCTGGTCAGCAATGCCCTTTCCTCTGCGGCCACATCGCGGTCTCGTACATGAAACCGTATCCACTGCTGCCTCTAACAGCACTCATTGGCCTCAACCTTTTCCCTGTCAGGTTTGGAGTCTCACGGACCATTCCAACCAAGACCCACCACATAATTCAAAAAGCTCGTCCATCTCCTCTTGAACATATCCATCGGGCGGTTCTTTTGTAATTGCATTTGGACCATGGGAATCCATAGTGTGGTAGCTGCAGCCCTATTTGCGAGCATTTCCCTTTAGAGGCACTCAGAGTTAAGTGGTGGCTAATGTCTTGTGGCTCCTCTCAATGTGGAGTGCTGTTGGGTTAGTCATTAAGACGTTTCAAAGTGTGTGGGCGGAGGGGAGGACTCGGTCTGTGTTGCACGCATGTTTCCAAGCGTGATTTGACTAGGTATTACTAAAAAAGGGTGTGTCTACCGCAACCGTTTCCAGGTAAACAAGCTCGAAGACAAGCCTTTTACCTGCTTTTGTGTGTAGGGTAGGACAATAAATGACACACATGCACACATTGTTTGAACTGTTTTAAGGTAAGGCAGGATGTGATTGTTACCATAGATGCATTCAAAGTACACTCTAGTTTTCTGACATTTATTAATTACAAACGAATAAGCGGTACTGGCAGTGTGAAAACTAGGGATGTAACGATCTGACGGTACAATATGATCACGATATTCATTTCACACAATTTATTGCGATATTTTGAAGAAGAAGCTATAATAGAATTGTAGATGTGTTTTGACTTTACAAGTGTGTGTATCATTACAGTCATATTCCAAAGAGATGTGTAACTGCTTAAAGACAGTCATTTCTTCATGTTGTCTGCACTGAAATGTAGCAAAGGATCATGGGCTATGTAGTTTCCTCTTTTTTTTAGCTTTTGCTGCGACAAAACAATTAATGTAAACAAAGGCGCTTATACTGTGATATATCGTACTACTGTGTATTATTGTGGCACTTTTATCACTGTATTTAAGTTATCGTTACATTATATCTGTGAAAATATATAAATGTATAGTTGGGTGTGTCACAATAACTATTCACCATTATCAATAGCTTTTAAAGTTTTTTTCTTTTTTTCTAGTTTCTCACATTGCTGCTTTAGAAACAAGTTATCCTAATAAAATGTTTGCTTTGTTTGAATGCGTTTCCAATACAATCCATGTTGTTGATTAGTTAATTATTTCAGTAAATGATTGAATGCTTATGCTCCACTTTGCTCACACATAGCATTATTTATTCTACTTCTTATTATAGTTCCTTTTTATTTGATTTAAATTATTGGCTCCTGTGTTCCTGGCTGTAGATCAGGGAAAGACCATGAATAACAGGTGGAACGCGCTGTCAGAAATATAATATTGCAGCCAAAGCGTTATTGTTGATGTGTGGATTTGCTGCAGTGCTTCAGTGGCTTGCATAATTACCTCCACCGTCCAGATGAAAATGAATTTTTAGTGCTTTTCAGAGCTGGAGAGACGAGCGGATGAGTGTGGGAGTCAAATGTCAGGGGGCCTCTGTGTAATTGCAAATTTGGGCAATTGAATGTTGAGGAACAAGCTTGAAATGGATGCATTAGAATGGAGAGAAGACCTTCAGATTTAAAAGATACTGTACTTTTATTTATATGACCTTTTCTTCTCCGCGCTAGTCTTAATTTTGCTCATTAGATTTATTTGATGAATGCATGCAAAAACACCGGTTTGTAGAGTCTAATTTCCATCTGTTGTCCTAAATTAGCTTGGTATTGTATTTTTAATAGACATAACACATTTTGCTATAAAAATAAATGACATTAATAATGAATAAAAAAAAAAAAAAAAACTTTGTGCTGTAGCATACTTTCTTGAAAAAAAAGTACTCATGTGCATTTATCATTTTGAAGTAGTTTGTGCTGTTCAAAGAATAATATGAAAAAGGAACTTAAACTATGTAGAAATAGAACCCTCCCTTCAAATATATATTTAAAAAGTATGTTTTCATATATCAAGCTGATGAAATGGAATGAGATTGACGAGTGTTGCTTATGGAGTGTTAAAACCACTGTATGAATGAATTCTAAAATCCTCCTTTAATTCTTTTCACAATCTGTTTGGCCAACATTACTTTACGTGTATGGCCCATAATGATACAAAATGTATTTAAAGCTAAATTAACACAATATTTTAATAATACCTTTCACAGTCTTACAGTAAACTTTAACCAATTGATAAACCGTTCCTGCTTTTTCAGTTCTGATATAGATATTAATACAGCGTTTTGCCACAGAACAGCTGTAGGATCCAGAATAATTCTTGACAAAGCGAGTCTGGTCACCACGCTCTCCGTCACGCCGCGTGTCAAACTCAAACAGAACCGTGCAATCAGATAAAGTCACAATGGAGCTGCCATCCATCTCCAAAGTTCTGCTTTAACATTCAAACATTATTAGATGTTCTGCACCAACAACGGCAACTAAATGGTCTTAGTACATAAATTGATGTGGCAAAGCCGTCAATGCCTGATAGCCGATACCAGATACCCGTATTGGTATAAATTCTTTGTGTACTGTGACAGTTTAGGGTCTCTCCACCTTTTACTTTAAAGGTTGAATGGACGATTTTTTGGCATAAATCTGAGTCTTATTTTCTCGTGGCGTGGACTGCCGATTAGTCCTGCCACGTATCAATCATAAAACGCACCTATCGCTCACCTGCAGCCGCGTCAGGCTCGTCCCCACGTTTCCGCGTGTCTAAGCGCATTGATCTATCATAATATAGTTCCCTTAGTGTACGGGGCAAAACGAAGACGGAGAAAGACAGTTCGAGCTGACTCAGAAGAAGACTGAAATCTACGGGAGACGAGAGATGCAATGCGATCCGTTGCGCTAATAAACAAACGCACGTGTGTGTTGTATCGGTCCGCACAGGGGAGTGCGCATGCGCACTTCCGCCTGCGTTCTCAAATCGCCGAAAAATCGTCCATTGCGCCTTTATATCAAAGGGTTCAGTCAATATCTTTGCTCTTTAATAAAAGAGCAAAGATATTGACTGAACCCTTTTGCTCCTGTTAAGAACTCTGGCAAATGAACAGATAATTATCCAACAGCCTTTCAGTTGTTTTTCCGCTTTCTAAGGCTGCACTTCTTTAGTCTTAAGAAATGACTACATATATTACCGGTACGTGAGTTTTGTGTGTTCTCTGATGTATTCTCTGACTCTTAACCTCTCTCTGTTGTCGCCTCAGCTCGGCCAACTCCTCAAATGATCCAACTGTGGATGAATAACGGTGCATTCGGAGCTCCTTTTATCTTCGCCTCTGTTTGAAAAATGCAGCGTTACAGCCCGGCCGTTATAAAGCCATAAAGCTGGCAGTGATTGTTACAGTGATTCTGTGTTTGCCCTGTTGTTTATTGGACGGCTGTTCGCAGATATGGCTGTTGACATTGTACTCGGTGTGTAAAGCTTAAGGCGGTAAATAAGACGAGCGTTTTACATAATCTGCTCTTTAAGTGGCATCATGGAAGTGGAGAAGAAGGGATACAGTTTGTACTAGTCAGGCCTATGAATAGTGACTGTGAGAATGAATGGTTGGGGATTTGTGTGCCAATATTGTGTCTTTAAAGTGATTTGTTTTGAGAAGAAATTAATTAAATCAATGCTAATGGTCATGAAACTTATTGAGCAATAATAACACATCGTTTTTAATTTCATATATTTGGGCCCGTTGAGTTTAATAGGACACAGAATGGGGATATAACGCTGCTTCTATAATCTTTTTGACTTGTTTAAAATGACAAAAGAAATATGAGCTGTGAAAATACTTTGCATGATTTAAATAACCAAAATGCAACAATTCATACAAAAATAATACTTCAGTCTAAGGGTGGATAGTTTATAGACTTGATTTAGATTGAAGTTTTGTTATAAAGCAAAATATTTTGTCATTTTAATCGTCAGTGCACTTGAAAAACGTTCTGCTACAGCAAAGAAACATCTACACTTTTAACCAGGAATCGATAAATCCTGTTTGCCGTGCTTTGAGATGATTCCGATCTTATCCAAAGAATGCTGTAAGAGCCTCCTAATGTCTCGTGTTGCTCAAATGGCTCAAATAGAAGAAGAAGTAGTACAGCAGGGCACAACCTCGTTCATAAGTCACTTCATACTTTATATTAAGCCAAAATAATGTCAACCAGAGCTTCAAAGAGCAAACGTTTATTACTGTGTCTAAGGTTCACTATTGCATAATGTTTTGGGAGCGGGTTTGCCTGCCTGTCGTCATGGGTCAGATCTGTGGAAAGGCGACTTCCATTACAATAATAATGGTGTTTTTGAAGTAAATGCTGTATAGAAAAGTTGATTGCCATAATGCGACACAATCAAGTCTTCATCAATGTCGTTAGAACAGAGGACTTGGGGGGGATTGGTACAGTCTTCGAAGTCATCGTTATTCTGGACAATGGAAAGAAAAGTGAAATGTTTCCAGTCTCAATATAGATGTGCGCGTGCTCTTCAGTGACTCATCTTTAGTAAAGGCAAGATCGATTCACGGCTCCAGCTTGTTTGTTACCTCTCAGACATTTTATCTTTTGCTCTACAGCTTCAGTTTGTTTTATACCGTAAAGGCTGGTAAACTAAGTCTAATAAAAAATATACAAATAAAAACAAAATATATTAGTATTATTATCAGTACTAATAATAAATAAAAATAATACATTCAATACATATACATACATACAATACATACAATACATTCAATACATATACATATACATACAATACATACAATACATATCAAAATATAATAAATACCGAAGTAGCAAGGCTGTCTTAAGATATTTGTATGTTTGAATTACTTGTTGATCACCATAAATGTATTTTCACTGAATATTGGGATGTACAGCACCTGTGAATTTAGTTGTGAACCAATATCAAATATGCCAAGTATTGCTAGATAATGTGTATTAAAACTCGCATTCAAACTTCTGCTGTAAACCATTTTACCGTCCTGTTTATTATTTTCAAACATTTATGCTGAAATATATATGTATATAATAAAAGTCTATGGCGACGATGGATCATTTACTGTATTTCTCAATTTGTTTCTTGTCCAACTACAAGTATTATATCAAGTTCTATTTATTTAGAGCATTCAGTTCGTTTTTTCTGCTCGGGTGAAATAACAACTTGGCACCAAGTCATGTCTGGAATATTGCCGAACTCGCTGTCCTTTTTTTTGCTGTGGCTGACATTCTCTCGGAAGCACAAATAAAAGGCCTTACATTTGAATGTTATAAATCTTATATAAGCTTTGAGTGTGTGAATGCGTCACTGCGACTGCATAATTTACTACTCTGTGCCCCGACGCTTCATCACCCTCCAGTGCCAATGAAGTAGGCCGTTTGTATTATTGCCTGTCTGTTTTAGTGCACTTTTTATTGTTTTGTTAGTGGTTCAAAATGTATGTATCTTTGGGCTGTTATTCTTTCCACTTGACCTTCATTTTCAAGGGTCACCAAAGCGCATGTTCTCGCTCATACGCATACTTATTCTAGATTTGTCTGAAGGGAAAGAACACACTTGCTTGGAGCTTATTTTTCAATTCCGTTTGGATTTTTCTCGCTCAATATTAGTGTCACAACAAAAGAGATGATTTAAACAGATTCACAATGCACACCAAACCCAGAATTAAAACTGGACTAGAATCAGACCCAACCAAGTCTACACCAGGAATACACTGGGCTCAAACTGGGACCAAGCCAGAACAAGTGTGAATATGTCTTTCACGATAATATATTTGGAAATGCGACATATTGTTTGATCAAAATACACACATTATGCCACAGAATCCCAGTAAACAGTTTTCTAATGTACAATATCTTTGAAAAACAAGACCTGCAACAAGTACAAAGGCAAATGAAACCTAACCTGTCAGACAATGTTACTTATTTGACTCTCTAAAGCTCAGATCTTATTTGAATACATAAATAAGATAAGATAAGATATTCCTTTATTGTCCCACATGGGGAAATTTCATTGGTGCAACGCAGGTAGATACAGAGGTAGATACAGAAGAAAAGAACAGATCACTTATAGGAAGTCTGAAAAACACTTTCAGTAGAAGATCTCCTATAAATAAAAACTCCCATAGACAAATAACTACATAAATACCATTGCATGTGATCACGACAGTAATTGCACATGAATGTGTCATGACGGCACATAGATTGCACATGAATTTCACAGTAATTGCACATATGACGGAATTGCACATCAGTATTAGGTTAGGTCAATATTTCAAGTGTTCAATATAACCCAAGTTAAATATAACCCAGCTAAACAATACGGTAACATAGTAATTATTGTGATGGGCCTAACTGTGAACGTACTTAATGTCTCAAGCAAATGGAAACTGTTCAACAAGCCAAAGTAGTATCATTTTTTTAACTATTTATGTTCTTTGCCTCCTCCTGTAGTTTTTCCACTTCTCGTCGCGGGTGTTCCCACCTTCAGAGGGGCAGTTCAGCGGGCGTATAAAGTGGAAGGGGAGCCCGGCACGCGGTGACTCCTCGATCGCTCTCATTAACGCCACGCTGAATGATAATGGGACGTATACGTGCACCGTCAGGAACCCGCCCGATGTCCACGGCGCCCCCACGTCACACTCTGTGCTCACGGTCACACCTAAAGGTACAGAACAAATACACACAACACACAACACACAACACACACACAGCCTGAAGCACTGTGTCAGTGGAATATAAGTATTTATGCACACAAACTTTGCATAATGTGTACACGTCTGAAGTGGGCAAGTCCATCCATGAAGGTAAATCTATCAGGATAAACTAGTTAAAGCAAACTGGTTTAATCTATGGTCCTTCACATTTACTCACTGACCACTACATTAAGGACAACACTGGGAAGATGGTCTGGATGTCAATACAATGTGGTTTGGAGTCTAAGGCTGTGTTTTGTTGTTGAATGACATAGGTGAAAAATATGTATTGTTTATCATCATGAAATCAATACAGAATATAGAAAGCTGTTTTGGTACTATATTGGGCCGTTCCTCAATAGTCAAAATAAGGAAAATGAAAAACAATTACCGTATTTATTGTTTAAAATTATATTCAGAGGCCCATTAACCTGTTGCGTTGTCATATCGCAGTCCCAAAGACCCTTAGTCAAACTAACGAGGCTATACTTTGGAATGTGATCACATTTTGGTTCCTGTTAAAAGTGGTGCGGTGGCGTTGTGCGGTGTAAAGTGCATTACAGAAGTCCAGACGAGGAGAATTATAAGTGTGCGCTTTTAAAAAGTTAAAAACGGTTTGACTTTAGATAAAATACGAAGGTGATAGAAGCCTGACTTTACAACTGTGCTAATCACTGTGTATAGTTGTGTATTTCCTGCTCAATTTGTGTCTTCTTGGAGAAATGCTGCTCTATTGCTATGCAGCGCTGGTATAAGCTGTAGTAGACTTGTTAACGTGCATCTGACTCTTCTCCCCAGCTCCCAGCATTCGATTTTCTGACGTGACACTGCTGCTGGCTTTCATCCTCCTCCCCTCCGCTCTCCTCACCTTCTTTCTCATTGGTCGGGTCCTCTGTCCCAAGAAGCAGCGCAGCAAATCAAAATCCCTCAGATCACCCATCGAGGTCACGGAGGGGTGAGTCGATTTTCGTTCTACCAATTGCAGCTTTTAAGTCTCCTGGGGAAAATCCTCATCCCTGCCGGCTCTGACGCTGAAAGATCAGATTTTATATTGCTGATTTAATGAAGCTGAAGTCGAAATAAAATGTGATTTCTGGGGCTCGTCGTTCGCAGTCCCTTTTTAATTAAATAATACAACAAGGACCTCCGCACCATGTGGTTTGGGGCAAAGATATTGTCTGAATCTTGAAATTTCAGATTTTGTTCAGAAGTGTTTAAACTAGTTTAGTTAATTAAGTAACCAGACTTAGCCTTTTTTTCTTGCTTTTTTATTTAAGGCGAGAGTTTTTTAATAAGTTGTTTCACGAGCCCGCCGACGTCAAAAACGGAGATTCTAAAAATATATATATATTTATTTTTCCCGTTTTTTGCGGATATTGCAGAGTTTTTTTGGCCAAAACATTAAAATAAAAATAAAAATGTATTCTTCACCAGCATCTCCAACCTCTGACCATTTCTGCACGAGCCCGAGTTCGTTAGAACGTCAGAGCTTTAAAACTCTTGCAACTCGCGGCTTCCTAGATCGACCATAGATTCATGAGATCAACCGGTAGAAAATCCCCAGAATTTAGTTTCACGGTGCTTTTATTGTGCACACCCCAAACATTTTGTTTTTACAGTTCTTTTATTGTGCACACCCCAAACATTTTGTTTTTACAGTTCTTTTATTGTGCTAACCCCAAACATTTTGTTTTTACAGTTCTTTTATTGTGCTAACCCCAAACATTTTGTTTTTACAGTGCTTTTATTGTGCTAACCCCAAGCATGTAGTTTTACAGTGCTTTTATTGTTCACTTTGTTTCAGTCAGAGGAGAATTCTCCCACACACTTTCTGGTTTCTACTTTGTTTTGTTCTTGTCCTGTTTTTTCTTTTTGTTCAAAGTCCATGGATACTAATTGAAAATAAAAAAAGTTCCAACTCGGAATACAAATAAATGGAATTAGATGTTAACAAATCCTCCTCTGACCTTCTGACAAAATCTTGTAAATTATACATTTGGAAAGTTTGGTGCCACTTTAGGTACTTTTATCTTGATGGTAGATAAATGCCTTTTAAGAAAACGGCCTTACAGCGTCTGGCCTTAAATCAAAGAGAGCAGAAGTCACACGTCCCCCACTGCTCTGTTTTTGAGGACAATTGTATTAATAAGTATTTTAGGCTGGACTTTAGAGACATTTGAAACTGTTCCAATGAAGAGAAACAAGTCTTCAATATGATTATGTATTGCAGATGCACACATGATGTTAATTTAGGGACTTTTTGCCATCCTTTTCAGTTCCAATAACAATATTTATTTGACTTTAAGCATCTGCCATTTACCCAATACCTGCTGATACCATTGCTGAGACTGAAAATAGCCTTTCTTTCCTTAAAACAAAAATAACATGACAAAACAGAGCTGAAAATCAATGTGTGTTACGTAACTGTCGTCCTTCAAGTAACAGAGCTGCTTTATGGAAATAAAGCCCAAACATGATTAAGATGGTCTGGGCCAACAACGGCAAGTGAAAAGTCTTAATATATCGATTTAGAGTCGAGCAGGAGATTGGCTGGACCAGGATCTTAGAGCCGGTACCCGATTCAGCAAGTTTTTTATCTGATACAGAGTTATTATCTAATGATTCTGAACATTTCGATGACATGAAATGGTCCCCAAATCAACAAACTTAATCCAGAACAAGAGGCACTTTTTGAAACGTTTGTTAAACTATGAAACTACTGTATTACTGGAGGATTGTGCAATGTGACTAGTGTTACCACGGCAATAAACAGAAAATATGGAATAAAACCGTGTCTGCATAGTGTTCATTCTACACAGGCAAAGGTCAACATCGTATACTATTTTGATGTATTTGTGGCATCAGTTGTTTATTTAAGTGCATATGACAGGTTTGACTGACAGTTTTTATTTCAATTTCAATTCAATTTATTTTTGTAACGCCCAAAATCACAACAACGGTTGCCTCTGAGGGCGACAGTGAAAAGCGATTGAACAATGTCCGTGGGGGCGAGGGACGATGTTCCAGAGTCCTCTGTCCTTAGACCATCCTTCTCGGCCAGGAAAAACTACAAAAAACCTCCTTGGGAAAAAAGTAGAAACTTGGAGTTCCAGAGTGAAGGAGAGATCTGACTCCATCAGACGGATGCGAGGGAGACTGTGGAGCTGGAGCCACTCAAGAGAACCTGATCTTGAGGAGGAGAACCTGATCTTGAGGAGGAGAACCCAATCTTGAGGAGGAGAACCCAATCTTGAGGAGGAGAACCCGATCTTCCTGGCAGATGAAGGACCGTCCATATGGGGTAGAGACCACTTCACCAGGAGTGGAGCATCTGGGTCCACAGGTCCTCGGGGATAAAAGGGAGTGAGAAAGAAAAGGCAATGAACAGTTTGCAAGTGGAATTAAATATGAAATATTGTTTGATAGAATAAGTATTCAGAAGCAGAGGATAGTGCCCAAGCTGCCATACTTCCCTTAGCATAGTTGCTCCTAGGGCAGCGTAGCTGAAGCTGTGGGTTTATATTTCTGTTCCTAACTAGTCTGACCATAAGCGATTTCAAAGAGGAACGTTTTAAGCCTGGACTTAAATGAAGAGACTGTGTCGGCATCTTTAACATGGACAGGAGCTGATTCCATAACACAGGAGCTTGGTAGCTAAGCGCTCTACCTTCTGCTGTGCTTTTAGAGACTCTTGGCACCACCAGAAGGCCAGCATTTTGAGAGTGAAGAGCTCTGTTTGGATGATATGGTACTATAGCATCTTTGAGATAGGATGGGGCCATGTCATTTATGGCTTTGTAAGTCAGGAGGAGTAGGATTTTAAATTTGATTCTTAACTCGACAGGAGCCAGTGGAGGGACTTGAGCGTAATGTGTTCTCTTCTTTTAGTTCCTGTTAGTAATCTTGCTGCTGCATTTTGAATCAGTTACAGTAGTTCAATCTAGCCGTTAGAAATGCATGGATAAGTTTTTAGCATCGCTTTTTAGGCAGGATATTTGGCTATATTGCGACAATGGAAATAGACTGTTTTACAGGCTTGATTTATATGTGCTTTAAATGAGAGCTCCTGGTACACCAGAACTGGAGGCTACGCTGACATTTTCCAGCGTGACTATCTGCTCAGATATTATTGTTGTTAACATTATTATAGGATTCAACTAAAAAACTGAGTTTGCCCATACTGTAAATGAGGGCAAAAACTCATACGATAAGATCACCTTTATTTGTCCCACAATGGGGAAATTCCACTGTTGCAACACAGATTAGGCACAGAAGAAAATAATATATTTTTTTTATAACTTATATAAAACACTCTTGTAGAAAAACTCTTATAAAAAAAAAAAAAAACCTCTTACACTCTTAATAAAAATAATAACACTCTTATTTACAGCTCTTATATGCAACAAGATGATTGACATTATGTCACAGTATTGCACATGAGTATAACGGTATTGCACATCATTATGAATTCAAATGACACATCTAATGTAAATAACCGTTATTATTGCCAACAAAAAACACACAAGACCTTTTTGAGTTAATGTTTTGTTGTTTATTAAAGAGTTGACAATAATTGTTCACAGAAAGTGTCTCATGAGCTCAAAAGAAGGCCTTTTTACAGGTTCAGGGGCCAAGCAGCATCACAGAAAGTCCAGACACCCTTTGACCTTTGGACAGGTCTTTGTAGAACTTCCTCCTCTTCTTCAGGTAGCGCCGCGTGTCAAAGGACTATTTGATGGCCTCTTGATTTCATTTTATTTTTTATAAACTTTTTATTAAGTTTATAAGAGGCTTTTATAAGAGTTTTTTCTTATAAGAGTGTTAGGTGTATTACGTTTTTTATAAGTTATCTGTTCTTTGTTGTTTACTTCTGTACCTACTTTGTGTTGCAACACTGGAACTTCCCTATTGTGGGACAAAGGCTTATCTTATTGAATCTTATCTTATTTTATAAGCGTCCTGCAGGCGTAATGGTTCACAAGAACCAGGGGTGACGCTGAAGCTCCTCAAATGAGGGTCTGGTGCTAGGGTCCTTGGCCAGGCAGGAGTTAAGGAAATCCTGGCATTCTTTAGACCGGCCTATGCTGAACTGACTCTTCCTCTTCAGGTAGCAACTTGTGTCAAAGGGCTTGTGATAGAGGAGGTCATGGAGGATGGCCCCCAGGTGATACACTGTGGTGGGCTCAGCTCTGTACACTTTAGAGGAATACATCTCAGGAGGGACATATCTCAAGGTCCCTGCATAGGCAGTGTAGGTCCCTTCCGTGGCGAGACATCCACAGCCGAAGTCAATGATCATGGCTTTGTGGCTCCTGTCGCCAATCTCCACTAAAACATTCTTCAGGTTTAAATTGCGGTGGAACACACCGCTCTTGTGCATCTGGATGGAAGCTTCCACCAACTGCCTCAGAATCCGCTTGGCATCTTTCTCCTTCAACACTCCTCCCCGGGCTTTTTTGTATTCAAGCAGGTCCAGTGCGGGATAGGGCCGCTCCATCACGATGACAACCTCCTCTGGGAACTCGTAGCAGTCCAACAAAGGAACTACGGCAGGACAGTGGGCCACTTTGACCATAAGAGCCACCTCCTCTATCAAGTTGTACTCGACGCCATTCTGCACCACTTTTGTATGGTTGACTTTGTCACATGCGATGTGTTTGATGGCCACTCGGAACCTGTCCTCCAGGCGTACACCCTCAAACACAGATCCATAGCCTGTCCAGCTGTCCAGCTGGAACATCTCAAGGTATTTGGACTTGAAATCCTCTCTGCTGCTGCTGACCTGGTAGTCCACTTCATACAGCTCCTCATCAGAAGACAGGCTCCAGCTCCCAGAGGAACTTTCCACTTCTGCATTTTTGGGACTGACCTCAGCCTCGCACTCGGCCTCGCTTTCCATCGGGTCTTCTCCCTCCTCCAAAGGGCTGGAGATGTCAGTGCCTGGATAGTTTGCACTGTTCTCATGCTCAGAGGACCTGCGCGTCTTTCTGGTTTGTAGCAGCTCCATCGTCTGTAGTTTGGTTTACTTCTGCTGAAGTACTTTCTCTGCCTCTACAACGTGTCTCCTTGCTCTGTGTAGAACGACAAAGAAAGTCAAAGCTGTGCGTCTGTGAGGATGTGTGCTGTCACAAAGCACCAACATTCTGTGACATCACAAAAATTCTATGACGTGACGTCTACAACATTCTGCCACTCAGAGATAGGGAAAAATCGTGAATATTGTCTCAAGATTAAAGCCTAAAGAATAGAGTTTAAGATGTACAGCTACAATAGGTAGCAGTAATGTAACACTTGGATACCAGCCGCCATAAAACACCAAAGAAGAAGTAACTTTGACGACGGATCGCAAAAAAATGACGATTGAGGAATACAAAAAGCAAAGCCGAGAATCAAACAAACAATATCCACAAACAGAACTTTGAATGATGGAAATCGGACATGAAATGCGACCTGTGCTGCGTGCCAAAAAAATGGAAAAATGCCATGGCAAGAAGGCAACATAATCGATCAAACAAACAAAAATCCCATTGTTGAATTTTCAAAACGACACTAAAAAGAAATTCCAAACCGTTCAAAAGAGGTCACATTTTGTCTTGTTTAAGAATCACCTTGAGCTTTATCAGAACTAGTACAGAAACAGAAAGTGTATATAACGTGTAGAACAAGAGTATAAGAAAGTTGTTTTATTTTGTATTGAAAATTATAGGCTTTAATTTAAAACTCATCATAAATAAAGTTTTAAATTCCAGTATGGTGACAACACTATTTTTGTACAAGCCTTTTTAGTATTTAGTGTCGCTTTCTATACTATTCATCGATCTGCATGATTGCGTTTCCATGGTGATAGTGACCGAGGCGTTATTCTAATTCTCCCATCTCTGCATTTACACAGCGAGGAGTTCCCCGCGATCACCTCAGGAGGAACGCCGACAAAAGCCACGTGCTGCGAACTCTGCTTCATGGTACGTCACGGCCCTCGTCGTAAAGAACTCAAAAATACTCGTCCGCGGGATCCGATTCACACATCGTTTATGAAATATTGACCTGGCTAATGTAGTTTTTACTGCGTCTGTGTCTCTAACTGAACTCTGTTATGTTTAGGACCCCGATGAGGAGGAGGAGTATTACTACAACCTAAAGCAGAGGCGGTCTGTGGAGGAAGAACAGGCAGAGTCCAAGTGCTAGAGAACCCTGCTGGTCAACGTGTGTAACTACATCTTTGAACCTTTCGGATAATATGACTCGAATGCTGGAACCTTCTTTTGTCTTCCAAAACAAAACTCGAAATGGCGTTTGCATTTTTACAACCTTGCCTTCCTGATGAATTGTTTCTTTGCCTCAAAACATTTTAATTATGCATTTCCAGCTGTATTTAAGGATATGTTAATAGCTTCCTCTGGGCCAAGTCCAGACGTTACTATTTGAATAAACATCATTGCTCATCATTTAAGACGCATCAGATATAAGATTTTCATTTTTGCTACAAGCATATTTTGTTTTTCACTGACACTTTATGCAATACTTTGTGTTTAAAGCTTGATCCTTTATGTTTAACTGTGTTTGAATGTCATATTGTGAAGGATATTTTGTAATTTATTGCCAAGGCTTAAGGCTGTATGAATTATGTAAAAGTGCATTTCTCTTTTTTACTGAACATATTCTCAAATCTAAAATGTTCTGTTGCATACATTGTAAATAGAGTTATCACGTTTCAGCAGCTCCTTTTATAGTTGGTTGTTGTGGACATTGTATCGCACAGCTCCAGCTCCGCTTGCTTTGCTCTAATTCCATTTTTAAGTTGTGTCTTTGCCTAAATGAATTGTTTATGAGAGACATGTTTTGATATAGGATTGCACAAAACCAATTTGGGTTAAATGTGGATATTGCCCTGTGAAAACATCAACAAGACCATGGGGGAAAATGATCATGTTAAGGTGATGTGAATAGAATTGTTATGTATATACAAATAAAGAACATACATTTAAACTAGTCATTTTTTACAATTATTCCCTATTATTGACACCTTGACTAAACAAATGTACTATTTTCTTTCATTATTGTACTCCCAACATGTCACTATGACCAGTTTTATTAAATTAAACTTTCTAAATGATAGAATTAAGGTAACATGACACAAAGCTCTTTATTATTAGGTTTATCAGTCTGAAATTCTCATGTTTTGTTTTGTTTTCATGGTAATTGATTATGATCGATTAACCAAATCATCCTGACATCTCTAAATACTATAATTTACATATCTGGCTTCTCTAGTGTGCCTTACACAATGATTTTTGTCATTTTGCTGACCGTGGTTCCTGGCGTGCTGTACAACATTTGCGTCTCCGCCCGTGACGCTGCACATTGTTTTCCCCTCACCATCTGAACATGTACAGACCCAGTAATGAATCTGAGCTGGGAAAGGTGAATCGATGTGAGAGCAGATCGTTGTCTGCCTTTTGTCACTATCTGAACACCTCAGGCCCCATTTATTTTATTTACATGACATTCACACAAGCACAGGTTAATTATGTGCTCTGTTGTATAGTAAATATAGAGAGGTCAGGATTATTTGGTTGAGCAATGATTGTGATTATTCAGGGCAACGATACAATCATACGAAATGCTTAATTGTCAGGTTTTCCTCCCAGTTTTTACATTTAACAACAAAACCTAAAACACAGAACATGACACGGAGAGAGACAGAAGTGGTAAGAAAGTCACAAAACGTCTAAGAAAAGGAAAAAGGTTTGATTTTCATGTCGCACTTAGAAGGGGAAGTCATTTCAATTCAATTCTCCCAAAAATAAATCAGACATGCTTTTTGTATCTGGTTTATTAGGCCCGAGCCCCAGCAGGGCGGAGGGCCTATTGCTCCCTATTGCTCCAGTTGCAACGCTGCCGAAGGCAGCGTTGCAACTTTCTAACCAAACATGCGGGCGCAGCCCGCATGTTTGGTACCCCGTCGCCCCTGGCAAGTACAGTGAACTAGCCCATGCCGAAGGCATGGATCATGCATACTTACTCCTGCTATGACAGAAATAGTCAACAATTAGTGAATGGGCGTAGCCCATTCACTAATTGTTGACAACAGCAGCGCGAAGCGCTGCATTCCTCCAAAAACCCTCCTGGCATCGTCCCGTACGCGAGAATCCATGCCGCAGGCATGGGCCATGCTTGTATCTGCTCAAATCAATGGAAGTCTATGGGGAGTGGGCGGGGCATCCCGACGGAATAGGGAGTGACGAGCGCGTAAGCGCTCGTAATGATGATTCCACCCCATGGCGGCATCGGGAAGGCTTAGAGCTTTCAAACGATGTATAATTTGTTGTTATAGTGGAAACGGCTATATTGTTTTTGCTAAAAATATTATTATTTTTATTTTTTTTATTGTTCTTCTTCAGCGCTTTGAACTCTAATTTGACCCCCTGAACATGCTCAAAAACTCACCAAACTTTGCCCAAAATTCAGAATCGGCGAAAAATTTGATTTTTTTCTGGGCCATTTTTTTTTTCGTCAAAAAATTGCGCGACAGCGCCACCGACAAAAGTCAAAATACATTGCGCCTAAGGGAGACGCCCCGGGGTCAACTTTGCCGTAGAGCTACGAAATTTGGGACACGCATTCCTCTCTTGAGGACAATTTTTTTTTTTATTGTGGCCACGCCCCCAGACTTACCCTATGCTCGCCATCTTCCTTTGAAAATGAAAAAAAGCTGAGTTAGCCATTTTGTTCTCGTCAAACTTTGACGAACTCCTCCTAGGGCGTTTTGCCCACCGACTTCAAAATCGGCGTACGTCCTCTGGACAAGTGGGGCATCTAAAGTTATCCAATTTTTGGAGATACCTTTTACGGTTTGTGTGCGGCGCAGCCGCAAAGTTGGACAACTTATTTTGGAATATTGCAGCTCTAAAAATTGCTCCCATTTGATCAAAACCAGTCCGATTATGACCAAATTTGAATCAGTTGTTCAACTTTCTAGTTTGGACCAGTTTATGATGACAAAATTTAAATGGGCGCGATAGCGCCCCCTACAGAGTGACCTTTAAATTAACATTGAAGGTCAAAAATTAGTTTTACCAAAATGTTCTAAACTTTACCCAAAATTCTATTTTGGCGTCCCGATCAAAAAAGCTTATCAGACAAATGCCTTAATTTTTACGGTGTAGTTGTAGCGATGACATAAACTTCCCATGTTATCCCTATGGGAAAACCGCTAAATCTCTCGAATATCAACATTTTTATGTTTCACACTTTGACGAACTCCTCCTAGTGCGTTTTGCCCACCAACCTCAAAATCGGTGTACGTCCTCTAGACAAGTGGGGCATCTAAAGTTATCCAAATTTTAAGGATAGCTTTTACGGTCTCTGTGCGACGGAGCCGCAAACGTTTCCCAGAATTCTGACTATTTGGCCTTCAGAGTGGTCTATAAACAATAGAGTTTTTCCAAATGACATGATATTTTGAACAAAATTCTAATTTGCCATCCAAATCATAAAAGTATGAGAGCCAAAGTCATATTTTGTACGGCGTAACCGTAGCGATGACAGAAACATCCCATGTTATCCTTATGGGAAAATCGTAGAATCGCTCAAATCACCACATTTTTACGCTTCACACTTTAACGAACTCCTCCTAGGGCGATTGTCCGATCAAGTTCATATTTGGAGAATATCATCTACACAAGCGGGGCATCAAAAGTTATCCATATTTTGATTGTAAGTGCTACGGTCTCTGTGCGGTAGAGCCGCAAATATATGTCACAAATGGGAAAAACGCCAAATCCTTGAAATGTTCACATTTATGCTTCACACTTTAATGAACTCCTCTGTGGGCAATAGCTCGATCAAGCTCATATTTGGGGAAAATAATCTACACAAGCGGAGCATCAAAAGTTATCCATATTTTTATTCCAAGTGTAACGGTCTCTGTGCGCTGGAGCTGCACATTCGACCGACATTTGTGTTCATTTGCACTGGTTAAGCGCAGCATTGTACATGTCCAATGTGTCGCTGTCTTAGTTCTTAGACAATTGCGTTAGCGCCAACTCTGTAAAATGCAGAGAGCAGAGTCGGAAGGCCGGCGGCCCGCGAGGGCCGTTGGATGCCGCTTGCGGCTTTAATGTCAAATTGATTTTACTTTTTCATTCAGAAAGTTTCATTTTCAACAAGCTGGTCACATAAAGAGAAACGCTAATGTTTAATTAGATGATGTAAATGAAAGAAAATTAGAAGATTTAGCTTATTTTTCTCTATTTGGTCCTTGTTTGTTTGTTTGTTTGTGCAGTCGTACCACTCAAATGTGATATTGCGACACAAAAGCAGTGCCTTTTCCTCATTAGATCTGTTGTCTTGTCCCTTGCACTATTCATGTCTTAAGATCTCCACTATTCATGAACGCTGCTGAATATTCTGTAGAAAACTCTAAGGACAAGCTTGGGTCCCAAAACTGCCCTTGCGAACACGCTCAAGTATCTCCCAGTGTCGCGGTTTAAAACGATTAAAACCTAAACTCAATTTACAATAAAACACACAAGCAGAAAACGCACTCCGGGCTCAGTTTATATTGTTGCTCGTTCGTGCCCTCGAGGTTTTAATAATTTACACATGGCTACGGTGAAACAATTATCATTCCTGCTTCATCTGGACTGCCATGGCAACAGCTTGCCCGCGTCAAACGGCAAAAAAAATGCTCTTCCGAAGCGGCCATGCGACTAGATTGAATTTCCCCGTGTACGGAGACCAGAGAGAGAGAGACGAGGCCTGACTGATGTAACGTGCCATCATTACAGTGTCGCTCACGTTCATAAATCAGCCCAAATGTGCGAGCCCCTCCCCCACACGCCGCTAAAATCGAGATGAAGAGGTGCAGTGTGTTGTAGTCAAGGAACGATGGCCTATTTCTGTTTATTGTAGGTGAGAGCGGCAAATGTGTGGACGATAGAAGTGATGGGGTTACTTCCACACAGACGAGGTGGACAGTGTTCTTAAGACTTATTGTTACGCTCTGAAGTGGCATTTCAATATCCTGCCTCCTCAACCCTTTTGTACCCTTTTGGAATAATTGTTGTTTTTGTTTTTAAGTAACACTTTCTTGTGATTTTCTTAAACGTGTTGATGTGACTGAACTGAGCTGCTGTCTTGACCAGGACTCACCTGAACAAGGGATCTGAATCCAGGGTCAAATTAAAATAAAATCTCTTGGTTCAGGTTTATGAATTGCCTAAAAAGTGGACAGTAAAATGAACGACAAAGGTGTAAATCTAACTTTGTTCCCTTTTAAGATTGCTGTGCTAGTTTTCTTTTCTTATATCTGCCCTTTTTGCAACTTACATTTAAATTAACTTTTTATTTACATCACATACATGCACCCAATTTTCTTATTTTCATCAATTGTAGCTGTGTTATGGATATTTCACCCGATTGCCCACCTTTAGCTTTGCATATTCTTGTCTTTTAAAGTTAAATTTCTTAAATGGTCTAGAGGTAAACGGCTTCAACCAAATTACAATTAAAATGAAGTGGCAATTCTGTAACATGTATAAACCCTCCTCCTTTTTAGATCGGTTCCAACTCTCACCAATCTTCAATATTCCACAGTATCTCACTCTATCTCCATGGAGACAAGGCCAATAGGTCAGATCTGTGGAGAGGTGATGCTGCTCACAGTAACAGTTAACATTTTCAAAGGATTATTCAACAATGAAAATAAAAGTAAATTGAATAGCTACACGATGGGTGCGTTTAATGCCGTGCTCATGAACATTCCAAGCAAAACGTCTCCATGGATACAAGCCGGCCCCTCACCAGAAGAGTTACATAGTGCACCTTTAATGATATACAACACAGCGACAGTAATATCTGAATTCAGGACTCCTACTATTGCATCCAAAAATAGCCTGTCCACAAATATGAACCTGATATTCATAATGTGGCTGCGGATCTGTGTGCACGTAACCGAGGCGACACGTGCGATGACGTCCCGAGTGCGACTAAAATGAGCGTGTAATCACATTTGGGCGGCCGTAACCTTTAGTGTTGGCGGAGCGAACTCTTGACTGCTTTTCGATACGCCTCGGACAGTGTGACATTATTGATCCGGGCGGCCTGTACAGCTGCTTAACGAAACCATCAAATAAGCACACATAGATAAGCATGCTAAGGAGCCTGTTGGTCTCTGGGAGGCAATTTCTTTTCACTTTGCTCACACTTCTTTGCATCTCTGTTGTATCAAACTCAGACTGTAAGAGTGGATTTCCCTCCCCCGTCATAATTACTGTATTACAATATCCTGGCATGAGAATCTTTGAGTGCATTGAGGATTTCATTTGGGTTCTCTTGTCTCCTCCATCAGAATTAACATGCGTGTCGGGATAATCCGCCAGCTAAGTACTCCAGACCAAGATCTTCTCTGCACATTATGCCCCGAGCCACATTGAGATATTGGATCAAATGCTTAATTAAAAAGAACATTTACCAGTTGAGGATTATTTGGTTAGTCTAACTTAGCACCTTTTGCGTCGTTGCTAAAGCCTGTTCACGCCACAAGGACCACAACCGTAGAACTTTATTCAAAAACATCTATATTAAAATTGACACATAGTAGAAGTTTTGCTGTCCGAGTGGTTTAAATAGCATAGCATGAGGTGTGGTCCATTTGGCACATCTGTAAGAGCCCTAAACTCACACAGAAACAAGTCTTTAACAACCAAGATGTTATGCATAAGTCCAACTATAATGCTTAATGAGCCAAGGACAGGATTTGTACTTTCCTGCTGCGATGTATTTGGTTTCCAGAGAACTTCCCCAGTCGATTGTCTGCTATGTGATTGACATTTGAAGTTAATCCTTGAAGAAGCAGCCGAAAACTGAGAAGAGGTGTACAGTAGTGCAGAGCAGCTCCAGAGCAGCCTGCAGGGCCCAGACCAGAGGCAATGCAGCTTGAAATGGGTTTAGAAATTTGGATTGTTCAAGTCTGCCATAACAGTTCCCCTCATTAGTCTGAGTAATGCCTGCAGAAAGAGGGAGGAAAGGCTCATACAGGTAAATAGACTCTTTCATATCTAGAGACACGGTGGATTTGACTCAAACGAGCAACACACATTATTTACTTTCGTCATGACATCGCTGTTATTCTATTTTTCACAAGAAATACTTCAATTGTGTCGGAATAGTTCTATATCCACGTGCCATTTTACCATGCAATGTTCAAGCACGGTAATTTGCAAAACAATGGGCTGAGACAATGGGTAGAATACATTGTGCTCTTAAAAAAAGTTAATTTGTTTAGGGGCAAAATGTCATTCAAAGTGGATAAGGCTTTACTTTCTGCTTCAATGATGAACTACTATTGTTCTTGAGACGAGCTGAATTGATTAACGCGTGTGCTGAATGTGTACAGACCTCTTGTTTGTTATGAATATGGATGTAAGTGAACGTACATCCGGTGATAACATCTGCTGAGTGGTGTTGTGTTGCGCTAAGTGGTTTTAACATACTTTCGAGTCAACCATATTGTGTTTACAAGTTTCAAATCTTGCCATTTTGCCTATCATACTTTTTTTTAATCCTTTGTGTGGAAACTGTAACTTCCTTCACTTTAATACACCTCATGAAATTTATTAGAGGAGTTTTTACGGGCGATATTTCCCCCAGAGCTCTCCTAGATTTAATGACGTGACATTCGAAAGTGATACACTGTTTCACACCGACACAATTTCCTAAAAGCGGAACAAGAAAACAATTTTGGCATCATTTATAATAAATCAATTGCGCAATTCAGTACACAATTTATTCAGCCTAATATTTTGACTTTTTTTTTTTACATTTTTTATCTCCAAACCAAACACATTGAAGAAATAAAAGTAGATAATCGAGAGATACAACAAGATCATTTCTGTTATTGGCTTATCTTATGGCAATTTTATCTGACGTGATCTAGTGGAATGAGACCTTCCCATCCTTAACTTTCAATGTTTTCCATCAAATAAATGGCATGGGACAGGTTCTTAGAGCTGGAGACTGGACCCACGTCAGTGCTCTTGTCCTGGTTATGTCTGTGTTGGGCTGGGTTCTAAAGAGCAGCAGTGTGAATGTGTAAAGCTGTGTTGAAGAAAAGCTGAAACGAGGGAGAAAGATGGTGCCGAGTCAGCATTTCTTCACTGCTCAATGTGTGTCAGACTGTAGGGCACAGCGACACTGAAGGAACATATAGTGTGGAGGTTTGGGGATTGCTATAGTGCAAAGTGATGCAGGATTTAAAGGCCAAATCACAAGTCTATTTAAAGTAATTGCCATTTTGTGAGGCCCAGTTTTAACAGTGACAAGTTTGGCACTAAAGTAAAGTCAGAAAGTAAAACTAATCCCGTTGCAGCCATTTCATTTACCAATATTAGGAAGCATTTGAATTGATGTAAATACTACATAAATGTATATTTCATTGTTACGTTGGTGGAGTTGGTGACAGCGGAACAGAAATCTGTGCATTTAATTGCAGTATACAATTGTGTTTTTCCTCCTTAAGTGAGTCTGTCGAAATACAAAAAGATGATTTACATAATTTTCATCTCATTTCTATGTAATTTTTCTTTACAAAGCTAACTACTAATAGAATTATTCATTGTGCAGTGACACATGTTTAAGCATATCGCAGCAGGTATATTCTATTATTCTATAATATGTACTACATACGCGGTTTAACTATTTGGAAGGAGTTCCAAATTATACTTTTTTGTATTATTTATATAGACTCTAATTGAACTACCAGTATGTATTTATGTATTTTTATTGTTATTATAGGATTATCAGAAGTAAATACAGATCAGTGGGCTGAGATCGGAAGTAAGTGAAAACTGTTTTCAAGCTTGGAATGCAGGACGACATGGATCACTCAAACATGGATGAATACAATGCGAGTGTTTAGTGCTAGTTGGGTCCAGAGGGACGGAAGTAAGCCTTTTACTAACCTCCCCTTTACCCTAACCCTTTACCTAACTACCCTTTACCCTAACCCTTTACCTAACTACCCTTTACCCTAACCCTTTACCTAACTACCCTTTACCCTAACCCTTTACCTAACTACCCTTTACCCTAACCCTTAACCTAACTTCCCTTTACCCTAACCCTTTACCTAACTTCCCTTTACCTAACTACCCTTTACCCTAACCCTTTACCTAACTACCCTTTACCCTAACCCTTTACCTAACTACCCTTTACCCTAACCCTTAACCTAACTTCCCTTTACCCTAACCCTTTACCTAACTTCCCTTTACCTAACTACCCTTTACCCTAACCCTTTACCTAACTACCCTTTACCCTAACCCTTTACCTAACTACCCTTTACCCTAACCCTTAACCTAACTTCCCTTTACCCTAACCCTTTACCTAACTTCCCTTTACCTAACTACCCTTTACCCTAACCCTTTACCTAACTACCCTTTACCCTAACCCTTTACCTAACTTCCCTTTACCCTAACCCTTCACCTAACTACCCTTTAACCTAACCATTTACCTAACTACCCTTTACCCTAACCCTTTACCTAACTACCCTTTACCTTAACCCTTTACCTAACTACCCTTTACCTAACTTCCCTTTACCCTAACCCTTTACCCTAACCCTTTACCTAACTACCCTTTACTCTAACCCTTTACCTAACTACCCTTTACCCTAACCCTTTTCCTAACTACCCTTGACCCTAACGCTTTACCTAAGTTCCCTTTACCCTAACCCTTTACCCTAACCCTTTACCTAACTACCCTTTACTCTAACCCTTTACCTAACTACCCTTTACCCTAACCCTTTTCCTAACTTCCCTTTACCTTAACCCTTTACCTAACTTCCCTTTACCCTAACCCTTTACCTAACTTCCCTTTACCCTAACCCTTTACCTAACTTCTCTTTACCCTAACCCTTTACGTAACTTCCCTTTACCCTAACCCTTTTCCTAACTACCCTTTACCCTAACCCTTTACCTAACTTCCCTTTACCCTAACCCTTTACCTAACTTCCCTTTACCCTAACCCTTTACCTAACTTCCCTTTACCCTAACCCTTTACCTAACTTCTCTTTACCCTAACCCTTACCTAACTACCCTTTACCCTAACCCTTTACCTAACTACCCTTTACCCTAACCCTTTACCTAACTTCCCTTTACCCTAACTCTTTACCTAACTACCCTTTACCCTAACCCTTTACCTAACTACCCTTTACCCTAACCCTTTACCTAACTTCCCTTTACCCTAACCCTTTACCTAACTTCCCTTTACCCTAACCCTTTACCTAACTTCCCTTTACCCTAACCCTTTACCTAACTACCCTTTACCCTAACCCTTTACCTAACTACCCTTTACCCTAACCCTTTACCTAACTACCCTTTACCCTAACCCTTTACCTAACTTCCCTTTACCCTAACCCTTTACCTAACTTCCCTTTACCCTAACCCTTTACCTAACTACCCTTTACCCTAACCCTTTACCTAACTTCCCTTTACCCTAACTCTTTACCTAACTACCCTTTACCCTAACCCTTTACCTAACTACCCTTTACCCTAACCCTTTACCTAACTTCCCTTTACCCTAACCCTTTACCTAACTTCCCTTTACCCTAACCCTTTACCTAACTTCCCTTTACCCTAACCCTTTACCTAACTACCCTTTACCCTAACCCTTTACCTAACTACCCTTTACCCTAACCCTTTACCTAACTTCCCTTTACCCTAACCCTTTACCTAACTACCCTTTACCCTAACCCTTTACCTAACTTCCCTTTACCCTAACCCTTTACCTAACTACCCTTTACCCTAACCCTGTTCCTAAACTACCTAACCCTAACTACCCTAAAGGGTAGTTAGGGTTAGGGTAAAGGGTAGAGTGCTTGTTGCTACCTTGGCATTGTGGGTTCGACCGGTCCCGGCCATTTGCTGAATGTCTCTACCTTCACTCTCCCCATTTCACAACTGTCTATCCAATAAAACCATCGGACCAGAAATGAACAAATGTTAATATTTGTATAGAAAATGGCGGTGTAATAGTTCTACACTTTCTGGTGTACTCACCCCCACTTTGTTTAGAATACACATGTACTCTGTAGACACAGTAGACAGGGCCAGTCAGTGCTCGTGTAGCAGCCAGTGTTAGATGGTGGTCCTGCTGGCACTACCAGGAGACCACCCTTAACACTCCATCCCTTTGCCAAGTGCATGGAATAATCCTGTCACGGACCAGAATTGCAAACCCTTCAGGAATACTTTTTTCTCCTTCTCGTCTTCCTTTTCCCTCCTCTCTCCTCTCCTGCCTCCGTGCACCGAGCATCTGCTGCTGGTGTCAGAGCGGGGGTGGGGACTTCTCTTGACACTGCACTGTATACCACTCTGTGTGTATGTGTGTATTATGAAAGGCAAACAGGGGAGCGTGTGGGTGTTGTTTGCAACGCTCACACTAATGGTTATAAATGGACTAAATGCTTTGTGTTACAGGCACTCATTAGGAGCCAAAAAGAAGCATAAAAAATGGCTAAACCTCGGCCATGGAGGGGGAGTTGGTTGTCCTACGCTCTTGCCTGTCTGTCTGCCACACCCGGGCCTCGCACGCTGCTATACTCCTCCTCCAATGCCATACAAGTTTATCTGCTAGTGTTACCATGAGAACGGAGTATGGGTAGGGAGAGGGGGATGTCTCCAGACCACTGTATACTCAACATCAAATACAAACACACAATATTGGTCTCAGTGATGTGCTATGATAGATGGAGTGATTTTTGCTCTTGATAAGGAATACAGAAGGTTATAATAAAGCAGAATTTGGGGCATTGTGTAAAAAGATTGAGGCGTATCTAGCAGGCAGCGCTGTTAAAGATCAATAAAGAAAATCACATGCTTGTGATTGTTTTTTAAGTAAGACACTATACAGGGTGGGGTTTCTGTTCAGCTATAAGAGGTGGTGATGGAGGGTAGCTGTGGTCATCATAGGGAGGGGTGCGAGTGTGCGTGCGTGCGTGTGTGCGTGGGGGGCATCATCACCGAGAAGGAGGAGGAGAGAGCAGGGGAGGGTGGGGTTTATAGGGTGGGATCGGCCAAGTCCCTGTGAGCGGCGCGAGAGAAAAAGAGATACCGGGGAGAAAGCCACTGGCTGAAGAGAGGCGTGCAAACTGGGATGAGTAGTACATGCACCGGGCGACTTCTTAGCTGTTGATACAGCCTCCATCGTGAGTGAGAGAGAGTGTGTGCGAGGAAGAGCGCACTCGCGAGAGAGTGAGAGAGAGTGAGAGAGTGTTAGTTGGAAAAAAAGAAGAAGCTTGAAGAAATTAGAAAAGGAACAAAGCGGGGACTAAAACTACAACTATGCTGTGCTGCATAAGAAGAACCAAGCCGGTAAAGTATCTATTTCAATGTGTTTTATAGTTGGTCCTAAACTTTGTAGTTTTTGGAGGGATTAAGTGAAAATGCTGGGGCTTGCTTTGACTCCAGACACGCCTAGTTAATGTGATTATCCCGCATGACTGGATGTTACCACAGTGTCTCCAAGACTTCACACTGTACTTGGTAGGAAACAATATTCAAACCAAATGATAAGTATAATTAACATTATTGCTTGCTTGTATTCTCTTCCATTCAAAATGTGCTAAACTCATGCTCGCCTCAATACAGTAATACTGACTCTAATTAGCCTCTATGCAATGTTTCCTTAATTGACAAATCAGCACAAGTCTTAATATCTTCATTGGGCAAAATTTTTAGCGGCACTAAAGTAATTTTCCACAGTGAGGGTGAGAAAAAAAAGGGTGGGGTAAGAATTGAGTGAGAGGCACCATCGTGTCAGTGGCCTCTGGGGAGTACAATGGGAATAAATGAGTTAAAAGGATTATCATAGCCCTCTAGCTTCATAAGTGGAGACTGTCAATGGAGGCGACTATGAAGTGTGCACTTGTTTTAAAGGGTGTGAAAGTAGGCACGTTGGGTGGTTTTCGATAAGCCATAGGTTGCTTTTTCTGTCAGAGAAAATGTTGAATGGGAAAATGTCTGTATTAGTGAAACAAATGCCAATTTGACAGACATGCTGGATAAGCTCTGGCAGGCAGAAAAGCACATGTAGGAAGCGAAAAGAATAGGTGAGAATGGGAGACGGCAAAGGTGTGGGGGAAGGTAGGTATAAAGGCAAGCAAAGTGGAAAACGAGGTTGTGGCTTGAACACTCCTCACAAATGTAGCAGTGGTGACAGGATGAGCGATGGAGAGAGGTGCGAGACGAATTAGAACAAGACTGGAGGGGAAAAAATGAAAGCAAAAGCCGGCACGCGGGTCCTGCTAGTGTTTCTGCTGCTGCTGCTACGGCACACTGCAGCCATGTGGGTGAGGCACCGGCTTTTTCCCCAGCGCCGCCATGCGCTGTCCCCACCTCAACGTGCACGCTCGCTCCTAAAAGCGTCCTGCACAAGCACTTATAGTTTGCAAGGTATAACTACGAATGTGGCAAAGCTCAAAGGGATGTATTTTACTTGCTAGGAACAGGAATCGTGATTTTGAAATGGAAAAATAACAACACATTTTCTCAATTTCAAGATCTGCAGATGAACCGTACTGATGTCATTTCCAAAGCCACCCCTTTTCCGACCAATCCTGAAAAAACACCTCTACTTCCTTGTCTGCTCTTCTTAGCTCCGCCCACGTTTCTCCATTGAACCCACATTGTTAATTAATCTGATATCACAGAGAAGATCTAGCTTCCATTGCACCTTCGGTAACACCTTCCTCGTTCTCCTCTTCCCGTTCTCTCTTGTCCATTAAATCCATTGCCTCGCCGTTGCCCTGCCCCTATGAGATCATGTGGTGATTGTGGAGCCTTTGTTCGGCCAAAGAGAGCCAGCGTGATTCAATTAACGGCTGCTCCCTAGGATGTTACCGTGCTACCGGCGTACGCTTGCTTATTTGTTGCCATGGGGTGTATTTTCCCGTAGCAAAAAGCCTTTTTCTTAACATACATATAGTCCTTTTTGCCACGCTGAGGTATCCCCCACCCCTTTCTCTCCTCTCTCCCCTTTTTCTGCAGGAGATAGCCGGCTAAATGGGTGTGGTACTCCGCTGTGTCTGCTTGTGCATGAGAGGGAAAGAGAGAGAGAGAGCGAGAGAAAAGGAGAGCGAAATGAGTGGGTAGCAGTTTGCACGGTGGGAATGAGAAAGAACGTGCAAAGGGGAGGAAAAAAAAAATCGCTGAAACACAAGAAGAGAAAATGCTCAGCTGTGGCAGACACTAGACAGTCTATAGTGTCTGGAAGGGGAAGCTATTGAAATCAAGCTCAAGGTGTTAACGCGAGTGTGTACAAGCCACATGACAATCGTTTTCAACCCATAAGAAGGCGACGTTAGTCATAATAACGCTAGCAGAGATTTTATTCGCATTAAAACTCGCAAAATGTCAGAGTAGATTCAAAATGGCATAGCTAAATGTCACAAAAGCAGCTGTTAGCTTGTTCCAGATACATTTCTCCAAAGCAATATCCTTCAACAAAACCATTACGATAGCAGAAAGTGCAGCTAATTACACCTCATGCTAGCGGCGGTACATTTGTGCCACATCTGGGCGGAGGAAAGAGGCAAATACACCACAGTTTCACACTTGAATGGAGATGAATACTAAAGCAAAAAAAAAAGAGAGAATATATGCATTCGTTGCGGTTTTGCGGTTATTCATCCAGTGTTCACGCACCTCTGCTCTCCTCCCTCAAACAAATCCCTAATGGCCCGGCGATGAGGCAGAGGCATGGGAAGGTGGCAGTGTGTCTTCAGGGGAGGGTTTGGTTGTGTGTGTGTGTGTCTGTGTAATCCGTGCGTATGCGTGTGTAGTTATGGATCGGTCGGTGAGGCCATTGACTCTTGGGGTGTGGTTCTCGCGACAGCCGCTGCCCACCCAAGGACACAGAAAGGCAGCAACTCCAGCTCTTCAAGGCAAATGTGTCTCTAATAGAAAGAGAATCGTTTGCAAAACACTAATTGAGCAAATTAAGCCTGAGACTGTTAATAGTTTTACAGTTTAGACACCAAGCAGCACTCAAAAAATGAATTAAACATTTTGAACTGTTTGAAACACAATAATTACTGTGGGGATATTGTAATACAAGATGATGACAAAGCGTTTCAGTGCAATTTGAATGGAAATGTGGAGGGGAATAATCTTCAGTCTAGTTCTTTTTATTCATTTCTGCACATTTCCCACCAGCTTATAGGGGTCAAATCATCCGACTCCCATTCTTCACTAATACCAAATGACTTCTGGAACAAATTCTATTGATTTTCTGTAGCTGAAATGTCATGTAAATGTCATATGTAATCAACTGAACCTAGTTTGGTTTGTTCCCAATTCTAAAGTGTGTATATAGCTTATTATGGTGTGTGCACTACCGGTAATTAAACTTAAATCATTTTGATAAATCACATCTTCATTGAGTTGATTTGTTGATTCGAAGCATGCAACAAGTAGCTAAATCAATAGGTTCGTTTGTGCAGTAGTACCATCTACATTGACACAAAACTGATTCTAAACTGCCACTCGTGACTTTAAGCTTCTCGTTTTTTTGAGTGATGAAAAATGTGCACGGTTCCCCTTGAAATGAACAATTCAAACAACATATTTTATCTTTTGAATGGTGAGAAGTGCTCAAAATGACACCTACTCATAGGTTTCAACCTTTTATGCTTATATGTGATATTTTTTACGACATTTCTCCATTCAAAAGATACAAAAACTGTCCTTTAAGGTGCTAATTTCCCATGTACAAGCTACACCCGTAACATCTTGTTCTAGGCGCTGCCTGCGTTATTGGCGACATGATTTAGTATCTTGAGGCGCTAACAATCTCGCCGGCGTCAGGGTCACTGTGTCTGTCCAATATAGAGCCCGGAGAGCAAGGTTCATGTGTATTGGTTTAGCCACCTCCTCCACCTAAACCCACTGCCTATCCCTGAGGGTCTACATGTCATAAATCCTTCTAGGGGGGGTTCATTTGTACTATCTCCGACACCAATCTTCTTCCATCACAAAACACATGTCGAGGTAAAGATATCACCCCATGCTGCTTCCCTTGTTTACAACGCTTTGTCAAAATCTAGTCTTTTTGGCGTAGTAAATGTCTTTGAAACATTGAGTTGAGAGTAGACATAGCATCACTGGCACGCCCTCTGTGTTCAACTGACGGCACACTGGTGACTTATTGGCGTTTTATTGTCCCTGATCTCATAGGTGCTTACAATTGCCAAAATATGACCCAGGCACTTAACTCTAAATAGAATTACTTACTGGCTTCTCGCAATGACTCACGCTCGGCTTTTGCGTGATTGTAATTGTGATTACAGAGGGGGATTACTTCACCACTCGAGCGGGCATGGGAGGATCAGCTTCTTTTACAGATATGGGCGTGGAGGCGAGGCACATTACCATAGCTTGACCGCAAATGTGTCGTCATGATTGGAATTATTGATATTTGTCTCGTCACCACCCTTGAAAAATGCTTGCCTGTCAGTTCGGCGCTACTTCACATGCATCGTGGGTGATAGAGTGACGTGCTTGGATCAAACATATTGAACCGTGACCGATACAATAACCAGCTCATCAGACTATAACATCACCAGCGCGTTTATAAATCGGCTTTGTTTCTCGCTATGATTTGGCTTGGCCGCTATCTGAACTCCGGTCACGTAGCTTTCCTGCAGGCGCTGTTCCAATTGTGCGGCACATAGTTTCATTCATAAATACAAGAGGGCCTCCCGAAGGTGTTAGCGTGCGAAAATGCGCACCCTTTTTTAAGTAACGCCTCCTTCGCTGTTTGATCTGACTCTTAATTCATTTACGCAGAGCAGCGAGCAACGCACATATAGCATTATGGTGCTAATGAAGTGACATTTTCCAATTAGCTTGCAGTGCCTTGACCGTTAACATCCTCACGGTTGTTGCCATAGATACCTTACATACAGCTGTCTTTTTCAAAAACAATTGATTCATATTTTAACTACATTTTGTATGGTGTTGATTTAAGAACGGACATGGAACAGCGACTATGTGTCAAACAAAGCAAGCTCCAAATGAACTGTGTCTCAAAAGGTTAATTAGTCTAAATTGAAGCGTGCCGTTCCCCAGGGGATAAACCTCAGCAGCTGTCCCATATGTAAAGGAAATAAACAGCTGCACGCCGCTGTGCACTATGTGACAGCCGACTCATTTGTACTTGCAAGAAGAACCAAGCAAAACGCGTGCAGTTTTTACATTTTCAGATTGAAATGAGATGTTTTATACACTATGTTGACCCCATTTAAGTTATATTTTTTGCATTTTATTATTTTATGCTGATCCATGATCCAGATAAATTACATACATGGAAAAAGGTGGTCAGCATTTAGCATAATGTGGTGAGCAGAGGTGTGGATTAGGGAGTAACAAATATATTATATAAATACTGGTGTTACATCAATATTGACAAAACAAACGTACTTTTTACTTAATGAAGACAATATTACAGTGTAATAGTTTTGTTCCTGAATCTGCACCAATATGTTTTTTTCCCCACATCATCATTTCAAATGTACTGGTGTAGAAAGAAAGCCTTAGACGTGGCACACGCTTCAATAAAGCTTTTACAATATTTATACTCTGACACAAAGAAAATAAATGTTTTATGTATTGGTCGTAATTTCAGTCGCTCTGCAGGAAAATGAAACATTCTTCTATTTAGCTTTTCATCTCTTACCTTGTAATCATAGGCATTGTTTTTTTTTTTTTTTTTTTTTATATCAGTTGCCCTTCATGACATTATTCTTTGTATTCATCCAGTCAAAAGTAAAAAGGAAAACCCTGACAAAACTGATGAATCAAGAACTAAATTTCCAATCTGAATTGTAAAACTTTATCTACTCTTGTGTATAATTTAGCCTTCAAATGTTACGAGTCTTGTTATGAGTGTAAAAGCCGTTTGCCTCTTCCGAACTGACCTTAAACAAGACCTCACAGAGCGCTCGGTGACAGCCCGGCAGCGTATACAAACGCACACATTTGCTCCCCCCTTTAAGCACCGCGCCTTGCTGTTCCTGCTGCATCCCCGCTCACCCCCGGCCCCTCCCCTCGTGTCACCTCCCACCCTCCCAAACAGCCACGCCGATTGCCCCGCCTGATTTACCACTTCCCATTGGCCGATTTGCGCAGGGGGTCAGGTGCGCTGCCAATCACGGTGACATACACAGCCTTTTCATCGCGGCACCAACCGGCAGACAGCGTCGTGATGAGTTAGCACTCTCCGGTTGTCACGGCAACGTTTGATGGTGGGGAGGGGTATGGGGTTGAATGCTGAGGAGTGAGAAAAAAGGGAGACTGGAGCCGGCAGTTCCCATAGCAGCCGAATGCCAAGCCATGGAGGAAACCACTGTACCCCATGAATAGAGACGCCTCATTATTGTTCGACAAACGCTTGCATTTTCATGGTCTTGAAGAGTACATTAGTCGTAACAGATGCTCCACACATCGATGAAAGCAGCGCGTGGATTTGAATCGAAGTCTAATCGCATCTCAAGGACAGTCTCGTGTACTGTGAATAAACAGTAGATGCCTTGACATGGCTCCAACCCCGTTTCAATTTATTACGTGTGGACGACTGATATACACACACACACACACACACACACACATACACACACACACACACACACACACATACACACACACATACACACACACACACTGTCCTCCCGTGTTTCATATTGACACTAAATCTGTCAAAGTGCTACATAAAACATTATAGATTCATGGCCTTGTCAACAAACTTACGCACAATCAACAGACTCAGGCCAACAATCCAAGCCAGTTAGACGTGGCTGTGTTCATGCTTTTAACAGTCCTCCTTAGAAATGATCAAACTTGGCAGTCGGGCGCTACACTTCGCAAACACAGTCTTATGATGTCTGGGAAAATGCTCTTCTTGCAGAATCAAAATGTTGGAGCTGGGTTTGCAATTTCACATTTTTGCGAGACACACGCGACATCTCTTTCTCTCAGAAGTGGCCAGTGGCTGTATTGATTTAGAGGCTTAAGCTGATTCCCTTAATCATTCCAATCTTTACTCAAATGCAACATACAGTCCCTTGTGACTGGACAACCTTTGAAAATGTTTTCAATAGAGCCGTCAAAAAGCTGTCTCATCAGAACGATTAAAATGATTAAGAAAAAATCCAGACTGGAGGGAAAAGAAGTATTTTTCAATTATAAACTGAAATCAGATTTAAAAGTTAATAGAAAAATAGGCACAGTTTGGAATTTTCAGGGGTTAAACAAAATAGTTTGCCTCTCTAATGAAATGATTCTTGAATAAATTTAAAAAAAAAAAAAATCTTTTTGAGCTTCACAGAAAGTATAATTTGTGGTAGATATATAAAATGTCCATAGATAAAACGAAACATTCTCGTGGGCTCAACATTTCTGTTAACATTTGTCTAGTGAAAACTAAAACTCATACATTTGCCTTCAAAAACATCTGTGTCTAGCCTCCTATGAAATACACAAACCATTTACAATACATTTTTTTAAATGTTGGGCTCTGATATCACTTGAGTGGTTATTATTCCCTCATATTTTGTAATATTCTGAGGTGAATCAATATTTCTGCCTTGAAATTGCTACTGCACTTCTTCACATCTGCCTCTAGTTTCCTCCATTAAGGTATTTAAAATGTATTTATGTCTGGATATTAAAACAGACTAGAACAATGCATTGTTTTGTGGTTATTTGGTTCCTTTGACATGGCGTCTACTGGCGGGTAAGACTGGACATGACTTTTATAGAAAATACAAGCCTGACAAGACTTTTTTCTACATTTATGGGAAATAAGTGGCATTATGTGATCTCTATTACACCTTCCTGTCCTTTACTTTCATCATCAAAAGTAGTTACACTGCCTTCATAAGTTTCATTTATGCTGCTTATTCTGTACATTTCATTTGACATGTTTAATATTGTTCAATTATATTTGGATGTTTTGCTTTTGCCTCATTTTGTGTGCCACTTTCACTGTTCACCCTTCATCCTTTAATTTGATTTGATTTCTATTCATTAGATTTATAAGACTCATAACACAGCCTGGTATTTGATGGACAGCTTGGGAGCCAGGTATCACAGGTAATCTCATGAAACACTTTTTGCATTTGAGTTTGTGTCTCCTCTTCCTTTCCTTTGATCCATCCAGTCCTGTACCTGTCCTTTGTCTGTAAAATCTTCATAACTTCTTAGATCACCCATGTCTGACCTATTTCTCCCCACACCGTATCCTATTGAGTCAAGATAGTTATTTTTCCCCAAGAGTAACAATAAGGAAATGCTCTATGATGCCAATGCTAGTGCTATCTTTCCTTTGATGGAGCCACCTGAAGAAAACTATCCTTTCAACCGATCAGGAAACGTAAATTGGGCTGATGTTTGGTTTTTATTTTGAGCCATATGTGAATTTAAAAACCAAACATTACCCCAAACACATTTCCTCTCCCCCCTTTGTTGATTTAGTAATTTCTGTTTGCAAAATGTCTTCTAGAGATAGTTTCAATCATTTCAAATCCCTGGAAATCAAATTCAAAACACTAAAAGATGGTTGGCAAGCTCGCCACAGCTTCTACTTTTGTCCCATTGTTGGGTTTCCTGACAATTTCTAGCGGTCTTGCCAACGCAATCTTCAATCATTAGACTTTGAAAAATGTTACTTTCTTTTTGCTCAAGTAACATTTGTTCCCCCCAAAATCACATTCCTCCTTCCCTTCTAAGCACTGCAATTTAAATATGGCTTTTTAACGATGTTTGTAACGTTTTCGCCTCTTGTTCGTGCAGGTGGAGAAGAACGAGGATGCCGACCAGAAACTCGAGCAAGACGGGACGGCCAAACCCGAGGACAACAAGGCCCACAAGGCTGCTACCAAAATACAGGCGAGCTTCCGCGGACACATAACTCGGAAAAAGATGAAAGACGGTGAGGACGACAAGGAGGACGACGCCCCTGTCAACGGCGAGAAGGTGGTGAACGGCGTAGACGATGACGGCGAAGAAGACGCCAAGAGCACAGAGGAGGCCAAGGAGGACGCGCCTGCCGAGGAGTCTAAGAAAGAGGAGGAGAGCCAAGCCAAAAGCCCGGAAGCAGAGAAACCCGCCAACTCTCCGGCGCCTCCCGCAGAGTCAGCGCCGTCTTCTGTAGCTCCGCCTGCCGCCGCCGCCGTCGCCGCATCCCCGACGGTCGAGGCCCCGAAAGAGGAGCCCAAAGTGGAGGAGAAGGTGGAGGAGAAGCCCAAAGAGGTGGAGAAGGAGCCGCCAGCGGCCAAGAGTCCCACCGCGGAGCCCGCAGCTCCCGCCCCCGCCGCCGCCGCCCCTGTCCCGGCGAGTGAAGAGAAAGAGGAAAAGAGCGACGAGAAGACGGAGGAGGACCGACAAGCCGACGTGCCTGCTGCTGTTAGCCCGACAGCGGACAAGGGGGAGTCTAACCAAACAAAAGAAGGTACGCTCCGTCGCCTCTGACAGCCACACTCAGCAAAACACGGGGGAAAGATGAGCGTGAGCAAGAGGACTTTTCGTTCGGGTGGTTGTGTTAGAAAGCATAGTAGTACTTATTATGTGCTACTACAGTAAGTTATTGATGATAGCAAAGAATCAATATGTAACAGAAAACCATTGTGTGTGAAATAGGCCTTTTGGGCAATATGCAGTGAAAAGTTGCGTAACAGTTTTAACTAAGAAAATAACCACAATTTAAAACTAAACTACACTGGTCCATACACCACATTTTGAGAAACTAGTTAAGCAATAACATTCTGTCTATAATTGTCAAAAAGTTATAAAAAATATCATAATACACAAATCCAATCTTTGTTTTTGCACTTTTGAACAAATTTTTTGTAAAAAAATCGTTTTTTGGCTTTTCCCCCAATATCGAAAGCCCTTTTATAAAGAGCTGTTTCCTTTCACTCAAGGGTAATTCGCAAAGCAGAGGCTGTTTCCCCCGTTTACGAATGCCCTTTAAAACTAAGATGAATAAATGTATCCACAAGTGTATTCATCTAAGCACATTTGATGCACACACTGAAAGGCCCAGCTGGGTTTAAAGAGCCTCTATCAATAATGAACACAATGCTTTATCAAGAGCACTTCTGAGGTTCACTCATTACTTATACTGCATTAGACTGTTAATAAACATAGATGTAAAGATACTGTTGGATGTTGTGCTTCGCTGGCGCCACCGGAAATTAATGTGCATTGAGCGTGGTAAGATTGTTTGGCTCAGCTCCAAAATATATCTGGTTAAATCACGCTCAGTATTGGATTAGACCTCGAGAGGAACAGAAAGAAATGTAGTTATTGATGTTGCGAGAACACACTCATGAGGAAGAAGTATTCAAAATGTGCTCTCTGAAGTAAAAGTGCATATTGAATGATAATTGTTATTAAAATGTGCTGGACTTGATTTGAGCTATTTCCTTCCTTTTAAACAATGTGCAGCGGTCCAAATGAATTGCTCATATCCCTAATGCGTTCTATAGCGTCGCAATCATTCACCGTGATGAGTTTATAAGCACATTTCACTTTCAGAGGCCAAAGCAGAGTTATGGCATCGCTGCAAACAACAAGTGGCATACAAACGGCCTACTTCCTAGTTCGTAGCTGATAAAAAATGATATAATGTGATGATGACAGCACACAGCGGTCTCATTTTGACCCTAAAAACTGTTTTTGCAATATATCAGAACAGGGGCAAACCATTTTCAATTTATTGTACATGTAAAATGTTTCCCTTTAAGAAAAATGAATACATATTATTAATGATAGTTGAGAACATGAAGTAAACTCTTTTAATAGCTTTCTTGTTTTGTTTTTTTCAGTTAAGTATCATTAAGTAGTACATTTTCGTGCCAGTCCCAAGTCAGACTGACAGGGTTGTGTCCAGGAAGGGCATTAGATGTAAAGATGACACATTACAACAATTAATCGACTATGAAAAATAATCATAGTCGTCTTTTAATAACCGAGACTATACAGACTCTAAAATGCAGAAGAAACAACCTTTTATGACAAAGACAGTAGCAAATATTCTCTATCCAGAAGCCTTCAGATACCATATGTCCACCTTTTATTTGGTTTAAAATGTATGTAAAAATCCTAATCCACATCCACAATTGGAAACATAATAGTAAACTACTTAAATAAAAACAGTTACAGATCTAATTAATATACAAATTACTGCACACATAAGAGTCAGATGCAAACATTTTTTTAATCATGTACTGTGAGTGGAAATTTGAGGAAAAACACTGCGTTACTTCGCGGCAGAGAGCACAGCGTGTTTTCCGTTCAGTTACATCTGCTAATTACTTCAATGGCACTTGCACAAGCATCAAGTCAAATAAAAACAGAAATGAGGTGGAAATTAATGATCTCATTACAGGCTGGCTACACTGTGCAGCAAGTTCAGATGAAAGATGAAATACCTGGCGTCTGCTGCTGATAGATTTCAAAGACTACCACCATATGATGTCTAATTACAGCCAAAGCGTGTAGCTACACCGGCCAGGTTAAAGCGCAGTAAAAGCGCGTTCTCACACAGTATACTTGACGTAAACTTACACACTTCTACTTCAAGGACTTTGGGTCAGACAGGTAGTTAACGGCGCAGAGGAGAGTGTAGTTGTTGAAGGTGGCGGAGGGAAACTACACGGGAAAAAGTAGGTCAAGCCGGGAAGAGCTGTCTGGCGTCGTCATGGTTACCACCTCGATGGGATAGCGGGCGCTGCGCCGAGTGAACCGACGCTGAGGCTTGTGACAGGTGCTCCGATTTTTTTCATTTTCTTTTTCTTTTTTTAAATAAATGATTAATGCCGGTCGCCATCTCCTCCGGGAAAGTGTGTCATAAATAAACACAACTTGGACAGAAAAAAAAAAGAGAAGAAGTGCCAATTAGGAGACCTGTGGCGTGTTCGCAATCTGTCGACAAAAGGTGAATATTTGCAGCGTTCTTTGGTTGAGGTTTGTCAGCGTGAAAAAGAAATCTTGGACAAGGACATGAGGTATTAGAAAGTAGGTTGAATAATGCATGAGGCGGCAGAAGGGTGGTCCAAATACCCCAACGTGGCTAATCCCAGTGACAGTAGAAGTTGTCAAAGTGAGAGGAGATGGCGCTGCATAATCACACAGGCCTGGTGTCTGAAAGCCCTTTTCCAATGCAAAGATGGACAGAAAGCAAGACAAAACAAAGGGTTCTAGCAGGTGAAATCAAAATTACACATGAAATACAATAGCCTTTTGATGATGTATACGTTTGTGCATAAAATACTCATGTTGTTTTACCTGTTTTGACCGTTTGATGAGACATATTTACTTTTATTTCCTATCTACGGGTTAGCAATAAGCAATTTAAATTAAAATATTATCATCTGAATGGGAAAAAGTCTTCAAACTGTTGTATATAACAGGAGGAAGAAGCCCAGGAGTTCAGAGAGTTTTGGGAAGAGAAACAATAATGTCCACAGTTTTCCATTGCCAGTATTGATCATTTATTCATTTTCTTCACACAACCCTGAAAAGTAATATCTCAAAATATATACTGAAGAGGGTTTTGAATACCTTACATATGATTCCCATGGCCTGTTTTACCACTTCCAACCAATAGATGGAGTAAAGAGCAAAGGCAATACTAACCTTGCACAAACATGAATAGAAATCAACTCGATAAATTAAATTGAATGTAAACTGTTTTGAATGCACCCTGCCACTCGGAGGTAAAAGATACAAATGGGACTGAACAATTGATCAAATTTCAAATCAAATTGAGATCTATTTGCTTCAGAGATCTTTTGACGCTCTATTTCATGAAGAAGTCCACAGCCAATTAAAACAGTATCGTTTGGAGCAGAATTCAGAACAAATTAGACTTCTTGTTGTTTAAAGTAGTTTTGTTCTTAAAATTGAGGCCGTTAAGCTTAAAAGCCAATTGTCTTAATAAATAAAGAATACATTGAACCAGAAATTGATATAATATTTGTATTTTCTTGCCAGTGTTAAGAGGATAAGTAATGGAACTACATCTGGACATGGTAGACACTCCAATGTTGTCACTTCTGGCTGTTACATTTTACAAATCATCCTAATTCAGTATCTCCTCAGCATCGTTTATCGCAGGCCATTTGACATATTACTTTGTCGGTAATAAGCGGTTGTAACTTTCATGCCACTTACTCACTCAGGGCATGACAGGCTTTTTAACTTGCCCGGAGGGAGAGCGTTTTGGCATCGGCCGGCAAGGCGGATGATGTTAGCTGGAGTAAAGCTAAGTGGTGGCGGCGGCGGCGGCTAACACTCCCATTACGGCTCGTACCTGGATCATCCGCCATGACTCACGCATCACATTGACTCCCGCATCACACTGACTCACGCATCACACTGACTCACGCATCACACTGACTCCCGCATCACACTGACTCCCGCATCACACTGACTCACGCATCACACTGACTCCCGCATCACACTGACTCCCGCATCACACTGACTCCCGCATCACACTGACTCACGCATCACACTGACTCCCGCATCACACTGACTCCCGCATCACACTGACTCACGCATCACACTGACTCACGCATCACACTGACTCCCGCATCACACTGACTCACGCATCACACTGACCCACGCATCACACTGACTCACGCATCACACTGACTCCCGCATCACACTGACTCCCGCATCACACTGACTCACGCATCACACTGACTCACGCATCACACTGACTCCCGCATCACACTGACTCCCGCATCACACTGACTCACGCATCACACTGACCCACGCATCACACTGACTCACGCATCACACTGACTCACGCATCACACTGACTCCCGCATCACACTGACTCACGCATCACACTGACTCACGCATCACACTGACTCACGCATCACACTGACTCCCGCATCACACTGACCCACGCATCACACTGACTCACGCATCACACTGACTCACGCATCACACTGACTCCCGCATCACACTGACTCCCGCATCACACTGACTCCCGCATCACACTGACTCACGCATCACACTGACCCACGCATCACACTGACTCACGCATCACACTGACTCCCGCATCACACTGACTCCCGCATCACACTGACTCACGCATCACACTGACTCCCGCATCACACTGACTCCCGCATCACACTGACTCCCGCATCACACTGACTCACGCATCACACTGACTCCCGCATCACACTGACTCCCGCATCACACTGACTCACGCATCACACTGACCCACGCATCACACTGACTCACGCATCACACTGACCCACGCATCACACTGACTCACACATCACACTGACTCACGCATCACACTGACTCCCGCAACACACTGACTCACGCATCACACTGACTCCCGCATCACACTGACTCACGCATCACACTGACTCACGCATCACACTGACTCCCGCATCACACTGACTCCCGCATCACACTGACTCACGCATCACACTGACCCACGCATCACACTGACTCACACATCACACTGACTCACGCACCACACTGACTCACGCATCACACTGACTCACGCATCACACTGACTCCCGCATCACACTGACTCCCGCATCACACTGACTCCCGCATCACACTGACTCACGCATCACACTGACCCACGCATCACACTGACTCACACATCACACTGACTCACGCATCACACTGACTCTCGCATCACACTGACTCACGCATCACACTGACCCACGCATCACACTGACTCACACATCACACTGACTCACGCATCACACTGACTCACACATCACACTGACTCACGCATCACACTGACTCTCGCATCACACTGACTCACGCATCACACTGACCCACGCATCACACTGACTCCCGCATCACACTGACTCACGCATCACACTGACCCACGCATCACACTGACTCACGCATCACACTGACCCACGCATCACACTGACTCACACATCACACTGACTCACGCATCACACTGACTCCCGCAACACACTGACTCACGCATCACACTGACTCCCGCATCACACTGACTCCCGCATCACACTGACTCACGCATCACACTGACTCACGCATCACACTGACTCCCGCATCACACTGACTCCCGCATCACACTGACTCACGCATCACACTGACCCACGCATCACACTGACTCACACATCACACTGACTCACGCATCACACTGACTCACGCATCACACTGACTCACGCATCACACTGACTCCCGCATCACACTGACTCCCGCATCACACTGACTCCCGCATCACACTGACTCACGCATCACACTGACCCACGCATCACACTGACTCACACATCACACTGACTTACGCATCACACTGACTCTTGCATCACACTGACTCACGCATCACACTGACTCACGCATCACACTGACCCACGCATCACACTGACTCACGCATCACACTGACTCACGCATCACACTGACTCCCGCATCACACTGACCCACGCATCACACTGACTCACGCATCACACTGATTCACGCATCACACTGACTCCCGCATCACACTGACTCCCGCATCACACTGACTCCCGCATCACACTGACTCACGCATCACACTGACCCACGCATCACACTGACTCACACATCACACTGACTCACGCATCACACTGACTCCCGCATCACACTGACTCACGCATCACACTGACTCCCGCATCACACTGACTCCCGCATCACACTGACTCCCGCATCACACTGACTCCCGCATCACACTGACTCCCGCATCACACTGACTCCCGCATCACACTGACTCACGCATCACACTGACCCACGCATCACACTGACTCACGCATCACACTGACTCACGCATCACACTGACTCCCGCATCACACTGACTCACGCATCACACTGACCCACGCATCACACTGACTCACACATCACACTGACTCACGCATCACACTGACTCCCGCATCACACTGACCCACGCATCACACTGACTCACGCATCACACTGACTCCCGCATCACACTGACTCCCGCATCACACTGACTCCCGCATCACACTGACTCACGCATCACACTGACCCACGCATCACACTGACTCACACATCACACTGACCCACGCATCACACTGACTCACACATCACACTGACTCACACATCACACTGACTCACGCATCACACTGACTCACGCATCACACTGACTCCCGCATCACACTGACTCCCGCATCACACTGACTCACGCATCACACTGACCCACGCATCACACTGACTCACGCATCACACTGACTCCCGCATCACACTGACTCACGCATCACACTGACTCACGCATCACACTGACTCACGCATCACACTGACCCACGCATCACACTGACTCACACATCACACTGACTCACGCATCACACTGACTCCCGCAACACACTGACTCACGCATCACACTGACTCCCGCATCACACTGACTCCCGCATCACACTGACTCACGCATCACACTGACTCACGCATCACACTGACTCCCGCATCACACTGACTCCCGCATCACACTGACTCACGCATCACACTGACCCACGCATCACACTGACTCACACATCACACTGACTCACGCATCACACTGACTCACGCATCACACTGACTCACGCATCACACTGACTCCCGCATCACACTGACTCCCGCATCACACTGACTCCCGCATCACACTGACTCACGCATCACACTGACTCACGCATCACACTGACTCACGCATCACACTGACCCACGCATCACACTGACTCACACATCACACTGACTCACGCATCACACTGACTCTCGCATCACACTGACTCACGCATCACACTGACCCACGCATCACACTGACTCACACATCACACTGACTCACGCATCACACTGACTCCCGCATCACACTGACCCACGCATCACACTGACTCACGCATCACACTGACTCCCGCATCACACTGACTCCCGTATCACACTGACTCCCGCATCACACTGACTCCCGCATCACACTGACTCACGCATCACACTGACCCACGCATCACACTGACTCACACATCACACTGACTCACGCATCACACTGACTCCCGCATCACACTGACTCACGCATCACACTGACTCCCGCATCACACTGACTCCCGCATCACACTGACTCACGCATCACACTGACCCACGCATCACACTGACTCACGCATCACACTGACTCCCGCATCACACTGACTCACGCATCACACTGACTCCCGCATCACACTGACTCCCGCATCACACTGACTCCCGCATCACACTGACTCACGCATCACACTGACTCCCGCATCACACTGACTCCCGCATCACACTGACTCACGCATCACACTGACCCACGCATCACACTGACTCACGCATCACACTGACTCACGCATCACACTGACTCCCGCATCACACTGACTCACGCATCACACTGACCCACGCATCACACTGACTCACACATCACACTGACTCACGCATCACACTGACTCCCGCATCACACTGACTCACGCATCACACTGACTCACGCATCACACTGACTCCCGCATCACACTGACTCCCGCATCACACTGACTCCCGCATCACACTGACCCACGCATCACACTGACTCACACATCACACTGACCCACGCATCACACTGACTCACACATCACACTGACTCACGCATCACACTGACTCCCGCATCACACTGACTCCCGCATCACACTGACTCCCGCATCACACTGACTCACGCATCACACTGACCCACGCATCACACTGACTCACACATCACACTGACTCACGCATCACACTGACTCCCGCATCACACTGACTCACGCATCACACTGACTCCCGCATCACACTGACTCCCGCATCACACTGACTCCCGCATCACACTGACTCCCGCATCACACTGACTCCCGCATCACACTGACTCCCGCATCACACTGACTCACGCATCACACTGACCCACGCATCACACTGACTCACGCATCACACTGACTCACGCATCACACTGACTCCCGCATCACACTGACTCACGCATCACACTGACCCACGCATCACACTGACTCACACATCACACTGACTCACGCATCACACTGACTCCCGCATCACACTGACCCACGCATCACACTGACTCACGCATCACACTGACTCACGCATCACACTGACTCCCGCATCACACTGACTCCCGCATCACACTGACTCACGCATCACACTGACCCACGCATCACACTGACTCACACATCACACTGACCCACGCATCACACTGACTCACACATCACACTGACTCACACATCACACTGACTCACCTATCACACTGACTCACGCATCACACTGACTCACGCATCACACTGACTCCCGCATCACACTGACCCACGCATCACACTGACGGGCCGTGATTTGAAAACCTTTCGCCCTTTTGTCTTCCCGACTTCCACGCTGACACACACACACTCCACCACCCCGATCACTTATGCATGATGTCACCCTCCCTGCCCACCCGCACCCACCCACCTCGACTGTCTGTAGAAAGGACCATGAGCTCACCCGCCATGACATCATTTCTCTGCGGGCACTTAGCCAATCGAGCAGCTCTATTGGATAAAAGCGTTTGCGTGTCATTTCTACCTGAAGTGACCTAACATGCCTCTGGTGCATTACGGGCCAGGGTTTAATGGGGGTCCCAAAAGTGGAAGAAAATGCAACAACCATCATAATACTGATTCTGTGATTTAATCGACCTAGATACTTGAACTAGATACTAAAATGTGCCTTTATGGCCTTTTATTTCATTCAGCCCTTCTACTTTAATACACTTTGAATTCTAGAACACACAATCTGCGGTTCACTGATAAACACAGCTATTAGTTGCCAGTCTAAAAATATTATTTAAAAAAAACTGAAATAGAAATGTTACTTATAAGATTCCATCCTTCTTTGATAAAAATCCACTCAACATTAATTTTCAAAAAAGGAGATTTAGTTGTTTTTGCCATTGAACTCTTAATTTTTTGCTACTTTTTTCTTTTTCCATTATATTTGTTTTTCCTATTCTTAGCTGCCACACCCCAATCTGCTTTGAACCAACACCCTCGATACGCTAATACTAATACAAAAACAGTACAGCAGCTTTCCTCGCTCTTTCTATGAATAAAATTTGACTTATTTAGGCATATTTTCAAAGCGCAGCGATGAACAACTACTTCACATTCACCCAAAAGGACACGCGTTCTACTTTACAGATACAACTTTAATGGTATTCCCCCAAAACAACAGTCCGTCTTGCTTCACAAAACAGCTTGACCTAGTTTCTAAACGTTATGCAGCATCATCCTCTCTGCCTTGTGTTCTCGGGAAACACAGACTATGGGACACAATAGAAGAGGATAACATCAAGTCTTCAGCACATATCTTTTATAACACCAGTAAAGGAACATTATTTACAGCGATGATTTAAAATGTGACCTTGCTCTATTTATTGACATCTCTGGGTTATAAGGGTTGTCCTATGTGGCTTATTTCAAGTGAAGGTAGAGTGTTAAAAATGTAGGAGGCATAAAGTGTGAAGTTGTCTCTCCTTTAAAAGTGCATTTGGGAGCGGTCCAACAGCTGTATGGATTTATGCTCTGCTTCTGCCATTGATTTAGGGCCGAAAGAGCGCTACATCCTTCACTGTCCGCACCACGACAAAAGCTAAGGCCTCTTGTTCCTGGAATGTGTTTGATGTTTTAAAATAAAAGGAAAAACTAAACACTCTGCTGTTTAGCCAATCGATTGCTGAGTTGAAAGAAATACATTCAATTATTTACAAAAATGCGGATTTGTTGGGTGATAAACAACTGTTTATAGCTCTATTTAACAACGGTAACAATCCCCGTATGCTCTAAAGCCGATCCCAAACTCAAAACCACATGCGTAAGCTGGTTTTTTTGCATAATTGTGCCTTGCTAGCTTCTTACTAATGCACCCAAAGTGAGGCTTTTGGTAAGCCAGCCTGTAACTGACAGCTGCTAGTGGAGCGCCTCTCATTTGAATATCTTAAGTTACCCACGCATGACATATTTTGGTTTATTTTTTTCATTTTTTTGCTGATCAGTAGCTTACAAATGGACTTAAGAATTAGGTACACTATGTAACTTTACTGGTTGAGGGTCTGCCACCTTCTTGTCTCCATGGAGATGTTACTGCTCTGCCTGGAATGTTCCACAGTATGTTGGAATGTCAGAATGCATTACAAGTTTCTTTTTTGAGCAATAAATAAATAAATTAGTTAAATGCAGGATACATTTAATGCAGGCAAAGCAACAACGTGCTTGGAACAAACACACAAATAGAAACGTTACACAGTGCACTATTAAAATAATGTTGTTTACGGCACTACACATTTTCATCAAACCAAAGGCGTTAACATTTGGCCTATTGCACCATAATGCACCAGAAATAGATGGCAAAGGGGAGACTTTTTGTTTTATTACTTTTAATACTTCTGATCTGGATTTAGAGCAGACATATTATGCAAAATTGACTTGAATGAGCTTTTAGAACAATGTTAGTTCATTCAGGCTTGTATTTTGATTCATGCATGTTTGAGTATTCCACTATTGTCCTGCACGTGCATCCGAATGATGCACGTAGGGTTCTTAAATGTCACGTAGCCACTCTAACTATAAACAGGACCATGACAATCTTCTGCTTGTTACAGTGAAACGTCACTATGAAGAGGCGGGGCTTATCAGTTCTGCTGTTTCGAACAGGAAGTCAGTGGATCTGTTTCTATTACTGATCCGCTTTAGGTCAATATTGACTTTTAAAATGAATAAAATCCAATTCAATCAGACTTTATTTGCACCTTAAAAACAACAAAGTGGACCAAAGTGATTAACACACAAATGCACATAAGACGATGTAAAACCACAGAAAAAAGCACACATTAAAAAAACTGAAGTCAATATTACTACAGCACTTTAAAAAGCCAGAGAGAAAAGGTGCATTTTTGAAGAAGACAATTTGTCTGAGGTGCACAGGGAGCTCCTTCCAGGGTTTTGGCCCAGCAACAAAAAGATTGTTCTCCCCTTGTTTTGTTTTTGGGACAAGTAAAGGGAAGGTGTAGAAGTTCAAATAATCAGACCAAAAGTACGTTTGTGTCTCTTCTTTATTTGCTTCCATCAAAATCACCCACACCTGTGCAACCAGAATCCATTTAAATACCCTCACCACTCTACTACTTCCTTCACCCTTTCACAATAAGACACCTTTTGTGTGTGAGGCATAATAATACATATATACATAATGCAGGTTCGCCATAAAGGCAAGTTTATTTGTAGAGCACAACTCAAGGTCCACAAGGCAATTCAAAGTGCTGCACACAACAGGAGAAAATGCATTAAAAAACAGAAATCACAAAACAGTTTAAGACATAAAAGAGAAGAGTGCAAATGAAATCCTTTCAGTCACAGCTAAACAAAACTGTCTTTAGCTTAGATGGTTCATATGGCACTAACATGTCCGAGCTGCTGCAGCAGGTTGGACAGATACTGAGGGACAAGGCCATGGAGACATTTAAAAACAAATAAAGTCATTGTATAATCGATGCAAAAATAAACCCTGAGCCAGAGCAAAGATTTTAAGACTGTGTGATGTGCTCTTGTTTTCTAGTGCCAGATCAAGTCGAGCAGCAGCATTTTGGACAAGCTGTAGTCAGAGATGATTACTGTATTTAAGCCTGACATGAAGCGCATCACAGTAATCGAGACCATTTGTAATAAAAGCAGGAATTAAAATCTCAAACTGATGCTGTCGAACAAACGGTTTGGACAGTTTCCACTGTCTCGCTTCACACCAAGATCTGTTGCTGTTGGCTTAAGATAGTGAACAAGAAGGCCAAAATCAACATTTACACTTCATTTGGGCTGAACAATACGACCTTAGTCTTTTAATCATTAAAACTAAGACAATTCCATGCTTTGATTTCATCAGTGCTCTGTAAGAGTTGCACTAAACACATGTGCAATAGGCTCCTCCCCTCTATAGGCTCCTCCCCTCTGGTGCTACAGCTCAGTGGGACTTTCCTGGTTAAATAAATGTAAATAGAATGTAAAAATGTCATGTAAATAAATGACTGACCCCAAGTGGGAGGAAATAAAGAGCAGAGGCCCATTCCACAAGTAAATGACACAATGTTGCACCTTTGCGTGCACAGTATATCCTATGTGCGTGCTCAAAAAATGAAAAATGAGGAGCTAGTTATGTTACAGTTCAATACTTTAAAAAGCATTTTATGTCTCCTTAACATTTCTTTTCCCTCTTTCCCCACCTGTTCTCTCTGTCTCTCACTCGGACTCTCTCTTGCCTTATATCTCCCTCTCTCTTGCCTCTTCCCTCCCTCTCTCTTGCCTTTTCTCTCCATCTCTCTTGCCTTTTCTCTCCCTC